>NW_028248192.1:0-457234 GCF_964263255.1 Lissotriton vulgaris | reverse complement strand
GACCACGCCCATCCAGCAGGAGAGTGGTACGGGTGTGGAATGGAGCCACACCCATCCAGCAGGAGAGTGGTAAGGGTGTGGTATGGAGCCACGCCCAGTCATCATGAAAGTGGTAAGGGTGTGGTATGGAGCCAAGCCCATCCAGCAGGAAGTGGTAAGGGTGTGGTATGGAGCAACTCCCATGCTGCAGGAGAGTGGTACGGGTGTGGTATGGAGCCACACCAATCCACACCAATCCAGCAGGAGGGTGGGACGGGTGTGGTATGGAGCCACACCCAGTCATCATGAAAGTGGTAAGGGTGTGGTTTGGAGCCACGACCATCCAGCAGGAGAGTGGGGCGAGTGTGGTATGGAGCCACGCCCATGCTGCAGGAGAGTGGGACAGGTGTGGTATGGAGCCACACCAATCCACACCAATCCAGCAGGAGGGTGGGACGGGTGTGGTATGGAGCCACACCCAGTCATCATGAAAGTGGTAAGGGTGTGGTTTGGAGCCACGCCCATCCAGCAGGAGAGTGGGGCGAGTGTGGTATGGAGCCACGCCCATGCTGCAGGAGAGTGGGTCAGGTGTGGTAAGTAAGCCACGCCCATCCAGCAGGAGAGTGGGACTGGTGTGGTAAGGAGCCACGCCCATCCATCAGGAGAGTGGGATGGGTGTGGTTTGGAGCCACGCCCATACTGCAGGAGAGTGGGATGGGTGTGGTATGGAGCCACGCCCATCCATCAGGAGAGTGGGATGGGTGTGGTTTGGAGCCACGCCCATACTGCAGGAGAGTGGTAAGAGTGTGGAGTCACGCCCATCCAGCAGGAGAGTGGGGCGGGTGTGGTATGGAGCCATGCCCATCCAGCAGGAGAGTGGTAAGGGTGTGGTATGGAGCCACGCCCATTCTGCAGGAGAGTGGTAAGGGTATGGAGCCACACCCATCCAGCCAGAGAGTGGGGTGGGTGCGGTATGGAGTCATGCCCATCCAGCAGGAGAGTGGTAAGAGTGTGGTATGGAGCCACGCCCATTCTGCAGGAGAGTGGGATGGGTGTGGTATGGAGCCACGCCCATCCAGCAGTAGAGTGGTAGGGGTGTGGCATGGAGCCACACCCATCCAGCAGGAGGGTGGGACGGGTGTGGTATGGAGCCACACCCAATCAGCATAAGAGTGGTAAGGGTGTGGTACGTAGCCACGCCCATCAAGCAGGAGACTGGTAAGGGTGTGGTTTGGAGCCACGCCCATCCAGCAGGAGAGTGGGGTGGGTGTGGTATGGAGCCATGCCCATCCAGCAGGAGAGTGGGGTGGGTGTGGTATGGAGCCACGCCCATTCTGCAGGAGAGTGGGACAGGTGTGGTATGGAGCCACGCCCATCCAGCAGGAGAGTGGGACGGGTGTGGTATGGAGCCATGCCCATCCAGCAGGAGAGTGGGACAGGTGTGGAATGGAGCCACACCCATACAGCATGAGAGTAGTAAGGGTGTGGTATGGAGCCAAGCCCATCCAGCAGGAAGTGGTAAGGGTGTGGTATGGAGCAACGCCCATTCTGCAGGAAAGTGATAAGGGTGTGTTGTGCCACACCCATCCAGCAGGAGAGTGGGTCAGGTGTGGTATGTAGCCACGCCCATCCAGCAGGAGAGTGGGACTGGTGTGGTATGGAGCCATGCCCATCCATCAGGAGAGTGGGATGGGTGTGGTTTGGAGCCACGCCCATACTGCAGGAGAGTGGTAAGAGTGTGGAATCACGCCCATCCAGCAGGAGAGTGGGGCGGGTGTGGTATGGAGCCATGCCCATCCAGCAGGAGAGTGGGGCGGGTGTGGTATGGAGCCACGCCCATTCTGCAGGAGAGTGGGACAGGTGTGGTATGGAGCCATGCCCATCCAGCAGGAGAGTGGGACGGGTGTGGTATGGAGCCATGCCCATCCAGCAGGAGAGTGGGACGGGTGTGGTATGGAGCCATGCCCATACAGCATGAGAGTGGTAAGGGTGTGGTATGGAGCAAAGTCCAACTAGCAGGAAGTGGTAAGGGTGTGGTATGGAGCAACGCCCATCCTGCAGGAGAGTGATAAGGGTGTGTTGTGCCACACCCATCCAGCAGGAGAGTCGGGCTGGTGTGCGATAGAGCTACGCCCATTCTGCTTGTGAGTGGGACCGGTGTTGTATGGAGCCTTGCCCATCCAGCAGGAGAGTGGGACTGGTGTGGTATGGAGCCATGCCCATCCATCAGGAGAGTGGGATGGGTGTGGTTTCGAGCCACGCCCATACTGCAGGAGAGTGGTAAGAGTGTGGAGTCACGCCCATCCAGCAGGAGAGTGGGGCGGGTGTGGTATGGAGCCACGCCCATTCTGCAGGAGAGTGGGACAGGTGTGGTATGGAGCCATGCCCATCCAGCAGGAGAGTGGGGCGGGTGTGGTATGGAGCCACGCCCATTCTGCAGGAGAGTGGGACAGGTGTGGTATGGAGCCATGCCCATCCAGCAGGAGAGTGGGACGGGTGTGGTATGGAGCCATGCCCATCCAGCAGGAGAGTGGGACGGGTGTGGTATGGAGCCATGCCCATACAGCATGAGAGTGGTAAGGGTGTGGTATGGAGCCAAGTCCATCCAGCAGGAAGTGGTAAGGGTGTAGTATGGAGCAACGCCCATCCTGCAGGAGAGTGATAAGGGTGTGTTGTGCCACACCCATCCAGCAGGAGAGTCGGGCTGGTGTGCGATAGAGCTATGCCCATTCTGCAGGTGAGTGGGACCGGTGTTGTATGGAGCCTCGCCCATCCAGCAGGAGAGTGGGACTGGTGTGGTATGGAGCCATGCCCATCAAGCAGGAGAGTGGGATGAGTGTGGTATGGAGCCACGCCCATCCATCAGGAGAGTGGGATGGGTGTGGTTTGGAGCCACGCCCATACTGCAGGAGAGTGGTAAGAGTGTGGAGTCACGCCCATCCAGCAGGAGAGTGGTGAGGGTGTGGTATGGAGCCACGCCCATTCTGCAGGAGAGTGGTAAGGGTATGGAGCCACACCCATCCAGCCAGAGAGTGGGGTGGGTGCGGTATGGAGTCATGCCCATCCAGCAGGAGAGTGGGACGGGTGTGGTATGGAGCCACGCCCATCCATCAGGAGAGTGGGATGGGTGTGGTTTGGAGCCACGCCCATACTGCAGGAGAGTGGTAAGAGTGTGGAGTCACGCCCATCCGACAGGAGAGTGGGGCGGGTGTGGTATGGAGCCATGCCCATCCAGCAGGAGAGTGGTAAGGGTGTGGTATGGAGCCACGCCCATTCTGCAGGAGAGTGGTAAGGGTATGGAGCCACACCCATCCAGCCAGAGAGTGGGGTGGGTGCGGTATGGAGTCATGCCCATCCAGCAGGAGAGTGGTAAGAGTGTGGTATGGAGCCACGCCCATCCATCAGGAGAGTGGGACGGTGTGGTATGGAGCCACGCCCATCCATCAGGAGAGTGGGATGGGTGTGGTTTGGAGCCACGCCCATACTGCAGGAGAGTGGTAAGAGTGTGGAGTCACGCCCATCCAGCAGGAGAGTGGGGCGGGTGTGGTATGGAGCCATGCCCATCCAGCAGGAGAGTGGTAAGGGTGTGGTATGGAGCCACGCCCATTCTGCAGGAGAGTGGTAAGGGTATGGAGCCACACCCATCCAGCCAGAGAGTGGGGTGGGCGTGGTATGGAGTCATGCCCATCCAGCAGGAGAGTGGTAAGAGTGTGGTATGGAGCCACGCCCATCCATCAGGAGAGTGGGACGGGTGTGGTATGGAGCCATGCCCATCCATCAGGAGAGTGGGATGGGTGTGGTTTGGAGCCACGCCCATCCAGCAGGAGAGTGGGGCGGGTGTGGTATGGAGCCATGCCCATCCAGCAGGAGAGTGGTAAGGGTGTGGTATGGAGCCACGCCCATTCTGCAGGAGAGTGGTAAGGGTATGGAGCCACACCCATCCAGCCAGAGAGTGGGGTGGGTGCGGTATGGAGTCATGCCCATCCAGCAGGAGAGTGGTAAGAGTGTGGTATGGAGCCACTCCCATTCTGCAGGAGAGTGGGATGGGTGTGGTATGGAGCCACGCCCATCCAGCAGGAGAGTGGTAAGGGTGTGGTATGGAGCCACGCCCATTCTGCAGGAGAGTGGTAAGGGTATGGAGCCACACCCATCCAGCCAGAGAGTGGGGTGGGTGCGGTATGGAGTCATGCCCATCCAGCAGGAGAGTGGTAAGAGTGTGGTATGGAGCCACGCCCATCCATCAGGAGAGTGGGACGGTGTGGTATGGAGCCACGCCCATCCATCAGGAGAGTGGGATGGGTGTGGTTTGGAGCCACGCCCATACTGCAGGAGAGTGGTAAGAGTGTGGAGTCACGTCCATCCAGCAGGAGAGTGGGGCGGGTGTGGTATGGAGCCATGCCCATCCAGCAGGAGAGTGGTAAGGGTGTGGTATGGAGCCACGCCCATTCTGCAGGAGAGTGGTAAGGGTATGGAGCCACACCCATCCAGCCAGAGAGTGGGGTGGGTGTGGTATGGAGTCATGCCCATCCAGCAGGAGAGTGGTAAGAGTGTGGTATGGAGCCACGCCCATCCATCAGGAGAGTGGGACGGGTGTGGTATGGAGCCATGCCCATCCATCAGGAGAGTGGGATGGGTGTGGTTTGGAGCCACGCCCATCCAGCAGGAGAGTGGGGCGGGTGTGGTATGGAGCCATGCCCATCCAGCAGGAGAGTGGTAAGGGTGTGGTATGGAGCCACGCCCATTCTGCAGGAGAGTGGTAAGGGTATGGAGCCACACCCATCCAGCCAGAGAGTGGGGTGGGTGCGGTATGGAGTCATGCCCATCCAGCAGGAGAGTGGTAAGAGTGTGGTATGGAGCCACGCCCATTCTGCAGGAGAGTGGGATGGGTGTGGTATGGAGCCACGCCCATCCAGCAGGAGAGTGGTAGGGGTGTGGCATGGAGCCACACCCATCCAGCAGGAGGGTGGGACGGGTGTGGTATGGAGCCACACCCATTCAGCATAAGAGTGGTAAGGGTGTGGTACGGAGCCACGCCCATCAAGCAGGAGACTGGTAAGGGTGTGGTTTGGAGCCACGCCCATCCAGCAGGAGAGTGGGGTGGGTGTGGTATGGAGTCATGCCCATCCAGCTGGAGAGTGGGGTGGGTGTGGTATGGAGCCACGCCCATTCTGCAGGAGAGTGGGACAGGTGTGGTATGGAGCCACGCCCATCCAGCAGGAGAATGGGACGGGTGTGGTATGGAGCCACGCCCATCCAGCAGGAGAGTGGGACGGGTGTGGTATGGAGCCATGTCCATTCTGCAGGAGAGTGGGACGGGTGCGGTATGAAGCCACGCCCATTCAGCAGGAGAGTGGGATGGGTGTGGTTTGGAGCCACTCCCATCCAGCAGGAGAGTGGGATGGGTGTGGTTTGGAGCCACGCCCATCCAGCAGGAGAGTAGGGTGGGTGTGGTATGGAGCCATGCCCATCCAGCAGGAGAGTGGGGCGTAGTGTGGTATGGAGCCACGCCCATTCTGCAGGAGAGTGGGACAGGTGTGGTATGCAGCCACACCAATCCAGCAGGAGAGTGGGACCGGTGTGGTATGGAGCCACGCCCATCCATCAGGAGAGTGGGACGGGTGTGGCATGGAGCCACGCCCATCCAGCAGGAAATTGGTACAGGTTTGGTATGGAGCCACACCCATCCAGCAGGAGAGTGGGACGGATGTGGTATGGAGCCAGCAGGAGAGTGGGACGGGTGCGATATGGAGGCAAGCCCATCCAACAGGAGATTGGGGCTGGTGTGGTTTGGAGCTATGCCCATTCTGCAGCAGAGTGGTAAGGGTGTGGTATGGAGCCACGCCAATCCAGCAGGAGAGTGGGACGGGTGTGGTATGTATCCATGCTCATCCAGCAGGAGAGTGGGACGGGTGTGGTATGGAACCATGGCCATTCTGCAGGAGAGTGGGACGGGTGTGGCATGGATCCACGCCCATACTGCAGGAGAGTGGTAAGGGTGTTGAGCCACGCCCATCCAGCAGGAGAGTGGGACGGGTGTGGCATGGATCCACGCCCATACTGCAGGAGAGTGGTAAGGGTGTGGAGCCACGCCCATCCAGCAGGAGAGTGGGACGGGTGTGGTATGGAGACATGCCCATCCAGCAGGAGAGTGGGACGGATGTGGTATGGAGCCAGCAGGAGAGTGGGACGGGTGTGATATGGAGCCATGCCCATCCAGCAGGAGAGTGGGACCGGTGTGGTATGGAGCCAGCAGGAGAGTGGGACGGGTGTGATATGGAGCCATGCCCATCCAGCAGGAGAGTGGTACGGGTGTGGTATGGAGACATGCCCATCCAGCAGGAGAGTGGGACGGGTGTGGTATGGAGCCACGCCCATACTGCAGGAGAGTGGTAAGAGTGTGGAGCCACGCCCATCCAGCAGGAGAGTGGGGTGGGTGTGGTATGGAACCATGGTCATTCTGCAGGAGAGTGGGACAGGTGTGGAATGGAGCCACGCCCATACTGCAGGAGAGTGGGACGGATGTGGTATGGAGACAGCAGGAGAGTGGGACAGGTGTGATATGGAGCCACGCCCATACTGCAGGAGAGTGGGACCGGTGTGGTATGGAGCCATGCCCATCCAGCAGGAGAGTGGTACGGGTGTGGTATGGAGACATGCCCATCCAGCAGGAGAGTGGGACGGGTGTGATATGGAGCCAGCAGGAGAGTGGGACGGGTGTGGTATGGAGCCAAGCCCATCCAACAGGATATTGGGATGGTGTGTTATGTGGCTGCTGGTGCATTTTGGAGCTCTGGTGAGATAGCGCATTGTCATGTACAGGCAGCACATTTTCCGTTGAAATTGCCACTAAATTTGCATAAACATGGAGTATACTGGTTAAAATAAATAGCACAAAAATGAAAATGTATAGAAATCGGTTTCAGTGAATATTCATAATTTGCGCATGACTAAGTAAAGTGTTTTTTTTAAAAAGTGTTTTGATTTTTTTTGTTTGTATTAAAATCATTGACAATTGTCATGCAGTTGTGGAAGTTGGTCTTGGTGCTGTCTTCGGAGAGGGAGACGATGAGTAGTGTGTCGTCGGCGTAGGATATGATGTTGAGTCCGTGGGTTTTGTCTTTGAATGCACAGGAAATCTGACAAAATACACACAAACTTTAAAGCCATGTTTATTGCTCCGCCTACTTTCCAGCATGATTTCGGGGGGTACTGCAGCACCCCAACAACCCTACTTCCTAGGGCCACAGTAGTACATATAGATGGAGTTATTGTAGCCAAAGCAGTTTCCGGTTGGTATTTTCATCAGGGATGGTCCACAGGACCAGGGTGCAGAGTGTAGTCATATGTTGTTGTGTGAGTATTTGACTGAAGAGATAGAGGGCCCCTTGCACTGAACACTATAGTTCATGATTGTCAGCTTTTATCCTTTGGCCTATGCCTGCTTCCAGGCCTGTTGGTTAATGACAGGAGATGGAAAGATGCTGATGGGAGTTCCCATTTGGATGTTGTTGGGGTGAGGTTATTATCATGGTCCTAATTTCTTGTCTAAGAATTCTTGTCATTCAATCATTCAATCAGTCGATTTGAGGTGCCCAGCTTGTCACCCACAAATGTATCCAGGCTCAGGCAGGGTTTAGGTGATCAGCCAAAGAGCCATGTCTTCTGTGCCCTACAGAACTCTGGAAGGGATGGGGAGGTCCGGAGATATAGGGGTAGTTTGTTCTATGTCTTTGTTGCCAGGAAGGAGAAGGAGCGACCTTCACTCCTACTTTGTAAGATGCAGTGGGTGGCTTAGCGAGAGGGAAGCAGAGCGGAGGTGTCTGGTGTGCTGGTGAAAGTTCAGGCGATGGTTCTTGTAGGCAGGTTGTGTAGGACCTTGAAAGCGTGGGTCTGGATTTTGAAATGGCATCGGAGCCAGTAGAGTTTCTTGAGATAGGAGGTGATAATGGGTTCATCCGGGATGAGGAAGTGGGGGGGGGGTCGCGGATGGGTTTGGCTGCAGCATTCTGTATGGTGTGTAGTCTTCGGAGGAGGTGGTCTGTGATCTCTGCGTAGAGAGTATTGCCGTAGTCCAATCGTGTGGAGAGGAGGGCCTGGGTGATGGTGAGTCTTGACCTCTGGGGTAACCATTTGAAGTTCGTACAAAACATGTGAAGGATGAATAAGCAGGAGGAGGAGGGAGAGTTCATCTGGACTGTCATGTTTAACTTGTCCAGGATGATGCCTAGGTTTCTAGCGTGGCCATTCGAGGTTGGAGTGTTCGGAGTTCCGTGGACCACCAGAAAGCATCCCATGGGCACTTTTTGTTCCTGAAGAAAAGTACCTCTGTGTTGTCCATGTTGAGCTTCAGGCACTTGTCCTTCATCCAGTTGGTAATGGTCCCTAGACATAAAACAATGAATTCCAATACATAGAGACTAAATAGTTCTATATTAAATGTCCAGCCGGACAGTTTAATTTCCAATGAATAGAGTACATAAAAATTAGGTGTGATACAAGTGGGACTCCAGCCGGTGCCCAACTAACACACTCAGGGGAAGACAAACAGGGGAATTTTTAGGCAAATTGTGGCGGTCTGAATATCATAAATCATACACAGACAATCCAAAATATACACATATGCAAATGGTAAATCACAAGATAGTTATGCATTTAGTGTATTAAGGTCGACGAAGTTTCGAACCCAATTACAATACAAGGTTCATCCTCAGGACAACAATAAATTGCCTAACAAATACAGATATACAGAATGCCCACACTGTGGGGTTATATTGCCAAAATACACAATTAGGGGAAAAATGGAAAAAGGGGAAGGGAAAACAGAGAACAAATTAGAAACATATATAGGCATGTCAACCATTCAATGCATATAAACAAATGAAGCCCTGTTGGACCACAATAGTGCAAGTCCTACAGAATAGTGCACGTGACACAGAAGTGTTTGGAGCATGAGCGACCCGTTAAAAAAGCAGTTTAACCTGTAATGACTGTCCATGCAGAGATTTACAAAGTGACAGAAAGAGGGGGGTTTGTAAGTCACGATAGCGGTGCAGTTAACAGCTACCCGAACAAGCATGCAACCATCAGGATACATCAAGAAGTAGCAGTATAACATTGGCGCAAAAGATTATTCAATTTAGACCACTGTAATTTAAGAAACGGATCAGCCAAGGATCGGAAAGTGTTAAGGCGACCTGTCGGTGGAGTGCAAGGAAGGACAAAGTGAACCTCAAACATGCAATTGCTCACAGTACGCAAAGCTTACCCGGGGAGGCCGGAATAGGCTCAATGGTACGCTAATGTGATTTCGCAATAAACGCTCCTATGGGAAAATAAGACACAGAATTAAGGAGAGGAGTGCGGGGTATGATACTTGCATACGTGCTCAAAGGGGCATTTGCTTACCCGGTAGTCGCTGCTGCGGTGTCAAATTATCGGGCAATTCTGCAAGTTAATTAAAAAATAATAAGCGCGCTGGACACACGAAGTTTAAAGATACAGAAGCGAAAACAGACGGATTCCGCTTACCGAATATAGTGGGGGTACAGGTCCTCAATGGGGGTCCTTGTAAGTCGTGGGAAACCTCACGATCAGAGAAAAACTGTGGCAGTGCCGGAAAAGGGGCCAATCCAGGTCACGTGGTATTAAGTTAACCAATGAAATTGCAAAGTGAAAATACCGGCCATGTTAGCAAGGTTAGTACAGTGAAAAGATCGGCCATTACTAAGTGGTGCACGTAATGGATGGGGATGTGAAAAAGGACATTAAAATGGCATAGAGCCAACGGCAGTGTGACTTAAAACCATTATTACAGAGCAAGCCCTGATACATGAGGACAAATCATTGTTTAAATACACAATAGCAACTGCAAATAGAAATCAATTCTTAGGACATATTATCACAGTTAGTTCAGTGAAGCCCAGTACTTTATCCTGTTATTTTAGTGCAAAGTAGAAACTCAAAAATGTGGTCTTAGGACATGTTCTAACAATTAGATCAATGCAGTCCAGTCCTCCATCCTGTTAAGGCCACTGTGAAGGCTTTTAGTCTTCAAAAGCCAATGAAGTTCTTCATTATTCAGGAGACGTTGTAGGTCAGCCCATCGAGGCGGCAGCCTGATCAAAGAGATAATTGTCCACTTGAAATCGAACTCAGTATGTGAAAGTTCAGTGAAATGGTCCACCAAGGGAGCATTTGGAGTCTTACAGCGTATCCTGCTCCTGTGTTGACACATTCTCAGTCTCACTTTCTGGGTTGTCTGCCCTATATAGATCTTTGAACAAGGACAGATGATGGCATATATGGCATTTACACTGTTACAATTGGAAAATTGTTTACGTACAAGTTTAACATCATTGAAAACAAAGTCTTTGCCCTCAATGGTAGCGTCACACACTGAACAGTTACCACACTTTGCATGCCCAGTCAGACGGGGAAGGCCCCGATAGGTTATCCAGAGTACCATTATGATCTGAGATAGGCAATGCTGCACGTTCAAGATGGTTCTTAATGTTTTTAGATTTTCTAAATGCAAAGAGGGGTTCTTCAAGTTGGAGGCTCCCTGCGTTAACCACAGGCCAGTGTTTCTTGATACTTTTAGTGATAGAATTGGATGCAGGTGAAAAAGTGGTTACACAAACCAACCGGTTCTGTGTCCTCTTGGGTTTAGGTTCAAGTAACACATCCCTGGGACAGTACCAGGCACGCTTAAGGGAGGAGCGAATTAGCTTACGTGGGTAATCCAGCGCCCTTAGCTTGGCGCTCAGTGTTTTTGCCTCCTTAAAGTAATCCTCCTTCAGATAACAATTCCTACGTAATCTGAGAAATTGAGAGTATGGTAGTGAATCTTGAAGAGCACGTGGATGGTGGCTTTGGTAACTTAAAAGAGTATTCCGTTCGGTGGGCTTCCTATACAAACTCGTAATAAGAAGTCCATCCTTCTCCTGTATATTGAGATCTAGAAATGGAATGCTATTCTATTCTATTAAAATTATTTATAACGCGCACTATCACCATCGGTTTCTTGGCGCTCATTGACATATAGCGTTGATCAGAGTGAAGGGTTAGTCATAAGCAGCTTGGAAGAGCAGGGTTTTTAAAAGTGTACGGAAGCAGTCGTACTTTGGGCAGAGACGGAGAGAGGGAGGTAGGGAATTCCAGGTGGAGGGGGCCAGGACAGAAAAGCTCAGGCCGTCGTGCTTTTTTCTTTTGAATCTAGGGACCTCTAAGAGGTTTAGTGATGCTGAGCGAAGAGCACTGGAAGGGATGTGACGGGACAAGGCCGAAGAGATGAACCTAGGGGCTGCATCCGAAAGGGCCTTGAAGGTAGTGCATGCCAGTTTGAAAGTGCAGCGTTTGGAAATAGGGAGCCAATGCAGACTGCGGAGGAGGGGAGTGACGTGCTGATATTTGGGCTGGCGGAAAATCAGGCGAGCAGCCTGATTCTGCACCAGCTGAAGTCGGTGGAGGTGGCATGCAGGAATTCCTGCGTACAGAATATTGGCATAATCGAGCCTGGAGGTGATGAGCGCGATGACAACTTGGGTCAGGGCCTCTTTGGTAAGGAACCTGCTGATCTTGCGGATCCGCCTGAGGTGGTAGAAAACAGGCAGAGGTGACATCACCCCCAGGCTTTTGACTGAGCTCACAGGAGTGGGTGCTGTCCCCAGAGATGTAGGCCAGAAAGTGGTATTCCATGGGTGATTGGGGCCACCTACCAAGACAAGCTCAGTTTTGGTAGGGTTCAGCTTTAAGTGGCTGTGGTACATCCACTCCGCAATGGTCAGCATGGTGGACTGGAAATTGATACGGGAGGAAGGGAGGGAGTCTATGGGAAAAATTAACTGAAGGTCGTCCGCGTAATTAAAAATTGTGACCGGGGAATTGCGGAGGGAGGCTAAAAGTGGTTGGAGATACAAATTAAAAAGGAGAGGGGATAGTGCAGAGCCCTGTGGGACACCGCAGGGAAGGGAAGTGTAGGGTGCGGAAAAAGTGGAGAGGTGGACTGACTGTGAACTCTGGTGAAGGAAAGATCTGAGCCAGTCAAGGGCCACTCCCTAAATGCCGGCGTTGTGGACACGGTCGATCAAGATGGTGTGATCGACCGTATCAAATGCCGCCGAGAGATCTAATAGGACAAGGGCTTGAGAGGTGTTTTTGTCAGCACCTTTCCTGAGGGTGTCCATGACTGCTACTATGACCGCCTCGGTGGAGTGGAGGGGTCTAAATTCCGCTTGTTGAGGGTCTAGGAAAGATGATTTCTCAATGAAAGAGCTCAAGCAGCGGGTAACGTAGGTCTCCAAGATCTTTCCTAGGTAGGGAAGGAGGGAAATGGGTCTGTAGTTACTAAGTATTGTAGGGTCTGCATTGGGTTTCTTTAAGATTGGTAGGACTGCGGCTTGCTTGAAAGAGGATGGGACCTCCCCGGTAGCAAGGGAGTTGTTAAGTAATGCTAGAGGGGGGCCTGGGCATGCAAGAAAGGCTCCTTTCAGGACCTGCGGGGGACAGCAATCATTGGGGGATCCCGAACTGACTTTATGAAGGAGGGAGGCGAACTCTTGTAGAGATATAGGTGGGAACTCAGACAAGGTACTAGTATTTGTAAGGGGAAAAGGAGGAGAAGTAGGAGATGCCGGGGTCGGGATATTATTTTTTATTGTTATTATTTTTTCTATGAAAAAGGAATTGAGCGAATCACAGAGGGTTTGGGTCGGCTGAGGTTGGGGGGTGACTCTATCTGGTATTCTGCTAGAATCACTGGTGGATAGCGTGTACGTTAGACCACTGCAATTACTATTGAGCCAATGTAGAAATGAAGGGAGTAACTCTTCCAAGTCGGTCCAAATCATAAAAATGTCGTCGATGTATCGCTTCCACAGTGTGATACCACTGTGGAAGGGATTGGTCGACGACAGAATGAGTCCACATTCAAGACTGTCCATGTACAGGATGGCCAAGTTAGGGGCAAAAATTGCCCCCATAGAAGTGCCCTTGATCTGGCCAAAATATTGGCCATCGAACAGGAAGTAATTTTTGGTCAGACATATCTCAAGTAACTGTAAGATAAACAGAGTTGGTATTCTGTGGGGTCTAGGGCATTTGTTCAGAATGTCCTGAATAACAAGGATGGAGTCATTTTGAGGGATATTAGTATACAATGACTCCACATCCAGAGTACAAAGTACACTGGACATGGGGTCAAAGGGATACTCCTCTATTATATTAATCATGTGCATACTATCACGTATGTAACATTCAGTTGTTAGCACAGAATCTTTGATGAAATGATTAACAAACAAACCTAAGGGTTCTAACACTGAACCGCAACCGGACCCTATAGGCCATCTCAGTGGATGCTCAGCGTTTTTATGAACCTTAGGGAGTGTGTATATCACCGGTATCCTTGGTGATTTGGCATTAAGGAACAAGTACTCCTTATTACTTAGGAAACCACACTCCACACCGGGTAAGCAAATGACCCTTGAGCACGTATGCAGGTATCATACCCTCCACTCCTCTCCTTAATTCCGTGTCTCATTTTCCCATAGGAGCGTTTATTGCGAAATCGCATTAGCGTACCATTGAGCCTATTCCGGCGTCCCCGGGTAAGCTTTGCGTACTGTGAGCAATTGCATGTTTGAGGTTCACTTTGTCCTTCCTTGCACTCCACCCGACAGGTCGCCGGCTGATCCGTTTCGTAAATTACCGCGGTCTAAATTGAATAATCTTTCGCGCCGATGTTATACTGCTACTTCTTGATGTATCCTGATGGTTGCATGCTTGTTCGGGTAGCTGTTAACTGCACTGCTATCGTGACTTACACACCCCCCCTCTTTCTGTCACTTTGTAAATCTCTGCATGGACAGTCAATACAGGTTAAACTGCTTTTTTAATGGGTCGCTCATGCTCCAAACACTTCTGTGTCACATGCACTATTCTGTAGGACTTGCACTATTGTGGTCCAACAGGGCTTCATTTGTTTATATGCATTGAATGGTTGACATGCCTATATATGTTTCTAATTTGTTCTCTGTTTTCCCTTTCCCTTTTTCCATTTTTCCCCTAATTGTTTTTTTTGGCAATATAACCCCACAGTGTGGGCATTCTGTATATCTGTATTCGTTAGGCAATTTATTGTTGTCCTGAGGATGAACCTTGTATTGTAATTGGGTTCGAAATGTCGTCGACCTTAATACACTAAATGCATAACTATCTTGTGATTTACCATTTGCATATGTGTATATTTTGGATTGTCTGTGTATGATTTATGATATTCAGGCCACCACAATTTGCCTAAAAATTCCCCTGTTTGTCTTCCCCTGAGTGTGTTAGTTGGGCACCGGCAGGTGTCCCACTTGTATCACACCTAATTTTTATGTACTCTATTCATTGGAAATTAAACTGTCCGGCTGGACATTTGATATAGAACTATGTAGACTATATTTATTGAATTCATTGTTTTATGTCTAGGGACCATTGTCTCTGTTAATACATAACTACCCAAGGTCCCTAGCTTATTGCACCTTTGGGTTCCCTTGTGTCATATATATAACTTCTTCCAGTTGGTGGCAATTGTCATGCTGTTGTGAAGGTTGGTGTTGGTGTTAGTGGTGTCTTTAGAAAGGGAGAGAATGAGTTGTGTGTTGTCAGCGTAGGGTATGATGTTGAGTCCTTGGTTTTTGATGATGCTGGTTAGCATTTACGTGTTGAAGAGGGTGGGGCTGGACGAAGATCCTTGCGGTACTCCACAGAGGATTTCTTTGGGTTTGTAGGTGAATGAAGATCTAGGAGGATCAATGTTGCTGTCTCTCCTTGGTTGACTAGGGCTTGGATGTTGTCGGCCGCTACTATGAGGGCCATCTCAGTACTGTGGTTACTACAGAATACAAATTGGGAGGTGTTGAGTATGTGGTTTCATTCTAGATGTGAGGAGAGTTGTTGGTTCAGTTAATCAATCAAGTGGTATTTGTATAGCATGGCTATTCACCCCGGAGGTATCCAGGCGCTGTGCTGCAGGTATCAATTGAAGAGCCAGGTCTTGAGTCCCTTCCTGAAGTGATTCAGAGAGGGTGAGGTGCAGTTTGGAGGGTGTTCCAGGCTTTGGTGGCGAGGTGGGAGAAGGATTGTCCTCTGGAGCGGCTACACCGGACACGTGGTGTCTAGGCAAGGGTGAAGTGTGTGGAGCAGAGGTTTTTGGTCAGCTGGTGGAAGATCAGGCGGTGGCTCAAGTAGTCAGGTCCTTGGTTATGCAGGGCTTTGTAGGTGTGTATGAGGAGCTTGAACTGGCACATCTTCTGTACTCAGAGCCAGTAGAGGTCTTTCAAGTGCTGGGTGATGTGTGTCCTCTTGGGTAGGTGAGGATCAGCCTGGCTTTTGCGTTCTGGATGGTATGGAGTCTTTGCATGAGTTCGGTGGTGGTGCAAACATAGAGTGCGTTGCCATAGTCGAGCCAACCTGTGATGAGGGCCAGCGTCACAGTTTTCCTTATGCTGATGGGGAGCCATTTGAAGATCTTGCGGCGCATGCGGATTGGGTGGAAGCAGGCTGAGGTGACAGCATTGATTTGGCATTCAATGGAGAGTTTGCTGTACATTATGATGCTGAGGTTACAGGCATGGTCTTTCGGAGTGCGGATAGGTCCAAACTCCACTTGCCACCAGGTGTCGTTACACAGGGTGGTGTGTCTGCCGAAGATTAAAATGTCTGTTTTGTCCATAGTTAGTCTTCGTCAAGGTGAGATTATAGGCTCGACCTAAAAAGGGACAGTTTAAATTTCATCGTAAGTTGTACAACGTGCTAGTAAGTGGAGGCCTGCGGACTATATAAAACACTGGCATTGCTTTTCTTATATGGAACAGCTAACACATATAATACAAAGTAAAAAACGCATGCTGTTTATAATCTGAAAACACAAGTATTTTACGTGCACGCCTAAAAACGTGAAAAGCAGCACAGTGAAAGCGGCTGAAGCTAAGCCACCAAAACCAAGGAACTGCAACTGTGTAGATGTTTTAAGAATGATTCGCCTGTAGCTGATACACTGCTATAGGGAAACTATCTTGTTTATTAGATTACTTGTCTATTCATTTAGAGTACTTCCATTTCGGCCATAATTTAACGATTGCGACTCCCAAAGAAATCCATCTCTATAATATATTACAGTTGCATGTTGTTATTCCTTTCACTCATAATGAATATCATTGAAGAAGAGCCAAGGCAACTTTTGCTATTATCAATGTAATTTAGTCTGAGCAAACAAATGTCTACTAATTCAGTCTCAATGGTCTGTATGTAAAGGAGAGGGAATGGTACCATATTATGAACAGTTGGTGGTTGAGTGCCAAAGTATTGCTGCTTATTAAAGACCCCTAACTAGATCTGGTAATTGGTTTAAGGGTAGCAACTAGTTAGACACCATGCTGTGTTGGAATGTTCCAGCTTTAGAAAGTTTATAAATGTATGATGGTATTGAGGACACTCTTTAGCTGGGGAGCAGTGGAGCCTAATTAAAAAGCAAAACCACATTTTGAAAAATATGATTATAATTAAGAGGAAACACAGTTAGTTTAAAATTGGGAGCTTATTCTCACAGTTTTTAATTCCTCTTGAAATTTTTTTTAAACTATCTAGCTAAGAACAATGCTGGTACAAACTCTGTGATCATTAGTGAAACACAGCTATGAAGGATGTATCCTCCTCCCTGAGGTGCCAACTTCTTTTTACAAGGTGCCCCACCCCCTCTTACTTTCTAGGCATCCAAAACCCGGCTTATCTCCTTTCTCACTGCCTGCAGGCAGTATATCTTACCCCGTTCACTTCAAGTTCAGATCGCTTCTCTGCGGAGTTCCCAATAACTCTTCATTGTTCAATGTTTATTTCAACACCCCTTTCTTAAGACCATCAAGTCGTTGTGTCATTCCGTACGCAGATGGCACAACAATTCTTCTCAGATTGGATATCCAACTGTGCGAAGGCAATGCTCCTACTTGTCTTCAGAGGTGGCATCTTGGATAAAAATCCTACGGGTCGAACTCATCTCATGAAACACTGCTGTCCTGATCCTTGTAGGCCCTTTTCGAATGGTGTTCTGCTTCTTGACTCTCTAATCTTAACCACAGTTCCACCCCTTTGTTTCCATTCATAATTTTGGATTAACAGTCGAGTTTATGATTAACTTTTTCTGATACTCTTCTGCATTTTACTTACTGGCCAAATTTCATTGGCTCCATATCTTGCACTGTTCTACTTTTACACCCCTTTGGCTGGACCGTGCCTATAATCCTTCTCCCTTGTAGACCTTCTCACTCCCTTTGCTCATCACTCGGCCTCTCTGAACTAGTTGGTGGTTCCTAAGATTTGCTGCTCGAGATTAGGTGGTTAGCTCTTTCATTATTAGTCCTAAAATTTCAGAAACTTCTTCCCCTTTCAATTTGTGAACTGCACAGTTTTTTTGGCCTTTTGCAAATCCCTTCAAACTTTTCATTTTCGTTCTTAATTGGCGGTCATCTGTGTTTCTTATTTTGCATTGTTCACTCTCTCTGTACACCCTGTATTTTCAGAGACGAACTCAGACACCTGGGAGCATGATGTAATTAATATCAAAGTAATGCATGCACAAGTTCCTGATCCTGTTTGTAAGATCCGAAATTCTGGCTGTCTGAATTGCTGCCCCGCTGTTAAAAGCAATGTGGATCTCTTTAAATAATATTTTGAATGGCACTGTTGGGATACCAACAGATATTATCTGTTATCTACGGTACTATGTTATATTTTCTGGATAACTGGACTGAAGTTCAAGGGGGTGGGCCTCTGTACTGTGCTTTCACTGCTTTTTCATAACATATAGCGCCCGATGTAGGTGTCCATTTACCGGCCGGTAACGGCCGGATTCGGCCGTTACCGACCGGTAAATGGGTTTTCAGATGTAGGGGGCCTATATTTTACCGATTCTGTAAATTTACCGAATCGGTAAATTTACAGAATCGTTAAATACCGAATCGGTATATTTACCGATTTGGTAAATCCACATGTAGGTGGCACTCCTAAGAGTGCCACAGGCCCTTAAGAATCGGTTTTTACCACCCAATCCTATTGGGTGGTAAAATACTGAATCCAGGTGTGCATACACATGTGTGCATGCACACCTGTGCAATGTGACACACAGACATGCCCTTAGGGCATTTCTGTGTGCCACATGGCACACATGCCTGTATTTGGGGTGCTAGAGGGTGTTAAAGTGACACCCCCTGGACCCTTGCTGAAATCGGTATTTACCGAATCGGTAAATACCGATTCGGTAATGCACATTGATTCCTATGGGCTTCAATGCCCATAGGAATCAATGGGCATTACCGAATCGGTATTTACAGAATCGGTAAATACCGAATCTTAACGATTCAATATTTACCGGTTCTATATTACCTACATTCCCCCCCCCCCCCCCTATTTTAGCACTTCTTAAATACGGATTCGGTATCATTCGGTATTTAAGAAGTGGTAAAATTTACTTACCTACATCGGTCCCCTGGTCTTTTTGACCATAACTCACTGCAGAAAAAACTAAGCGTTGTACTCACAAAGGTAAATTTACTTGTATAGATTTACCCATATATACATGTATTTTTACACCTACAAGTAGATTTACTACTTTTTGCTATTCACCAATTCAGAGTGTAACATGACTCCCAGGTGTAGTAGTACAAGTCTCTACTCCCTCAGTTTAGGGAGTGGAGTCTGCATATACATAATTTACAACAGTAAAGTTAATACTTGTACTTTCACAATTGCATTTTACATTCTGCAACTGTGCAGACACCTGGTAACCAGGTCAGTAGTCTACGTATGAGGGAGGGTGACCTTCACATGAAAGGGAATAGGAGAATTCAATCGCGCACTGTTCACGTGGCGCCGTGGCGCTTTATATAATCTTATTAAATCAAAATGTATTTTAAACCACTCTTGTGTTATATTCCACACATTTATTTTTCTAGTTCATATTGTTTTTCATGTGAATCATAGTTACTTTTTTAAACATGCACAATTCTATTTCATTGCTGACATATATTCACAGGGTTTATACATTCCATGTTCATCAGTTTATACTTGGCACATGTAATATAATACATTTATTCAACATTTTACGAATGAGCCCAATGCATTTCGGCACTCGTGTGTGCCTTCATCAGGGGCAGTATCTATAAAAGAAAATTAAAGAATATGGTGTAAGTGTCAATTTATGGTGGGGGGTTCTGTACATCTATGACCGTAATGTTTGCGTACCTGGTCCTTGTAGTAATGTATGACCTTAGTCCTGTCCCTCAGTATGGCCCTTGTACCTGTGTATAAAACATAAGTGCAAGCCACTATATAATGATGCCATGTCCACTTATGTGATAACTATCCACTTGCCTAAAGTAGTTTTACATACCTTAAAAGACGGTATCTCGAGTCTCTGAAAAAATAATGGGCAATAAGGTCTTCAGTATATATATTTGTTTGGTTAGACCCTGTTACTGTGTGATTGGTTTTCCACATACCTGATTCAAATGTGCCTCAGGTTTCTGAAATATACAAATCATTTTTTGTTTTTATTTTAAATGATGGTGAAAACATTTCTAAGAGTACCGGCTTGCGGTAGCTTGCCGTGTTTACCTGTGCTTTGTTCTTCGTTATCCCGATCTAAAAAAACCGAAATGTAACAGCATAAGCACCCTCATCGGTTGTCTCCAAGTCTATTACTTAGTTTAGATATAAATGTTCCTGTCTTACCTGTTGTTAACGTAACTTCTGCTCTAAACGATTCCCGTACTCCGCACTAGCGTCTATGTGCTTCGGTCCCCGTTTATCTACTGATTCCGCTAAACTCCGCGTCAGTTTCGCGGAGTTCACATTAAACGACGGACTATGCGCCCGTGTGTCTGAGATAGTCAAAATCTGTGGCGGCCATGTTTGAAAGGGTTTTCGAGTCCGTGGGTGGATCGAATTCCTGGTAACTTAATATGAACGATAAACTCCTATCTCATACGTTTGGTTCATAGGTACTATCGATATTCTGACAGTGCCGAGATTATATGATTATTCTACCTTATTTGTCCCTTGTGTTGAATCAAAACTGCCGTAGCGAAATCTATAAGGTTAAAATATATAATAGCTCATTTAAATGATGCTATGACTTATTTAGGTAATACTGGGACAAGCTCATATTGTGTGTCCTTTTAACCTCTTGGGGCTGTTTGTATATTAATTGTGTTGAATTGGACATCACAACCAGGAAGTAGGCAGGTTCCACCCTCATTCAGCAGTGAGAGCCTGAAGTGGAAGCAGCATTGCCAGATCTCCCCTCCAGAGTGCCTACAGGTTAAATCCAGGAGACACCCCAGTGCACAGCATGTCACAGGAAGCTGCAGGTGAAACTTCCACAGGAAGAAAAAGGAAAATTAAATTTTCCGAGTAGGAGCTCGAATATTTGATAGATGGAGTCTGCAAGGACCACAACCGCCTTTTCGGGAAAGATTCAAGAAGGGTGCCTGAGGCCGATAAAAGGAGGATTTGGGTGCGCAATTCTGTGGGGGTGACCCAGTGCTCTGTGGATATGTTGAAAAAACGATGGTACTGTAAAAGGTGAGCCCATATTAGTATCGATGCCCGGGCTGCTAGCGCAAGTCGCCTCTTAGTTCTCATTCTGAATAGTTACCAAATAAAGAGACGGGCGCTGGAAGCAGGAATCACAAGAACAGGATTTATTACTCATGAGGAGAGCCTGTCATTTCGGACACGAAACACAGTGTCTTTCGGGAGGTGCTCTAACAAGTGTTCTGAGACATCGCCTTTTATACCTTACAAACACTCCTTATTACAATAATGACATTGTGAAACAAGGAAAAGACATTCCCGTTATCCTCGTGTCAATCCCACCCCACATGTATCCACAATAGAGACCCTTGAACTGTCGATAAGAGTAGGGGCAATCACGCAGCTGAGTGTTCCGCTGATTATTAGGATGTGTGCGCCTGATCGTATCCCAAGGGGTGGGGAAGCCAGGATCAATAGCGGGTTCTTTGAAGAGGAGTGACTCCATACAATAAGGGGCAATGAACAGTATTTTCCGGCTTAGGCGATGGCCTCGGACATGTGTGGACAGTCCATCGCGGAGGGAGGGTTTACTAACAGAGGGGTTATTCATAAAAGGAAAGGAGGTGTCGGTCAGGCGCGGCCGTGACTCCCAAGGACAGGGTCTTGCAGAAGAGGAGGGTTTATGACTTGTCCATGTGAGGGAGGAGGGGGGGGGCTAGGGTGCGCACAGGGACAGAGTCGCACAGAGAGAGAGAGAGATCTTATGACCCGTACATGAGAGAACGGGGGCAGTCAGATACAGCTGGGGGGGGGGGGTTATGTCAGCTGAGGCGAAGGATGCTTCTTCGAGAGGGAATGGGGGGCGTTGCGTGGGTCAAGCAGGAGGGTTGCTTTTCGTAGCAGGGTCGCGCAGAGGGAGAGGGTTTCATGGTCTATGCATGTGAGAGGGGGTTAAAATACGCGCAGGAGGGAAGACGGGGATTCCAGTGAGCGGGCAAAAGGCCATGGTGCCTAAAAATGGCTATCAGGTACATGTGGGCACGGGCTTTTACTGGCAGAGTGGTGCGGTTAACGTACAGGGAAGGGAATGAGAAAAGGCAAATGAACGCCGCTTATGTACATCAATTTCGTTATTTTCCACAGTCGCCGCTTTTTACATAACAGAGTTCATTTCCCTATTCTCCCTAGTTAATGAGCGTATATATAAACATGTGTGGTTGAGGAAATGGCATTTGTCAATACTAACATATTGCATATAATCAGGAACAGTTGGTGTGATTGGCAGAATGCAGCACATAGGAAATTGCATTTGCGAACGTACTTCATAGCATAAATGCTTCCGACTTTCTCAAAAAGGGTGACCAATGAACATTTTGACCAAGTAGTTGAGGGAGGAATTCAGTCCAATAAGATCTCTTCGTCACAGTGTCTTTTTAGCAGTGAGCCATCACTGGTAGGCTCTAGTCCGTGTCCTTTCGTTGGCGCTGTTGAGCACCGGCGGTGGAGCTATAGGTCCAGCTCGGATCCATCCTTACGCGTTGCAGGGTGCGGTCAGTCCTCTGCTGTTAGACCACAGTCCTGTTCCCTAATCAATCCTTTTAGTGGCGCCTTATGCTCGGCACCTTTATTCCTGTGGCGTAACCCCATTTCCACCTAGATGCTGTTCTTCCTTTCGGCAAAAAGTCACGTGGAAAAAGGGGGGTATGGTTCAGTAGTCGATGGGAAAGAGAAGGCGGAGTGGTGTCAGATTTCCTGGGACACACCAAAGGGACCAAGGGAGCAAAGGATAACAAGCAAGCAGGCCCATCAATCGGGCTTGAAAGGGGGACGGAGGCTTCAGGCACGCGTGGGTAGGCGGACAAAGGGCTTCAGGACAGCCTTTCATCCTTTCGTTTACCACATTGGAGAGTGCTGCCTCGTCCCGTATTCCTGTTGTGCTGTGGCTCCACCTTTGGTCGAGGTCGCATGTGTCTCATGATCTGCAGCCAGGCTGTGTGTCACGTCCGACCCTTCTCCTCCGATGGTCGTATATCTTTGAATGGGTAAAAACAAGTTTTAGAGAACTGGCAGGAGAAGACATTTTTACATTTGAATTCCACTCGCAATCCTAGTACCTGGGCGTTATGCTCATTGGTCATAGTCAGAACAGAAGTCTATTACCATGAAGTAAGTATGTGGGTATTTCTATTGTTTTTCGCATCAAGTCTAATCGGTGTTCATACATGACACATATGAACAGACGTCAGACTCCTGTCACTTGCGTATTTCATCAAAAACTCCGAAATTGGCAACATTCAGGGGGGACTCGTCCTTCTAACCCGAGCCTTAACAGTCTTACATTTCCCTTTAGAGCTGGCTAACTCCTTTAAACAAAGCGGGGGGGCAATCATCGAGAGACAGTGTTAGACATGTTTCTCTCGAGGGGCGACAGGTACTCATGGCCATTATATATATCGGGGACAGTAGCTGGGATCAATCAAGTGGGGCGGGGGACGCCTCGGGCATTCGCGCTTAAGTACAAAGGGGTGGGGCAATCTGGGCATGGGAGGTCAATCTGGACCTTGGCGCTTGTCTCTAACGAACCGAAAAATAGGGTGCCATTGACATATGGTTCCCTTATAAAAGGCCAGATTAGGGGACCTTAGTCGTCTCACCTGTCCTTTCTTTCTTAGCCAATTCGAGTTCATTCATTTCGCAGAAAGGAGAGGTAGTAATATGGCAAGTTACAATCATTTTAGTTTCTGTCAATTTCGCTGAACACCTTTGTGTTCAATAAGTATCCAATCAGACTGGTGCCAGCGGGGCACAATTCTACCATAAAAAAGGAAGATGGAACACGGGGACTCTCGTAGAGAGTGAGAGTCGTCCGCAACCTAAACGAGCCATTCGGTACACGTATGACATGTAGAAAGAGAGAGAGAGAGAGAGAGAGAGAGATAGATAGAGGGGGAGAGAGAGAGAGAGAGAGAGAGAGAGAGAGACGTGTACAAAAATAGGTCATTTAGTGTGCTCGCAACACAGAACAGCAGGGGTCAGGTAACAAAGAGACGCAAACAGAGGGAAGACACAAACCCCTACAGTACATACGCACAAACTCAGACGAAGGAAGACAGTACATGTATTACATACAAGGATATTTACGACAAAACACAGGACAGTTATTGGCCAAAAAGATCTCCTTGTGCATGCTGCGTATCTTTAATATCCTAAGTATCTATGGGCTGAGCTCTTTTTACCTTTTCCTCCTTTTCCTCTTGCTTGCTACGAGCGTTCTCGATTGTCAATACTTACACCTCGGTCAGCCGGATCATAAATTAACCTGGTCGGGCTATTGCCCACGGTTGGATCTTAAACCACTTTTGAGTTTCTTCTTTTGGTGGGAAGTTCTCCAGGCTGAGGCAACAGAGGGTATTGATCAGGAGAACAGTCGGACAGCTTGGTTATACCTATAAGAGTGTGAGAAGGAGGTGGTACATTTCGAATCATCAACAACATTTCTACCTTCCCAGACGGGTGGTGCCTGGGTAACCCTTACCCCGGGACTTTTCCTTGTCCTTTCCCTATCTAGTTAAACGTCTAGTCGCACTATCTGGTGTGCTGGTTCGAGTCAAATTCCGTCATACAGTACTAACCCATCAAGTTTCTATGTCAGTCCATCCTCCCAGTCGCTACGTTCTGAGGAGGAACAGTCATGTCCAAGTCTACGTCTTTAAAAACTTGTTAACATAAGTACTATGCTCAGATCCCCTCCTTCCCTTTTCGTCGGCCGTTCGATCATCGCTCTTCCATACTCCAGCCGACGTTCCGACGCGACCTGCAGAAGGGAGGAGAAGAAGGGGGGTGGGGGCAGCATTCAAAACACATCAACGAGCATAGATCCGAAAATGTTTTTACCTACCACATACTCGACCTATCTCCACGGGGTGCATTCTGTACCATCTCGGCGTTTAAGCCCAGAGGGATCAGCAGTGTCAGATAGGTAATCATCGATGGTCTGTGTATCTACATGAATCACACGATCGTGGCCTTATAGGTCGTGTGCAAGGGTGGCGGTCAGGTGGTATTTCTGTGGTATCGTTCAAGGGCGTCTAAAAACACTTTTCCGGCTGCCTGTGACACATAATGTAGCTGCTAAATATCGGGCCTTTTTACCCTTCAACCTTAATAAGGCTGCTCATTTTTCATTTATATTATAAAAAGTAGTAACACATTAAAAAAACTCATTAATGCAACCACTACAATTATACTTTCCTTTTCAAAATACCTTTAATTAATAATGTTGGCGCACAAATACGGGCCTACAACCCAGTGGGCCGGCCACGGAGCGGACTGGAACCGTGCATAAGAGGAACGAAGTCGGTGATCATTTATTTCACAAAGTGCAGCAGTGCGATAAAATCGTATTGAACTTTTCCTACAGGGCGAGTGTGATGTATGTCAAGAATTCAAGCTTTCAATAATATTACCTCATTGTCCACCTATTTACTCAAAGCCTAACGTTTTATCAATTCATCGTCCAAATGCTCAATCAGTGCTTATTTCCTACCAATTCATTGCTTCCAAACATAATTAGTACCCACCCTAAATCAGTTCACTGTCTTAACACATAATCACTATCCATCTTATCGACTTTCATTGTCCAAAAAATGCATACATATCTCGGGGCATCAATGTTTGAGCAATCCGGGTGAACAAGGAGTTTGAAAGTTTCATTTTTGTAGCGGCGCCATTTTGGGTGAGGTCAGGCAGGTCCCAGTATAGTCAGAATGTCTCCAATGACTCGTGGTTGGACCAGAACCTCCTTTGGCAGTTCAGAGAGTTTCTCGCAATGGGGTAACAGACTAGCAATATGAACCATCAGTCAAAAAGTGGGGAGGGAGGCAATATTCTTTCCTACCGGGTCATTCTGATGTTCCACCGGAACTGAACAAATCTGTATCCTTGCTGGATTTTAGTCATTTCCAAACTGAGGCTGGCGCCGGCAGGAGTGCACCGACATCTCGTGGCTCCATCGGAGGACAGGGCGGGGGGCGCCTCGTGGAGAGGTCAGCCCCCCCGGCTCTTTTAGAATCTTCAAGGTTGAGGAGTACAGGGCGTGTGCCCGTCCCGGGCAAGAAACCGCTTTTTGATGTGGACCCTCTTCAAGCAGGAGCGTTGGGGTGTCACTGGAAGCCTCCACCTGGAGGGAGGTGGGGGAGGCTCGTTCGCGCCGCCTCCCCCTTCCAGCGACCCCGCACCGTTCTCCGGCTCCAGCGCTTCGGTACGGCCGTGCCAGGCAATGAAGATGGGGGGGGGGGGTCGGAGGCAGCAAGACATCCCCCCTTGTCATGTGGCGGGACTACCTGCAACTGAGGCGTTGCCGCTGGCGGGACCACCTGCAACTATCCAGGGCCACTTCAAGAGTGTTGTCGCAGCCATTATAGCTGAAAGGAGCGCCGCCGCCCTTGCCTTGGCTTCGGCCTTTGATGAGAGCCGGATCAGGCGAGAGAGGGGGGGGGGTCGGTGGCTGAGGCAAGACATCCCCCCCCCCGTGGCCTGCAGGGCAGCAGAAGAGGGGAAAAGGAGAGACCTTTACGATTTTTCGGGCCGTCCGCCCTACAGCCTCCCCTTCCGACTGCGGTCAGCCGGGCCCTGCACGCATCGAGGCCTCGCCTTCCGGATGGGTGTAACCGCGGACCTGTTGCACTTCGGGAGTTTCCGGAATGGGGGTAGGTACCTATTGACTTGTATCCATTTCATGTGACCGTTATTTGGGCGTGGTGGGCAATGAGGTAGACATGTTTGGAGCAGGAGTAGGCAGCGGAACCTAGCTACCTCGTGGCTGTCTTGCTGTCAAACTTTTCGCCATTTTATATTCCTTATTACGAACTGTTTCTAATGTTTCTTATTTTTAGTGAAGTCGAAAGCTCATCAGGGGGTTACTGACTTAGCCCGATTTCTTTTTATTCTTCCTTCTTTTCCTTAGCGTGTTTCGAGCTAAAGTTTCTGTTAACAGGGTACGGTGATCACTTTATATTTTTATATGTCCTTTTCATTAGGGGTACTCCTGGACGGACCAGATGAGTTACCTCCAATAAATGGTCCGGGGTGGAACTAGATTATCAATCAGAGGGGAACACATGTCCCTTCATTAGGGTATCACCCTGGACGGACCAGATGGGCTACCTCTAATAAATGGCCAATGAGTGGGGAGCATATGTCCCTCCATTAGGGTAGTCTCCTGGGCGGACCAGGTGAGCTACCCCCAATAAATAGTCAATCAGTGGGGAGTAGGTAGGACTGACGAATCATAAAGGGGCATAACCTACCCTTTACTACTTGCAAAGACTAGACAGAATATTGCTATTCCGCGTTATTTGCAAACAGAAAATACCTCAAATGAACAATTCCTTGGACAACAATGTCCAGTCAATCAATCAATCAGTGGGGAGAAAAACAGGCATGACGGATTACAACGGGGACAAACGTCTGCATTACCTGCCCTTCGCTATCTGCAAAGGGAGACAGAATATTTCTATTCGTCTCTGTTTGTGGACAGGGAAGATCTCAAAGAGCAACAATCGATTATTTTAATCGATTTCAAAACAATCAGTGGGGAGAAAGGTAGGCCTGACGAATCATAAAGGGGCATAACCTACCCTTCTCTATCTGCAAAGAGGGACGAACGTTCCCATTCGCCGCTGTTTGCAAACAGAGAATGTCTCGTTCTCAAGAAGAGAACCAATATTTCAAGTAGCATCCAAAGCTAAATGAACCAATAACAACAATATCAGTATTCAAGTACCGATTCCAATACAATCAATCAAACAATCAGATGGATAAAACCACCCTACCAATCAGGCGTAAAAACACCCTACTTAATCTTACCCGGACCGGACCATGCGGACAGTTCTTCGTCTTCCTCCTCCAGCGCCCGATCGTTCTCTTACTCTATACAGCATTCCTGTGGGATTCCAGTCAGGACAATAGGTCACTCGAGAGAGGTCCGTTCAGAATCGGTGAAGTTCATTCAATCGGCAGCCGGACGAGGGCCCTCTCAAGGCAGGTATACTCCAATCGTTTAGATGTTCACCTCATCGTCTGGATCTCTCTTACTGGACCTTATGTCACTGATGGACCCCGCGTTGGGACGCCAATTGTAAAAGGTGAGCCCATATTAGTATCGATGCCCGGGCTGCTAGCGCAAGTCGCCTCTTAGTTCTCATTCTGAATAGTTACCAAATAAAGAGACGGGCGCTGGAAGCAGGAATCACAAGAACAGGATTTATTACTCATGAGGAGAGCCTGTCATTTCGGACACGAAACACAGTGTCTTTCGGGAGGTGCTCTAACAAGTGTTCTGAGACATCGCCTTTTATACCTTACAAACACTCCTTATTACAATAATGACATTGTGAAACAAGGAAAAGACATTCCCGTTATCCTCGTGTCAATCCCACCCCACATGTATCCACAATAGAGACCCTTGAACTGTCGATAAGAGTAGGGGCAATCACGCAGCTGAGTGTTCCGCTGATTATTAGGATGTGTGCGCCTGATCGTATCCCAAGGGGTGGGGAAGCCAGGATCAATAGTGGGTTCTTTGAAGAGGAGTGACTCCATACAATAAGGGGCAATAAACAGCATTTTCGGCTTAGGCGATGGCCTCGGACATGTGTGGACAGTCCATCGCGGAGGGAGGGTTTACTAACAGAGGGGTTATTCATAAAAGGAAAGGAGGTGTCGGTCAGGCACGGCCGTGACTCCCAAGGACAGGGTCTTGCAGAAGAGGAGGGTTTATGACTTGTCCATGTGAGGGAGGAGGGGGGGGGCTAGGGTGCGCACAGGGACAGAGTCGCACAGAGAGAGAGAGAGATCTTATGACCCGTACATGAGAGAACGGGGGCAGTCAGATACAGCTGGGGGGGGGGGGGGTTATGTTAGCTGAGGCGAAGGATGCTTCTTCGAGAGGGAATGGGGGGCGTTGCGTGGGTCAAGCAGGAGGGTTGCTTTTCGTAGCAGGGTCGCGCAGAGGGAGAGGGTTTCATGGTCTATGCATGTGAGAGGGGGTTAAAATACGCGCAGGAGGGAAGCCGGGGATTCCAGTGAGCGGGCAAAAGGCCATGGTGCCTAAAAATGGCTATCAGGTACATGTGGGCACGGGCTTTTACTGGCAGAGTGGTGCGGTTAACGTACAGGGAAGGGAATGAGAAAAGGCAAATGAACGCCGCTTATGTACATCAATTTCGTTATTTTCCACAGTACGACTTCAGAGGGCGGGCAAAGGAGAAGATCGTAGAGAGGCTGGGGGAGCGTGTTGCGACAGGTGGAGGGGAGCCCACTGTCCCACCAAACACACCACTCGAGGACCGAGTAGAGGACACCATTAATCCGCAGGCATGCATGGGGGTGATCCAGCTGGACTCCTTCCGACCCACCCAAGATACACAAGGTAAGTGTCATGCGACTGCGACCCCCTGTCCCCTAACAATGTCCATGACTCCAGATCATCCCATTTCAATCCCCAGTCATGCAGCCAAAGCACACCACAAAAGCACTATTGCATTGTGGGACATGTAGTCTGACCACAATTACCATCTAGCCCCATAAAGCCAGACCTGTTTAGTGAGAGTCAATCCTGCAGCGAGTCAGGGAATGGTAGCCTGCATGCATGTAGGAAGCTTAAATGTGGAAGAAACATGTCACTAATCAACGTCCACTTTACATCACAGGTGGCGCTGAAGTCCCCAGTACGGACAGCGAGGCCCTGCAAATTGAGGATATCACAGAGGACACTGAGGGAGACTTACATCTGTCCCCACAGCCAGGACCATCAGGGCAAGCTGCCGTACCAGCGTTCATTCCACCACCTGCCCCTGTGGACAGTGCCACCTCTGCGCCAACAGGCGCAGCAGTACCACAGCGCGTGACTCAACCACCAGTGGGGCTGAAAAAACCAGCAGCAGCACGCCGACAAACCCGCCGCCCTGCGGATGTGCGGAGCCAGTCAAGCGGACTGGTGAGGGAGCAGCGCAATTCCACTTTCCGCTCTGGCAGGGGATCGAACGTGCGGCCAGGTGGGCTCTCTATTGAGCGCCGTATGCTCCTCGTCCACCAGACACAAGCCCGTCATCTCGCGGTTATACACCTCCAGCTAAACAAGACCGCCAGGAATGTTGGTCAGATGTCAGACCGCATGGAGAGGATGACAGCTGCTATGGAGCCCAACACCCAGGCCATGTACAGCCAGCGGGACATCAACCGGCGCAGACACCGGCAGCTGCTGACCCGCCTGTCAGCATACACGCGGTCCAATTATATTATTGGCAACGCGACCTCCCAGCTCTCGCGACGCTCTTTGGCCATGCAGGTCCAAATGGTCCAGTGCTGTCAGGACGTCGCGAGAGCTCTGGATCAAGTGACAACAGCAGTACTGGGCATGCAGGCAACTGGCCATGGCCAGGCGGGGGGGAGGGGGGGGAGGTGACGACACTAGTGAGGCTAATTCCAGCCAGAGTAGCCAGTCCTTGCCACTGGTGGTAGCACCCCGCCGCAGCACCAGGCCCTCTGCTGCCTCACGGCCGAAGCAGGAGGAGGATGTGGAAAGGAGGTTGGGAGCATCTGCCTGGAGGCGGCATTGAACATTTGAACATTACCATGAGGGGCAATGCTGATGCTACAAGCATGCCCTCCTCAATAACATGGGACATATGACGCAATATGTCAATCATGTAACAGTTTGGGGAATCCCCACTTTATTGTGCTGTAACAATAACAAATATTCTGTCTAACTTAATCTGACTTGTGTGATTATTTCTGTTGTCATGCATGAGGGAAGTAAAGGGTGTGGGGAGTGGGTGCACTAGAAATAGTTCATGCTGATTTGGTTACGGCGCCTGTGTCCTTCTGCAGGATTTTCCCCGCATGCATGACGCACATGTGCAGGTGGTCGGTTGTCCCCTTCCGACTCACTGCCAGAGATATCTACAGGTATCCTGCGCTTGGTAGCAATGTTGTGGAGGATTGCACACACGGCCACGATGCGGCAGCAGACCTCTGGCTCGTATTTGATGGCCCCACCAGTCTTGTGCAGTATGCGGAATCTGCTCTTCAAAGGGCCAAATGTCCTCTCAATGCAATTTCTTGTGCGTATGTGTGCAGCATTGTAACGCCGTTGCTGTGGTGTTGCAGGGTTGAGGTATGGGGTGAGGAGGTACTCACGGAGAGCGTAGCCGCTGTCACCTAAATGGTAGGAGCATAGGGTGAGTGCCTGTTCAGCGCAGCTACATTATCACAGTGTACTATTGTGGGGCATGTGTACTTGGCCAGTAGGTGTCCTTCCTCGAAGTCTTCCCTGGCCAGTCGTGTGTGAATGCCGCTGTGCCGGAATATGAAGGAGTCATGTGTGCTCCCCGGGTACTGTGCCACTATGTCCGTGATGATTGTCTTAGCATTGCACACCATCTGGATGTTGAGAGAGTGGTAGGACTTGCGGTTGCGATACATGTATTCCGTTTGTGCTGGTGGGCAGATGTGGATGTGGGTACAGTCAATGCATCCTATTACATGTGGAAATTGTGCTACATTGTAAAATTGTAGCTTGGTGTCATCAAGTCCTGTTAGCTGGTCGGGAATGAGATGTAGTGGTGTAGCCGGGTCAGCATAGCCTCCAGGCAACTCCTTAGGCAGGGGACATGGTGGGCTGGGATATCCCCGCTGCAACAGCGACAATCCCCTGGAAGCGTCCGGAGGCCAGAAGGTGCAGGCTGCACAATACCTGGACATGGGTGGGCACGGCATTGGTCCTCCAGTGTTGGGTGCTGCTTCAGGGGGTCTAGGTCCAGGTTCAGCTTGGTGATCATTGCCCCATTCAGGCGGTACTTAGCGTAAATTTGCTCCCTAGTTTGGCTCAGAAGGGTGACCCACTGGCAGAATATCCGCTCCTGGATCCTACGTCTGTTCCGTGCTGCTCGCTGTAGCCTTCGCCGCCTGACCACCATGTAGAGTCCTGGCATTGTAAGAGTCCTCATGCTCCAGCTGAATATCCTTAAGTGTGTTTGGTCAGGCCTGCACCTGTTGGTAGTTTGTAAACGTTTTTTTGAATATTTTTTTTTCCTTACTAGTTACCACCTGGTTTGGGTTCTCCTTAAATTGCGCGTCGCAAATAGCGATTTTTGGGATTTTCGCATTCTGAGATTTTACATGAATAGCGATTGCGATTGTTTTGCAATTTCGCAAATTAATTAGCAGATTCCATGGTTTTTCGCAATTTCAGAATCGAATGGGCTTCTTCCAGGATTCTACGAATTTATTTGCGAAATCGCAATTTTTCTTTAGCGAATTCGCATTTTTAGAGATTACACTGTCATGAATTCCTTTTATTCAAATTGCGATCGCAATTACTTATTCGCAGCTATTGCGATCGCAATTTGGCTTCATGAATCTAGCTGATAGTCACTTACCTTGCTGCACTTCCTCGCTCCGGTCCCAGTGCTCATCTCTCCTTATTTGTTGTACTTTTGGTAACCAGGTGTACCCAGGTATAACACTAGTTAGAGGCGCTCTGCAATATATATATACGGGAGAGTGGATAGGATACAGTATTGGTGGTGCTACTAGGAAAGGAAGGGTCAGTTACCAATATAACCCCAAAATAACTCCTCAAAGTAGGGAACATAACCATATCAAATTTCCAATCCCAGCAAATAAAAAGTCCAAAGTTAAATGATGTTCATAAACACGAGTCTTCTTGTTGTCCACTTTAATCCAAAGTATTCAGTCCGGGTCAATCAGTAAACTGAAGACATATTTGCCAATTACATAAAATGGATCAATGTAGAACTGTTGTAAGGAATCTGCATTTGTTGTAAAGGAATTGAATACTGATTGACCCGGACTGAATACTTTGGATCAAAGAGTACAATGAGAACACTTTTGTTTATGAACATCATTTAACTTTGGACTTTTTGTGTGCTTGGATTGGAACTTTGATATTCTTCTCCCCATAGCACAGGCCCCAGCCAACTCCCCTAACCAATCCTGGCACTGCTGTTAATCAGGATGAGCGAAGTGCCAGGATTGGATGGAGCTGGCTCTCTCATAGCTCTCAAGGGCCCTGGAGGCTGTGCTTGCTCTCAACCCAGCTATGTAAGACAGCTTGGTTGGAGAGATTTAAAGTGCACATGTCTGGCTAGCTGTCGCCAGACTGCCGGACAAAGCGATATGCGCATTTTAAACTTAAGTGCCCAGCCCACCACTCCTCCCTGCTCCTGCCACTCAGCAGCAATGGCCCCACCCCGGCCTGACACTCTGCTCAGGATGCGGGTTAGTGAAAAAGAAAATGGTAATAAATTAACTTTATTACCATTTTATTTTTCATCTCTGTGACATTTTAATAGTGGGGTGATGCTCCTCCGCCCTAATGAAGGAGCCGCTCCTTAGGAAAGTAGAAGGTAGCTTATTTCAGATGGTGACAGACTCTGTTATTGCATTGGGGGAGGAGTCATGCACAGTGGCGAATACTAAAAAGAAGTGGCAGGATGAGAGGAAGCAGGTGAAGGAGACGTTCTCCGAGACTCAACTGGCATACGTTTTTCCTGGACAGGCACCTGGATCCAATCTCTGTCACTGTGATGATTTTTTACAATTATGATTGGGAAACAATATAAATGTTCTTGGGAGTGGGCAAAACGAAATAATTCAGTCTCATTTGAGATAAAAATATAAACTTTGAGGGGGGTGGGGCAATAATATAAACAAGGCATAACATGTCAAGAGAACAAGTCTATTTTCAAACGGGATGAATTAAAAATAATCATAAAGAGTCCCAAAAAATGTGTACACAAAAATAGTTGGTCACCCGCTCCACCCCAACTTTTTTGTCCTGATGAAGACCCTGACGTATGGGATGCAACAACCTACAGCTCCATAGGATCTAAACGTCGACATTTTACTGCACAAGCCAGCAATCAACAGATATTTCATACTGTGCAACTGTTGTAAACATGGTGTCATATTTTTTATTTTGAAATGGAAATTGATTGAGCCTTGTGTATTGTAAATAACATACTGCTTTTGATTGGCACTTTTATCCTTCAATCACTTTTCTACCCTCAGTGAAGCAGCATTACATGACCCTCCCTTCTCCCATCCCTCACAGGGCTCCCGCCTTGGGACATTGTTGCATATAATAATATGTAAATATTTCATTAAGAGAACATTGTTCAGTGTGAATTAAACACTGCTTCTAACAAAATACCTTCTGTTCTATGTTCTGTTTTGAATATTTGTTTTGAATTTGTTTACAGTGTATGGTTGTTTTCTGGGACCATTGCCCCTATGTATTGCGGAGGAGAGAGGCAGCAGCAGATTTAATGTTTGATGATGCACCGAGTACCCCGCAACAAGCTCAGGCCCTAGCAGGACCATCAACAGGGGGAAACACACATAACAATAGGAGAAACCAATGAAAACTGAATAATCTAAGTGGTGGAAGCACAAATCTCTGAATAGATATTTAGAATGCGGCCGAATTCCCAGGGGTTTGCAAATGATGATCGCCCCGAGTTAGCAGAACCCAGACCCCGTAATGCTACACGAGTGGGTGCAGTGTCATCTCGAATCGTCCAAAAGACTGGTTGAGATTGTGTGAAATACGCTGAAAGCAACAGAATTGATTTACAAAAGAAAATCGATGAATTAAACATGGAAATAAATAAATGAAAGGGCATTGATACGATCTCTGTTGGACTTGGCCCTTCTGGCAGGTTCACCCCTAACCTTTTTGCTTTGTGAATATGAATTTGAGGTAGTGATTTTTTGGTTTCTGCGCACTTTCACTGTGTCCCAGTGGAAAGTGCGTGCGCACTCTGAGTGCATGTGATGAGATAGGCCTGCCCTCCCATAGGAATGCATGGGGAATGTCTGTGTCCCTGGTAGTTCCTGATGCGTGAGGTGTGCAGGTTCGAATTTGATATGTGCGAACTCGTGAGAGTGAATGCTTCGCAATGATGTATGTGGCATGACTGTGTCTTGTGCGGAAATGCCACTTCTAGGAGTTGGCATATTAGTGTAAAATATGCCTGGCGTGTGATTGGCTGGAGCTGGCTGGTGAGCCTGGCTCCAGGAAGGCTGGATGGGTCTGCCCGGTGGTGAGTGGGAGATTAGCATGCTGATGGCTGGGGAGGAGTGTACCTGTGTCCTGAAAGAGGCTGGGTTTTCCCCAGACAATGCTGGCTCCGCCCCCTGTGGTGCGACTGATGACCCTAGCCCTGCCAGTGAATGAAAAGGGTGATTGAGCACATCAAGAATGCTCACCAACCACCTGCGACTGGTTTCTCCCCTCACCCTTTGCCAGAACAAAGGAATGTGGTGTATAAAAATGGGGCTGTGTCCCCACAGAAGTTGTTCTCTTCCAGGATCCTGCCTGAGGGGGCTGCTGCTGTTGCTGGGGCCAGGAGGACCGCCACTTGGACTGTCTCCCTGCCTGGAGACCCAGTGAGCTGGCTCTGGGCCCAGCCTTGCCCCCTGCCCACCTGCAGGACTTTGCCTGGACTTTGCTGGAACTCTGCCCTGCTGAGGGCACCTGGGAGCGCTGTGCTTGTGCTCCCAGCGCCTGGGAGCGCTTTATCTGTGCCTATAGCGCTGGGGAGCGCTTTATTGTCCAGCAGAGCCGTGGAGCGTTGTTCATCGTCTTAGAGCGCTTGGGAGCGCTTTTTGTAAGGCAGGTGCCCACCCTGCATTTTGCTGCTCTAGCGGCTGCCCATGCCGCATATTTGCTTGATTTATTTAAATTATCGGGAGCTCACCCCGTGTGGAAATCACCGCCGCAGCCCAGGAACCCTGCCGGGCCGCCGCGCTGCTTACGGCGACCCGGAAGTCCCGCCTCCATTCCCCCCAGCGCCACGCTGCTATTGGCTGCAGCGCGACCCGGAAGTCAGGCAAGCTTTGGTGGGACGGCAGGAAGCAGACGGGAGCCCACCCCGCGCTCCTGCACCGGAGAAGAGAAGACCGGCCGACCCCTTCCCCCGCTTCCCCCGGTCTGGGGAAGCCAAGCAGAGTCCGCCGCCTTTAGCAGTACCCGGTCCCCAGGAGCGGGACCGGGTGACCAGGAGGACGCAACCCTCGCCGAGGAGAGCCGCCGCAAGGGAGAGTCCCGGGGAGAAGAAGAGCCCCGCAGAGAAGGACCCCAACGCCTGCAGAGTCCCCTGAGGATAGCCCGGTGAGTGTAGAAGGGCTGGGGGACTCCCGCGGGGTATTTTGCTGTCTCGAGTCCGGGAGGGACTCCAAGCAAGGCGGCATTTGTTGTTGGGGCCACGAGGCTCAGGGGCCATTGCTGATTGAGAGCCCTGAGAGGCTCAGACCGGCCGCATCTGTTTTACGGGCCCCGAGAGGCTCCAACATCCCGGGGGCATATTAGTTCAGAGCCTGAGAGGCTCAAAGGTGCCACATTCGTTGTGAGAGCCCTGAGAGAGTCTCTAGGGGGCACATCTCGGTTCACGAGCCAGAGAGGCTCTAGGGGGCACATCTTTGTCCTGGGGCACAGATCCTGCGAGGCTCCCACGTGTAATTTGCCCTGCTAATTTCACAGCTGCCCAGCACTTAGTGAGCAGCTGCCACGTTTAGGCCCCCTTGACACTGGGACACAGGGCGTCCTAGCCCTAGAGAGGCCAGTTGGCCTAGGGACTGCCACAGGTGGTGGCTAATGTGACTTTTGCGCTATTGTGTTGTCCTGCACCTCTGAATGTATTGTTGATGCATCATGTGTTTTCCTCCCCTGCACCTCTGAATGTGTTTTAATGCGTCATGTGCTATGTGCTTACACCCCTACAGGTATTGTGATACTTAGGTGGTTTTTCTCCTAGTACAGGTGGTGCTAGTGAGGTCCTGGTTACCAGTAGTACTGGTTGTGTACTTTATGTTCTATTTTATACTACAGTGATTTATATTCTATGTTTTAAGTGCTAATTTTACCTAGTGCTAAGTTCTAAAAATGCTGATTCCTGACAGTGGTCCAGGTGTCCCTGTCTTGTAAATATCCCCTGTAAATTCTGCCCGTGCCTGTTGGCACATTGTAAAGTGTGTGTTTTATCTAATGTGTTTTGGTGTAATACAAAGGCTATTTGTACATATAACCTTGTGTGGAGTTTCCTTTGTGGTGGGCCTTGGGTGTTGTTGCTGGGGTGCGTGCGCAAATACTTAACTCACATCGCCTCCAAGTTTAGCCTTGCTGCTCGCGCCACGTTACCTAGAGGGTGAGCAGGGGTTATCTTGGCGTGTAACTCCCTTGCCGTGACTTAGGAGTGGTGGTCTCTGACTGACTTTGGCGCAAGCCCTGGCCAGCCGGGGATCCCATTTCTAACAATCTCCTTGCTTGCTAGGCTGCAAAAAGAGGAGGAAATGATTATTAAAAAGAAAACCTTATAAGTTTTAATGTGATAAAAAAGGACTATGAGCAAGGGTAAGTGTTTATCTTTGCAAAGAAATACGACTCTCTAAAGGCGGGAAGTAAAAGAAGACCCAGAGATGAAAACAAACAAGTAGTAGATCGACGGCTATGTTTCTACATCAGCCTCTGATATGAGTTTGGCGGTAGGAAGCAAATCCGAGACCGAAGACACAAGAGGAGTGTCACAGTTGAGCTTTCAAAAGCTTTCTCTGGCAGAGAAGTAAACTGTCCAAGACAAGACAGGAGACAAACCCTTCGCCCATGAAAACAAACCTCACAACAAAACAAAGACGCAACTATAAGCAGAGGGAGAGACGTTTACAAGCCACAGACCAACAAAAAATGGAAACACAAATATGTAGCCCAGATCAGAACTGCAATACATTAGTCAACTTATCACCCATGGTCCTTGGTGAAGCAGAAATGCAACTACTTTCACTTGGACGTTTGTATTGCCCTGAAAGCAATTTCGACTATGTACAGATACGCATAGATGTCTACAAATTCATCAGAAAATTAAAACTGAGAAAATTCCATCAAGTAAATCAAATGGAAAAGAGAAAGAGAAATGCAACAAAGTCAGCTAATCTGGAGAGTTCAAATGCATTAACAGCAGCAGATGCTGAATTATTCATGGATTTATAGCAATTAGTACGTGAAACCAGTGAGGACAATATTGAAATGCGAAGTCCAATAGGAATCACATTTGGAACTGTGCACAATAATTACAAGCCAACATCTACATTCCAACCAGTTGTGTCAAGAAACTCACTTGATATTTTTAATGCATTGGTAACCACCGAAATAAAGAAATTGAAATATCAAACAGCTAGTGTACGTAAACAATACAATCATCAACAAGAAAAATACAATCAGTTGATTAAAAAACTACAGAAAACTGATCAAATCATCATCAGGATCTCTGATAAGGGAGGGAATATTGTAATATGGCCAAGACCGGAGTATATGAAAGAGGGAACTGAGAAATTAAGTGACAGCAATTGCTACAAAAGGAGTAATATACAAACTGGTAAAACATCATGGAAATAATTCTACTCCAAACTAATGGCACAAACATGCGACGAAATCACCCGGCAGGCCAATAAATAGACTCAAAGAACAGTAGCGCCCTAACAGAGCTTACAAAGAAAAAATACCAATACAACAAAATCTTGAGCAAGAGGGCCGGGCTGTGGATAAACAAATATAAGGCAATTAATCTGTGTGAGTCGAAGAAAGCTGGGAAGATCCTAGCCTCTTACCTGAAACACAACCAAAGACAGCACACCATCTCATCAATCACTAACTCACAAAACAACACTCATTCGAGGCAGAAGGAGATCCTACAAGCTTTCAGTGAGTTCTATCATGAACTCTACAGAAAGGACCAATGTCTGGACGAGGTTGGCTGTACAGGCTACCTAGACAGACTTAACCTCCCAAAGATAACGAGTGAAGAAGCACAGACACTGAGACAGGAAATAAGCTTAACAGAAATCGAGATGGCAGTTAAGTCGCTTAAAGACAACAAGGCACCGGGGCCAGACGGGTACACAGCCACATTCTACAAAATGTTCCTAACGCACCTGCACCCAACTGTGAAAAAAGTGTTCAACCACTGCGAGGGGGTGGGAGCGGTCTCACAAACCATGTTGAAGGCACACATAATAGTTATCCCGAAGGAAGGCAAGAACACACAGCAGCCCCAAAACTTTAGGCCCATCTCACTGATCATTGTTGACTGCAAGGTGTATGCCAAAATCCTGGCCTCAAGATTAAATTTGGTACTACCACAATTGATAAGCAACGCACAGGTAGCGTTTCTAAAGACACGCATGTCACATGATAACACCAGACTCCTGTGCCACATACTGGAACGGGCCGCCAAGATTGTTGATCCAGCGGTGACTATCACACTAGACGCCAAGAAAGCGTTTGACAGGGTATCCTGGCACTTCCTGGAGCAGTGCATGTGGGCATACAACTTGGGAGAATTGTATACACGGAAAGTAATGGCCTTATACGAAAACCCCTGAGCACTAATAGTAGTCAATGGGGTGGTTTCAGAACCCTTCACCCTACAGCAAGGGACAAGTCAGGGCTGCCTCTTGTCTCCCTCGTTGTTTCTGCTGGCACTGGAACCTCTGATCAGGGATATCGGGGCCAACGAGGAGATGAGAGGGATCACCATAAATGAGGCCACAGTCAAACTAGCTGTGTACGCGGACGACATTCTGATTGTCATAGAGACTCCAAAGTCCTCCATCACGGCCCATATGGAGACCATAGAAAAGTATTCAATCCACTCGGGCTCCAAGTTGAACAAGGATAAGTCGGAATGCAAGCCACTTAACATCCACACCACTAGAGAGGTAGTGGGGAACTCTGGCCTAACCTGGAAAACCGGGTTCATCAAATATCTAGGTATGCATTTCGGCAAGGATCTCAAAGGCACGTTCGACCAGAATGAAAAGCTAATGATAGAAAAGACAAAGACGCTGTTGGAAGCCTGGTTGCCCAAATTTATAACATGGTGGGGCAGGATAGAGACAATAAAGATGATGATCTCTCCAATGGTCAACTACCTGTCGAATATGCTCCCTCTTATACTCACGGATGAGTACCACTGAAAAATAGACAAGATGATAAATAAATTCCTCTAGCAGTATAAAAAAGCGAGAATACGCCTTAAAAAATTAAGGCTAGACAAGAAAATGGGAGGACTAAATGTGGCAGACTTTAAAACATTCCAAACTGACTTTTTAGCGAAACAGGGGGTCTACTTTGTCCTGCCCATCCAGGACTACACGTCGGTCTGGCTTACAGTTGAGAGAGCCATACTAAACAACCTTGAGCCAATAGCTCTCCTCACAGCCAACAAACAAACACAGGTCGCAAATCCAATACTCAAAAACACAAGAAATGCTGTGCTTAAAATATACCAAAAAATGGAAAACAGCGTAAAAAACTCAATGTGGGAATCACTGCGGGCAAACACAAAGATAAAATACAGGGGGAAACCGCTAGCCATAGATGCATGGAAAAAACTAGGAATCTCCTACCCAGCTCAGCTGGAAGAGGGGGAAAGTCCATCCACCTTCAAGATGCTAAAAACAAAGCACAACTTACCAGACATAAAACTTTACAACCTCCTTAAAATCAGAACAGCCCTGTCCAAAGCAAAACTCACTCAGCACAAGCCCTCAATCATCCAATACATGGCGAATCTCCACAGAACAGGCCATCAGGTATCACATCTATACAGACTACTACGACCCAGCTCAATCAAACTTAATGACAAAACAATCACATACTCGGAGAAACAATTTTGCTCTACACTCAGCGTGAAAGAACTCCCCTATGCAAAACAAAAATTCCCCGGTTTTAGCACAGACAAAATTCTGGCTCCTTCACAAAACTTACTGGACCCCGGCTCATCTGGCAACTCTGGGCCTGAGGGATAATGACCAGTGCTGGAACTGCGACAAGGAAATGGGGGACCTGACACATCTTATCTACCACTGTCCCAACGTTAGAAAATTCTGGGAGGAAATTTTCACCTTCATAAATAAAACGTTAGGATGCACACTAAAAGCAGAATTTGCCACCCTTACCATCGCATTTATGACAACTGAGTTAGACTCACAACAGGACAGAGACCTACTGGATCTCCTACTAACAGCGACAGTTAAAATAGTACTCACCAAATGGAAAGACACTTCCAAGGCAACTTTCAAGGGTTGGCTCAACTGGGTGACATACCTTAGAGTCGCTTACACAACTGCCCTACGAAACTCACCATGGAGACAACCCTGCAGGGGAATGTGGGCATCCTTTGACAAGTTCCTAGACCCATACGATCCGCCTTGAATAGTTCTAACAAAAAAAACAATTGGATCGAAAGCAAACCCCCAGTGGATCGAGAAGCTATCGAGAAGAAAGTAAAACTTATAGTATGCTATCTCTTTTTCTCTCTACCTTAATTCCTATCTTTTCCCCTTTCACTCTTTCCTTTCCTCTTACTGTGACAGTGGATAGAGGACTGCCAAGTATATATAAGCCAATTCTGTACTACAACTAACACAGCCGGTTTGGGCTGCCACCCTGTAACGACAAAGCGTTGACGATTACATGATCTATGTTATATGTTGTAAAAACAATAAAAAATATATCGAAATGTAAAAAAAAAGAAAACACATCAAAATACATAACCTTCTTTCTGCAAGAGTCTGTCCGTGGATTACCATAGTTTATTCAAGATACCGGAGATTTTATAAAGCACCCGAGTAAATACAAATGGACTTCAAACTATCTCCTAATGTCTCTAGACCTGACGTCACTTTATACGAGCATCCATCATAAGGATGGTATAAATGCCACTGAACATTACTTAGGATCTAGAGCAATGCATCTTTTCCATCATAACAGAATGCTGATCAATATGATAACATTTTGCCTTGAAAATAACTATTTCTTATTCCAGAACCAATCGTTCCAACAAACAAGAGGAGTAGCGATGGGGGCTTGCTTTTCTCCCAGCTACTCTTGCCTCCATATGGGATGGTGGGAGGAGAGAGTTTTGAACACAACGCAAAGAGAATTGGTTAATAATCATGTCATAGCCTGGTTAAGATATATAAATGATTTATTTGTAATATGGCATGTGAATTTGTAAAGGAAATCTATAAGAATAACTTACATTTACACTTCACAGCCACAATGAGCAATCAGGCAGTGTGCTTCCTAGATGTAGAGGTCTTTATTAAAAATCTGAAAATTCAGACCAGGTTACACCACAAATAGACTGCAGGTAATAGCATACTACACGCCACCAGTTATCATCCACGACATTTGATTCACAGTATACCCTACTGTGAAATGTTAAGGATTAGGCATATATGCAGCACTGACACAGACCTTGCAGAAGCCCAGCAACAAAGCAAAGCCAGATTTAGGGCCAGGGGCTACAAAGAAAGCATTATTGACATTGCAATAAAAAAGGCTAATAAACAGGATAGAACATTGTTATTATCCAAAACTGTCCCTAAGCCAGCAATGAGAGAGGAGACACTAGATCAGGAGACTAGACTGATATTTATGTACAACAGACAACACAAAGTCTTACGTGAGATCATCCATAAGAGTTGGACAATAGTGCGTAGTGATCCTGTAATATGCAAAGATCTACCCAGGTATCCCAGCATTACCTTTAGAAAATCGAGATCAATGAAAGACGCCTTGGTAAATAGTAGCCCAGAGGTGAAGCCCACAACCAGTTGGTCAACTACCCGCAATGGATTTATTAAATGTAGCAATTGTCGGGCTTGCAGGTACGGGATCAGCAAAAGAGCTTATAAAATCCCATTCAGGGCAGATCCCATTAAAATCAACAAGCATATTCAGGGCTCGACAAATCTGAAAAATGGTACTAGTCCTGCAGGTCTAGTACTTTGAAAAATCTCCTCGATCTAACAGTAACCTACTAGACCTCCGTCTCTGAAAGCTGACCAAATGTGACACGATAACAAGATTTAAAGGCATCTTTATTGCTCATTTGCTTTGTGAGCAATAAAAAGGCCTTTAAATCTTGTTATCGTGTCACATTTGCTCCGTTTTTAAAGACAGAGGACAAAAGTTAGTATATTTTCCTACTCGCCAGAAAGGGTGAGTAGGACCTAAAAATAGCTCAACCTCATAAAATTTACCTCGCAAATGCGAGCGGTCGAGTGGATTTGCTGAGCCCTGATCTTACCTGCCATACCGAGTTTGTGATCTATGTTTGAGAGTGCTCTTCTTGGATGCAGTATGTGGGCAGTACCAAACTTCAGGCCCACAAAAGAATACCACAACACATGAGAGCAATCACAAACTCAGACCCAACATACCCGGTTGCAAGTGATTTCAGGCAGGTCCATGACAATGACTTGGAACACCTCAAATATTTCTTGATTGACACCATCCCAGTATCAAGAAGAGGGGGCAACCGGGAGGCCAAACCCCGACAATTGGAGACAAGTTATATTACACAGTTAGACACCAAGACACCCAATGGTCACAACTCCAGTGAGGATTTCTATACATGCCTGTAAATAGAGTTAAGTTAAATACAGACGGACGGAATCCCCACTTGTAACAAACACTTTGAGTGTGACTGTCCCTACATGCATCAGCAATACTCTGCATTTAGCATTATACTTTATTTATTGATCTTTTAACTAACAAAAATAAAAATCCCCCTTTTTTTAACACACTCTTTTTTAAGAACAATATGTTCAATATTGTAACACATTTGCACTTTAGGCACCTAGCACTTTTAGATATAAACAAAACATGGTTATAGACTTGTCCACAGGGACTTGCTTTCGTCTGGGGTTATAAATATGGACCAGCACATCAATGATACAGTTTTGTGTAGATAAACCCAGAGGGTTGGTAAATAGGCCAAAGTTTGTATTAAATGATTTGTGACATGCAAATGGAAAATTGCCAAGGGTTCATGATATTTGACATGCACCTTGGTTTTTATCCATTGTATTACACTTGTATTAAGACACATACACTGGAGCCAGTTCTCAATATAAACTTATTTTCACCAAGATCAACGTGAATTTTAACAAAATATGTATTTTACGTATATTTGTTTTTAAGTATTTATTCTTGTTGAACAGACATTTTTTTACGCTATTTATTGCTGATTAGCACAAAGACACAGTATTTCTTTCCTGTCTATTAAACTGTTGTAATCACTTGTGTTTGCACTTGCACTTTGAATGAGCAAACAAACTCCGGAAACGCGTCATGGCAGTCGTGGTGGTTTTGAAGGCAAGAAAATAAAAACATACGAGCACTGATTCGTGGTTCGCATTCTGTCCTTTGCCGCGGAAGGGGAGTCCAAGGATACGGTGTAGAAGGTGATATATATATATATATTCACAGAAAAAAAACATTGGTTTCAGGGGCGTTGTAGTTAGCTGGACATTTCACTTGTACAAAACCATAGAAATTCACCCGTTATAGTTAGTTCAGCTAACTATAACTCGCGCCCCCGCAATGCACCGCTGATGACGTCACATATTACATCAGTCATGACATGGTCAGTGAAATCACTGATGACATCTCAAATGACATCACTGATGACGTCATCCAGTGACTGTGTGTTTCTGTAAGGTTTAAATATGTTTAATATATATAGGGTGTATTGAAGAATGAGTGGGTGTATAAGTGTCTAAATGGATGATTTAGTAGGTGCGTGACTGACTCTATAAGTGAGTGATTGAACATATCTTACTGAATGCATGGGTTAGTGACTAAATTATGTGAATGTCTGTATCTGTCTGTTGGTGTGTAAGCGGCTGCATGGGTTTGTGAATTGCTGCATGAGTGTCTATATGAGTTATTGATTGGTTGTCTGAGTATCTGTATGGGTGCCTGAGTGTTTGTGTGGGTGGGATGTGTGTAACTCTGTGCATAGATGTGTGAGTGGGTGATTCACTGGATGCATGGTTTCAAGAGTGCATCTGTGATGGACTGTATGGGTGGGTGAGTATGTGTATGGGTGTGTTAGTGAGTGAATGTATATCTCAGTGATACATGTGAGTAACTACATATGTGAAAGGCAGTATATATATGTGGTAGAGTATATAAATGGCTATAGGTCAGGGTATGTTATTGTGAGAGTGGCTATATGGATGAGTGTGTGCTTGTATCAGTGTTTATATAAGAGCACCAGCAGCCCGCCCCAGCGTTGCCTGGGGCAGAAAGGGGCTGGGGGCTGCATTTGAGGCTTGCGTGCACTTCTGCCCCCGGCCCCCTCCCGCCCCGGCCAGCTCCCGCCTGTGTCCCGGAGATCCTTACCTCAGCCGCCGGTCCCGCTCCAGGCGCCCCGCCAGCAAAGGCCGCCACTCTCCAGGTGCCCCGCCTGCAAAGGCCGCCACTCTCCAGGCACCCCGCCCGCACAGGCCGCCACTTCGCAAAGCAGCAAGCAGGGCCGCGGCAGTCCTCCCAGCAGGTCACGATCTTCGGCGCCATTTCCGGAAATGTTGCCAGGGAGCGCAAACGCAAATGATGTCATCACGCAGATGTCGCGGCCGGCGCTACTTGCAAGGGACTACTTTATTTTTATTTCGACATTTTTTAAACAACGTATATTTTTTATTTTTAATAGCCTATGTCCTTCTGCTTGCCCTGAGGTTTTCAAAGATGTCTTGGGTGTTTTGATTGGTGGTGTACTTTTCGAGTTTACCTGGCTCAAAGTTTTGTGTTCTCTCTTTATAATAGTAGCATAGATAATAATGTGCTAGTATTTGTATGAGTAAGTGAGCTGGTGTGTGTATAACTCTATAGGTGAGTAAATGGGAGTGTGATTAATTATTTGCATGACAGACTAGGGGTGTGAGTACCTCTATGGATGAGTGGTGGTGTGTGAGTGTCTATATAGGTGTATGAGTGCATATGATAGTCCTGTACTGAGTGACTGTTAGTATGAGTGACTGTGTGGGTAAGTGAGTGGATGTGTGTGTAGACCTAAGAATCAGTGAGTGGGTTCGTAGTTATTGGTGTTGGAGTGTCTATGATTTTGAGAATGGCAGTCTTTAATTTAGAGTGGGTGTAACAAAAGTTATATTAGAGTGAGAGAAGATGCATGAAATTATCACATGGATGATATCATCAGTGATGTCATCAGTGGATGTCATCAGTGATGTCATCAGCGATGTCACTGACCATGCCATGAGTGATGTAATATGTGACATCATCAGCAGTGCATTGCGGGCGCGCGAGTTATAGTTAGCTGAACTAACTATAACGGAGGAATTTCATTAGTTTTGTATGAGAGAAATGTCCAGCTAACTATAACATGAATGAAACCTATGGTTTTTTCAGTGAATTTCTAAGGTTTTTAATTTTCCATAGGAAACTTTAGACACGGCTCCAGCCCAAACAGCTGAATGGAATTACACCAAATTTGGCAAAAATGTAGCCCTTGTTTCAGAAAGAACTCTTTTTGTTAAATGGTGTAGATCTGTTCAGTAGTTCCAGAGAAATTTTAAAAAAAGAGGTCGGAAAATAAATTTCCCATAGGAAACTTTAGACATGGCTACCGCTGAACTGAATTACACAAATTTGGCAAAAAGGTGGTGCTTGGCTCAAAAAGCGCCCTTTTTTTAAATGGTGTACATTCATTCAGTAGTTGCTGAGAAGATAAAAAAAGTAACAGTTTTGATATTTAGAGGAGTAGTGGATCCACAGACCCTCCCAACCACGAGCTTTATTCTAATTGGCTGTCAACATTCCAAACCAGGATGTGTTGGCAGCCATCTTGTGACTCGGTAGAACCAAATCACAAGAAAACAGGGAAAAAAGGTGAAATAAGGAAAAGGGGACAGGGTAGAAAAAACCCTGACCCCCTAGGCCTGCCCAAAGGGTCCCACAAGGACCCCTGACCCAAAAAAAGCATTAAAAAAAAATCGGCGAGATTCGCGCACCCAGCGAGAATTTTGCCGAAAAAAAAAAAAAGTTCTGGCTCCTGCGCTTCGTTATTATTTAGCAAGTAAACAGAAACAGGAGTATACCCATTATCCCAACTGATACTGCGCAAGTATTATAACAATAAGACAATGTCTCAACTGGCACTTTGCCAGGGCCGGTTTTCGTTCCCAGTCCGGCCCTGGTCCCAGGCCTCCATTCTTATTGATCTTGCTTTGTTGATCCTAATATTTCCTTCTGTCTTACGGAGCATTCCCATGCCTTTTTTATAAAGTGAGCTTCCATGAATTTCTTTATCCTATTTTTGAAGTGTGTCACGTGCGTTACAATGTGTTCTTTTTATTGTATGTTCATGATGGTATTCTTTTCTGCATCACATGCCCCTCCTACCCCTCAATGATTTTGTATGTACATAGTATAAGGGGGGACCCAGGGGGAGCCGTGCGCGAGCCGTTCTTTCCCCTGGGTTGGTTCGCGCAAGGGAACTGGCCACATGTGCAAGGAAAGGTGATTAGCTAGTTGGAGCGGAAGGAAAAAGGGATAAATAGAGGTAAAAAGGGCAGGAAATGGAACTGTGCCGGGGAGGCGGGTGGCGAAGGTAGTTTTTGCCCCACCCACCCTCCCTCTTTCTCTTTCAGGTCCTGTTTGATTGTTGTTTTATTGTGCTTTGGGTACTGCTGAAGCTGTTTATTCCTGGTTGCCTTGCTAAGACAGGTCTAGGTGCAATTTTAGTTGGTAGGCACTTTTTCTGGGGGGTGGGCAGCCTGGAACGGGTTGGTCCATCCTCAAAGGGCATTTAAAGGAAAGCAGGGGGGTATCAACAAGAGTCAAATACTCCTGGGTTTGTTTGGGTTAACTTGGTGGTGGTTTCATCTTTCATAAGGATGCTAACATAAGTAGAAGGAATTTTTGGTTTATTAAATAATTAATTGCAAGATGTTTGATTAGAAGTTAATTTGCACCTGTCTTAATAAAGTGGCCTTTGTGGCTAACCAAGAAGCTGTGGACAGTGAGCTATTGCGCAAATGTTTCCTTCTATCCATCACGTGGCCCTCCCAGCTCTGCTTTGCTTTATTTTTCTAGAATATATGCTTGCTGGTTCATCGTATTTGCTCCCTCCTAATTCTCCCATTAGTTTTAATATTTATTACTGCATCACGTGACACTCCCAAGCCTGTATTCGTTTTCGAATACTTGTAAGTCTAAACGAATGTAATTGGCAGCCACGGCTAGTGCAGGACGTTGCGCTGGGCGGTGACGTCAGCAGCCATGGCTCGTGTAGGGATTTACACCGGGTGGTGACGTCAGGCAGAGGAGGTGCAGGGTGGGGGGGTTGTAAATTGCGGGATATGGACGATATCAGGTAAGTACCGAAAAAAATAAAAAAACGAATTTCGTTGCCCGCGCTGCATCACATTTGGCGATGCAGCGAGGGTAACAAAATTCTTTTTTTTTTTGGTACTTACCTGACATCGTCCATATCCCGCATTTTACAACCCTCACCCTGCCCCTCCTCTGCCTGACGTCACCGCCTGGCGTAACGCCCTGCATGAGCCGTGGCTGCTTAAATGCAATCGCAATTTAAGGAATCTCAATTTAGAGATTCCTTAATTGCGATTTTTGCATTTGGGATGATGCATCCCAAATGCAAAAATACCGGTCACAAATGGAAAGATTTTGAGAATCTGCTCGTTTGCGACCGTTTTTTTGCTTGATCCAACTTCTTTAAAATACTCGTAAATACCAAAGAGGGTTTTCAAGGATAACATTTATTTTGCAAACTACCTTTTCAATTGTTAGCATTGCTATTATGATTCCCTAATATACATCTTTTTTACATTTACAGTTTATTGAAAAGTATTGTGGTGTCTGCAACCAAAAAGCTTCAGCAACTTATACAGAAAACTTTATGGTAAGAATCTTTTCTGAGTTGCGTGCACCATATGTGAAAGCTGACTAAGCACCATCAAGGATGTGTAATTCCTATAGCCCGACGCACAGCACATTTTGTTTGAGGTCAAGGGCAACAAGTTTTCATTTGTATTGTGTCTGTGGCACAAGTAGACCCAACTCCCACCAGCACAAACCCTATGGCTGACAGTTAGCAGTACCACATAATGGGTCAGAGAAGGGCACTGTCTGTAGTTAACGTAATATGTTTGCCCATATGTTAATACTGTTCAAACCTGTATTTATAGTTCATTAATTGAATGCATTAATCACTCGGGTGCGCACTCTAAGTAAATGTTGTAACCTCTGAGTGCACAACTATCAGTGGCTCCAGTATACAAAACCATGCAGTTCTGAAACATGCCTGACCCACGTATGCTTATCAGAAATGTCTACTGCCGAGTTAATATTTGTGTCCATATGTTAAAAACCTTCAAACTTGTACGACATTGATGTAGTCATTATTATTAGTTAGAGTGACACTTCCAAATACATGCTGTAAACCCAGACTGCACTACTGACAGTTTCTGTAGTAAAAAAAGTGTACACACACTTCCAAAGTTTAGCACTATGAGGCTATGTATACTGCTCCCAGAATACTCTGCGATTTGACGCAAATAATTGCAGAAGCTTTTTTTTTTTTCAATGATAACAAACTTTAATTTATTCTTTTAAATAGAGACAAACACAAGTGCTTACACATAAATAAAAGTCTTAACACATGGTAGGAGCCAATCCGTTTCCAATCCCAGCACTCAAACATCCAGAGAAGCAGGCACGAGAGCCTTTAGGTTGGGCTCAGTCCGGACTCGTGACACAGTGGGATAAACTTTGCTTTATCAAGGTGGCCCGTATACAAATATTTAAACATTTTGAGAAGCAAACAATCTAAACTCTTAGTGTCCATTTAAAGATGGTGTGAATGTTTCAAAGTATCCATGGAAGCAACTGTCCGAAAGAAATACACCACTTCGAAAAGCCTTGAATAAAGGTGTTCTTGCTTTGGCCATTGGACTGCCTGGTGATCCCCATCAGATATGCCTCAGGAAGTTCAGGTTTACACTTTCAGGGATGCATATCTGGTCAAGTGGCAGAGAGGAGCCAGCAAACTGGATGTGCAGGGGGTGCAAGTATTTGACGTCCACAAGAAGATGCCTGTTGCCTTGTGCCGCACAATCTGAACATTCTCTGTAAATCGATTTGAAACTCGTTCCTCAAAATCCAGTGGTGTGTACAATTTCAGAATTTTTACGATGCATAAACTCCGTTCCGATCTTCTGGGCGCTGTGAAGCTCCGGGCGCTGAGGCATCAACAGGCTCAAAGAGCCTCCACTGAGGAATGAGCCCTCATTGCAGAAGCTTAAAAGCAAGTTTGATAATACTTTGCTTTCAAAATAAAATGTTCATAAAAAAGAGAAAGCAGGAAAAAAAACATTTTGCTAAACTACTATAAAATTTGTTACCATTTTTTTGCAGCATCATTTAATAACATGCTCATCCATGCTAGTATTTCCCAAAAATATTCATTATGGAAAATCTCTGTAACAACTTTCAATAAGATTATGGGAAACAAAATTCAACAAGCATTGGCAAACACAATAGGTCTGAAATTGATGGTCACCTTTTTACTTTTGTCATTGTGTGACTCGTTTTGGCATCGTGTTTGTAAAACGTTATTGCCATGTAAGCTGCTGCGCCCTCACTATTATAACAAACTTTGGCAAAAGCAAAAAATATTTTTGGTTTTAAAAAGCACAAACTTCCACAGTAGTTACTGGCACTGAACAAAACTACTTTGTGTGCTGATATACTCCTTGTGAAACAGCATAATGCTGTGACTCACAGTGAAGCCATCCGATACAAAGACAGAGAGAGAGAGCGAGAGAGAGAGAGAGACAGGAGAGAGAGCAGAGTGGATGAGACTGGAGGGAACAGAGAGAGATGTAATCAAAGCAAAAGGTCACGGTTAATGCCAGACCAAATTAAGGGCCCAATTATTCAAGAAAGTCTCAAAGGTGCACCCATTGAATATGTCCTACCGTTAAGTGTAGCTATACAGCTTTTGTGAATTCCCAAAAATGTACACAAGTAGGACAAGAAATAGTACTCCTAGAAAATATTTGTGAACTACATTTTAACATGAGCAAATTTGCATGTGTAGATTTGCTCATGCGAAAATCTGAATGTTTACAAATTCACTTTTCCTCTAACAACTTTTTTCCCAACTCAGGAAGAAGGTTGATGTCTGCCATTGTCGGGTAGAAATTTCCAACATTCTTCACTATGACAAAAGATTAGAGAAGAGTTGTTAAAAACACATAAAACATGAAAGTTAGTGGGTTTGCACAGACTCAAAAGTCCGTTCTGACCCTGGAACTATGTTTACCATGTAAATACATATAAAGTTTTTATTTCAAAAAGCTATTCACCTTTAAACAATGCAATATTAATTACAACGTACTTTTCACTTTCTTCTCAACAGGCCCAATGTTTCGAATGCAGCAGATCACAGAACCTTCAATCCACAGAAGCAAATGTAAATCATACTTGCCTATTCCTAACTGTATATGGAAAAATGTATCAATTTTCTTGAGTCTAAACACACCTTTCGGATTAGGACTATTGAATAGTGGTATAAAAATATAATTCATTCTATTGTCAGATATCTACCTTGGTGATAGTGGAATTACCACTACTTTTTAGACAACAATAATGTGTAAAGGAGCAGTGTTGCTTTTACACCTTCAAAGAGGAAGATTTAAATTTATATTTCAACAGGTAAACAAAATAATGACTGAATTTCAAAAAGAAAATTAAGTAGGAATGTTAGACGAAGTCTGCTCCAACTCTAAAAGCATTGTGCAAATCGTAACAGGTGAAAAAAAGTGTGTCTCAACATTACTTTTTATGATAATTTGGACACAAGACTAGACTGCAGGAGTGTCCAAATACTTATCCACTTTTTATGCTGGACAGTATTGCTTCTAAACACCCTTTCACTGCTTTCTTCCAAACCTTCAAAAAAGATTTCATTAATTTACATACATAGTCTATCAGGTCTGTATATCTCTAATGTAAAATAATCGTACTTGTTTTCTCTTTTGTAAACTGACATATGTAAACTCATCAGTCACTCCTATGGTAAGCCTTTACAATCCTGATGCTGACTGCTGAGTTTTGTATGAGAGCATGCCCATACATAATCAAGCTAACTTTAGCTACATAGAAACATGTAGTGTAACCTGTCAAACACTTTGAAATACTACCCTCCCACTAGTCCTAGAGGTAGATGTAGAATTCAACCGTTCTTCATAAAATAGAATTGGATGTCACTAAGTACAAAGTATTTCTGTATTATGGAACCCCTAATGCGTCCCTTAAACATTCAAGCGAAGTCCAAACACATACTAACTGAAACACACCAACCACTAGTAACCTATAAAATTTGCCAAACAACTCTTTCAAGGTGTGATCAATCCAAAAAATACTCCTTTGGCACATCAAATATAGTACAAAACACATAAACTACTGGCACCCAAACAACTTTGCTTGAGCTGCAACACAGAGATTGAAGGACAACCACTTGCTGCTACACCAAGCACATCAACAGCTGTAACACCATCTTTAGCAAACAGTCCATACTCGCATATTGATCTTGAGTTTCGTAAACTTAAATTTCTATGCATTTATTGTGATGACCTTTTGTGTTATGCAAACACTATATCAACCTCATCAAAAACAAGAAACAGGAGCAGCGCTGTCCTCAACATTAGTTATTAGACATTTTTCAAGCTTTTTTTATTGTAAAAACTACCCCGTGCGAAGGCAGTTGAAAATGTGCACACTTGCTGCCTTTCTTGGCTGGGGTTATCAATTACTCTTGAATTTCATATTCTGATTCAAACTCGTGGCCCTTTATTGAGCCTTTTTGTTGTACCTACTAAGCCGGCCAAGGGCGTAAATTTGGACACCTACTGCCTTTCTTGGCTGGGGTTATCAATTATTCTTGAATTTGATATTCTGATTCAAACTCGTGACCCTTTATCGAGCCTTTTTGTTGTACCTACTACCCCGGCCGAAAGCAGTAGGAAATTTGCACACTTGCTGCCTTTCTTGGCTGGGGTTGTCAATTGTCCTTCTTGTAATACAAATTCAAAGTGCAGGCCCTTTATTGAGCCTTCTTGGTAACTACTACCCATGAATGGCAGTGGGTAATTTGCGCACTTCCTACCGTTCATGTATAAACAAAAGCTTAAAAGTCTAACAATATTAAAAAAAGAGCCAGTATAGTCTATGGTTATCACATCTTCTGTTTGTTATTGTAATTCAAAGTACAGGCCCTTTATTGAGCCCTCTTGCTAACTACTACCCGTGAATGGCAGTTGGTAATTTGGATACTTTCAGCCTTTCATATTTTTTACATTATTCATCTACCGCTCAATGAACACATCATCTACATGTACACACACTTACTTGCTGCCTTTCTTAGCTATGGTTATCAACTATTCTTCAATTTCATATCTGTATTCAAAGTGCGGGCCCTTTATCGAGTCTTTTTCATGTAAATACTGCATTGCCAGAATGAACTGGGAAATGTACGCACTTACTGCATTTCTTCACAAGGGTTATGAACTATTGTTCAATTTCATATTCCTATTCAAAGTGCAGGCCCCTTATCGAGCCCTTTTTCTTCAATCAACTACCACGGCAGAAGGCAGTGGGCAATTTGAACACTTGCTGCCTTCCTTGGCCGGGGTTATCAATTATCCTTCTTCTAATACAAATTCAAGTGCAGGCCCTTTATTGAGCCTTCTTGATAACTATTACTCGTGAATGACAGTGGATAATTTGCGCACTTCCTGCCATTCCTGTCTAAAAAAAAGCTAAACAAAAGTCTACCAATATTAAACAAGAGCCAGTATAGTCTTTGGTTAACAAATCGTCTGTTTGTTATTATAAGTCAAAGTACAGGCCCTTTATTAAGCCTTCTTGGTAACTACTACCCGTGAATGGCACTAGGTAATTTGCACACTTGCAGCCTTTCTTATTTTTCACATTATTCATCTAACACTCAATCAACACATCATCTACACGTACACACACCTACTTGCTGCCTTTCTTGGCTGCGGTTATCAATTATCCTTCTTCTAAAACAAATTCAAAGTGCAGGCCCTTTATTCAGCCTTCTTGGTAACTATTACTCGAGAATGGCAGTGGGTAATTTGCACACTTACGTCCTTTCTTGCGTCCTTTCTACCGCACAGTGTGTGTACTTTGTGCACTTGCTTAACTCCTTAGATGAGATACCCGTTTCTCAGGCTCCCACTGCGGTATCCGACTCACAGTCTGTAATGGACTGGAAAACCAAACACCCATTTCCTTTACAAGGCAGTGGGTTGTTTCCACATCTGCTACCTTTCTTCCTTTTCACCTTATTCTGCATCCACTACCTAAAACACACATACCGTCTAACTTTCTTGCAGCCTTTGTCAAGTATTATTCTAATTCAAAGTACAGTCCCTGAAATGGGCCCGGTGTTGTCATTTTTCCGCCCTACCCCACACAATGGTAACTTAATGCACTTACATTGCTTCCTTCAATATTGTAGCCATTTCTTATGCTCCCACTGCAAAATTCGATGCCCCATTTGTATGATGACTTGGAAATCCAAGATCCACTTCCCTGACAACGCAGTGGATAGTTTGCGCATCTGCAGCCTTTCTAATTTTTCACCTTTTTTATATTCCACGCAATCAATACATCATCTACACATAACACATACCAACTTGCTACCTTTTTTGGCTGCAGTTATCAATTCTTTTTCAATTTCATATTCTGATTCAAACTCGTGGCCCTTTATTGAGCCTTTTTGTTGTAGCTACTACCCCAGTCCAAGGCAGTGGCAAATTTAGACACTTACTGCCTTTCTTGACTGGGATTATCAATTATTGTTCAATTTCATATTCTGATTCAAAGTCAAGGCCCTTCATCAAGCCTTTTTCATATAGATACTGCCCTGGCAGAAGGCAGTGGGAAATTTGTACACTTGCTGCATTTCTTCGCAGGGGTTATGAACTATTTTTCAATTTCATGTTCCTATTCAAACTGCAGTCCCTTTATCAAGCCCTTTTTATTCTATCAACTACCCGGGCCAAAGGCAATAGGAAATTTGAACTCTTGCTGCCTTTCTTGGCTGGGGTTATCAATTATCTTTCTTGTAATACAAATTCAAAGTGCAGGCCCTTTATTGAGCCTTCTTGGTAACTATTACTCATGAATGGTAGTGGGTAATTTGCGCACTTCCTGCCGTTCATGTATAAACAAAATCTTAAAAGTCCAACAATATTAAAAAAGAGCCAGTATAGTATATGGTTATCAAATCTTCTGTTTGTTATTGAAATTCAAAGTACAGGCCCTTTATTGAGCCTTCTTCATAACTACTACCCGTGAATGGCAGTGGGTAATTTGCGCACTTCCTGCCATTCCTGTCTAGAAAAAAAAGCTTAACAAAAGTCTACCAATATTAAAAAAGATCCATTATAGTCTTTGGTTATCAAATCTTTGTTGTTGTAATTCAAAGTACAGGCCCTTTATTGAGCCTTCTTGGTAATTACTACCCTTGAATGGCACTAGGTAATTTGCACACTTGCAGCATTTCTTAGTTTTTACATTATTCATCTTCCACTCAGTCAACACATTATCTACACGTACACACACCTACTTGCTGCCTTTCTTGACTATGGTTATCAACTGTTCTATTTCATATTCGTATTCAAACTACAAGCCCTTTATTGAGCGTTTTTGTTATAACAAGCACCCCAGCCGAAGGCAGTTACAAATTGCACACTTGCTGCCTTTCTTGGCTGGGGGTTAGCAATTGTTCATGAATGTCATATTCTGATACAAACTCATGGCCCTTTATTGAAGCTTTTTGTTGTACTACGACTCCGGCCGAAGGCAGTCAAATTTTACACACTAACTGCCTTTTTTGGCTAGGGTTTATCAATTGTTCGTGAATTTCATATTCTGATACAAATTTGTGCCCTTTAACGCTTTTTGTTGTGCCTACAACTCCAGCCGAAGGCAGTGAAAATTTGCACACTAACTGCCTTTCTTGGCTAGGGGTTACCAATTATTGTTCAATTTCATTTTCTGATTCAAAGTCAAGGACCTTTATCAAATCTTTTTATTGTAGCTAATACCCCGGCCGAACAAAGTAGGATACTTTCACACTTTCTGCTTTTCTTCATTGGGGTTGTCAATTATTTTAAAAGTACCTACAAGCTTCGCAACAATATTTTCTTTTGGAAACAAATTTCAAACGAATCATCTCTGTAAAACTTCTTTGACATGTTCAACATTTCTCCCATTCTTATTTCTTGTAGAATATTTCCATATTCAGCATCATTTCCTTATTGCATATTTGTAATAACCTCCTTATATTAAAAATATAACCAAATGTTAACATTACCAAAGCTACATTACATCAATTACTTATACTACCTATGGAGCATTACAATAAATTACAATACCACAAGATATCTGGAGAAGCTTGTTGTGAAGACTCTTGAAGAAAATGAAACTTCTCATTATTGATGACATAAGCATGGTATCAAACTTAATGCTTGCCTTTGTGCATTTAAAAATGCTGCAAAGTCTTAAAACAGAGTAGGACATATTAGTCTCAATTTATTTAAGGCACAGACAATTGTACTATGTCCTCAGATTCTGTTACCTGTACAAAATAACATTCATCAATGTTTGTGTCGAGTAGCATCTTGAATATACATTGCAGACTTCAGGGTTCACAACTTCACTTCAGCTTTCCTTCTACATTGAGGACAGCATTGTATTCTTGCTTGCTTTCCTTAAGCAGAGACAATAATACTGTATCCTGAGATTCTATTATCTGTGATTAAATGGCATTCATCGACCTTTGTGTCAACAACTGCCTTCAATCTGCACTACGGACGGAAGGGTTCACAACTTCAACTCAGCTTTAGAACTAAAATTATCTTCAATATCTTCCTTACAACAGCATTCAATATATTCTGCGGTCAGTAAATATTAAAACTTCATAGCAAGAGCTCCACTACTACAGAAAACATTGAATTCAGCCTCGCTTTATTTAATGTAGAGACTAATGGATGTATGACTTCCGATTTTGTAAAAGAATGTCACAAATAGAATTCATCTATAACTGCTCACATGAGCTTTCAATCTACAATACGGATAGCTCAGTTCACAACTTCAATTCAGCTTTCCTTCTACATTAAAGACACCATTGTATTCAGCTTTACTTTCCTTAAGACAGACACAATTATACTGCGTCCACAGATACTGTTAACTTTCAGAACTTGCCTTGACAGATCTTTCTGTCAACAACTACTTTCAATCTACACTGCGGACAGCTGGTTTCACAACTTCAATTCAGCTTTCCTTCTACATTAAGGACAGCATTGTATTCAGCCTTGCGTTCCTTAAGGCAGAGACAATTATACTTTGTCCTCAGGTTATGCAAACAGTGACAAAATAGCTTTCATCGATCTTTGTGTCAACAACTGCCTTCAATCTACACTGCAGACAGCTGGGTTCACAACTTGAATTCAGCTTTCCTTCTACATTAAGGACACCATTGTATTGAGCTTTACTTTCCCTAAGACAGATACAATTCTACTGCGTCCACAGATACTGTTATCTTGTACAACTTGCATTGACAGATCTTTCTATCAACAACTACCGTCAATCTACACTCCAGACAGCTGGGTTCACAACTTCAAATAAGCTTTCCTTCTAGATTAAGAACAACATTATATTCAGCCTTCCTTTCCTTAACGCACAGACAGTTATACTGTGTCCTCACTACAGACTCTGTTAACTAAGATAAAATAGCATTCATCGATCTTTGTGTCAACAACTGCCTTCAATCTACACTGGGGACACCTGTATTCACAACTTCAATCCAGCTTTCCTTCTACATTAAGGACCGCATTGCATTCAGCCTTTTTTTCCTTAAGGCAGAGACAATTATACTGTCTCCTCAGATTCTGTTATCTGTAACTAAATACCATTCTTCAATCTTTGTGTGAACAACTGCCTTCAATCTACACTACGGACTGCTGGGTTCACAACTTGAATTCAGCTTTCCTTCTACATAAAGGACAACATTGCATTCAGCCTTCCTTTCCTTAAGGCAGAGTCAATTATGCTGTGTCCTCACATTCTGTTAACTGTACAAAATAGCATTCATACTATCTTTGTGTCAACAACTGCCTTCAACCTACACTGCGGACAGCTGCGTTCAGACCTTCAATGTATCTTTCCTTCTACATTAAGGACAGCATTACATTCAACATTGTTTCCCTTAACGCAGATACAATTCTACTCTGTCCTAAGATTCTGTTAACGGTACAAAATACCATTCATCAATGTTTCTATCGATTAATACCTTCGATCTAGATTACAGACAGCAATTCACTTTTCCATGTAAATTTCTCTTCAGTATGTGTGCTGCGAACTGCCTTCAATCAATTCTGCGCTCAGTAGAGTTCACAACTAGATACCAAGAGCGCCAGCACTACAGAAAACATTCAATACAATCTTTATTTACTTAAAACACAGACCATTGCACAATATCCTCACATTTTCTTAAACTTTGAACACTAGGAAATTCAGCATTCATTGTTTTAATGCAGACAAAATTCTACTATATGTGTTTCACATTTTGTTTAAATAAGTGACAAAAACATTCATCTATGTCTATTAATAACTGCCTTCAATCTACACTGCACAGGGAACATACAAGCTCACCGCCAACGATACTACTTACTCAGCGCACCATAAATAATCACAAACAAGAGTGAACACTTTCATGTCACAGTGAGACATACTGTCCCTTTTAAATGGAATTGATGCAGAATTCAATCAACAAAAGACATTACTTCAATTACTGTACCTCACCCCGACCACACATCATCACAGGGTACATTCAAGCTCAGCGCCAAAGGTATTACTAACTCAGTGCACCACAAATCATCACCACGTCACCATATTGAATGAGATGACTTATTTAGAAAAAATACATCATACTTTTTGAAAATATACTTCAACTTACTTCTGAGAATGGACAACCAATATTTATTAGAAAACTGGATTTTAAAGATTTTCCTACCAATCCGTGCTGCTTGCACCAAACATCAACCCACACTCCACAGAACTTTGTTGCTTTAGATGCACACTTGCTTCCTTTCTTCAATAATTCCTCAATTTCATATTCTGATTGAACGTCAAGGCCCTTTATCTAACCTTTTTGTTGTACGTACTACCACGACCGAAAGCAGTGGGAAATTTACACACTTGCTGCCTTACTTGGCTGGGGTTGTCAATTGTCCTTCTTATTTTTTTTTTTTTTAAAGTAATTTTTATTGTAGCCACACATAGCTCAAGCCATTGCTCATACATGTATCATATTAATCAGGGCGCTGCTGCTTATCATTTCTTATCCCATCATACACAGCCTGTAAGCCCACATCCCGGGGGCCAGGCGGCAATAAATTCTCAGTCCCCCCATGCCTGATGCCAATGTTGCAGGAGTAACATTCCGCAGTAGTGTGTGCATGACTACTTTTTGTCCCTCACCTAACTGGTTTATATAGCCCCTCCTACAACCCCCCCTAACTAGTGGAACTCCTCCACCCCGCCATCTGCCCGAGGGTTATTGGAAGGTGTTCGTACATGTTCGCCTAGGGCATGACCCCCGGTCTCCATCAGCTAATGGTTCTGTTCTCTGTCAGTTAGTTTATCGTGCCATCCCTGCTAGCGCTGATTGTCTCCTCCCCCTCCTCCACCCCGCTATCTCTGAGGGCCTGTACTAAAACCTCCCAGGCTGTCGCCGCTTCCAGCGCCCTTGGATTAGGAGTCCTGCGCGCCAGCTGGTACCTGTGTGTGCTGTCGTAGGCCGCCCATTTCAAAAATTTGTTGAGCCACCGTCTGGGAGTTGGGCCTGCCCTCGCCTTCCAGTGCCTGGTTATCTCCCGCTTAGCTACTATCAACCCCATATCAATTAATTTGCTTGTGAGTTTGTTTTTGGGGGTATGAGGGAACCAGTGCACTATACACGCCGCCGGGTCGAAGTCGATGGTTCTGTCCGTCACCTCATTCAGGGTCTCTCCTATAGCCTGCCAATAGTCCCGAAGGGCCGGAAAAGCCCACAGCATATGTACTAGTTCAGCTCCCTCCTCCATACAGCGAGGGCACGCCGCCTCTACCGCTCCAAAATTCCTCTTAATCCTTCCAGAAGTCATATATGCCCTATGCAGTATATAGTAGTGGATGATCTGGAATCTCGCATTTCTCGTGCTATTGCGGGCCCGGTGCACGAGCTGCGCCCAAGTCGTGTCAGGGATGTCTTTACCCAAGTCAGCTTCCCACTTAGCCTTCAGCGACGCGAGGGGTGGTAAATGTTCGCGCACCATCCTTTTATACAGGCATGCCACCGCCTTGACTGTTCCCGCTGCCATCATAGTGTATTGACAAGACGCAGACGTCTCAGGCTCCGCCAGCCCCATTCCCCAGTGTGTTTGAATTGCCCCGCTCACAGCCGCATGGAGAAGATACCCCCCCCCCCCCTTGGGAGGTCGAAGCGTTCCTGAAGTTCCTGGAACGGGAGGAGCGCTCCATTTTCGTATAGATCCCCGACGACCTGTATGCCCGCCTCCTCCCAGCGCTGTAGACGCGACCAATCGCCTCCGTGCAGCAATGGCGTACGGGCGTCTTATTCCCGCCCGCCTCTGCGCACGATTCCAGCACTGTCGGTACGTGCGTTGTTCCAGGGTCAAGTCTCGAATATCAATCCGCTGTTGCAGGGTGATATAGGCCAAGACGTGTCACGGTGTGCCCGTCAGTCCGCCATCCTCTGGGCCCCTATATACACGCGCCACCTCCTGCGTGAAGACCTGCAGTTGGGCAGCGAGATAATAGAGCTCGTAGTCCGGCACCGCGAGTCCCCCATCATCCTTCGGGCGGGTGAGCATTGCCAACGCCACCCTGCATCTCCCAGGTTCCCACAGGAACGCGGTTATCTGGGACCTGAGCTGCCGGAAAAAGGAGCCAGGGATCCAGATCGGGAGCGTGCGGAAGTAGTACAATAATCGCGGGAGGGCGACCATCTTCAACAAGGATATCCTGCCAGCTACGGAGAGCGGCAGCGTGGCCCAAAAGGTCATGCAGCCCCTTAGCCCCCGCACGCAGCGCCCTACATTACCCTCAAATAGATCCGCAGCCGTATGATAAATGTGAACCCCGAGGTATTTGAGGCAGGTCGGTTCCCAAGTAAGCGTTGGCCGGTGGTCAGGCCGAGCGGTGCCCTCCCGCAACGGGAACAGGCTCGTCTTGGTCCAATTGACCTTCAGCCCAGAGAGTCCACCAAACCGCTCCAACATTGCTTCCGCGCCCTCCAGCTCCGCTACATTGTTTTCAAGAAATAACAGTAAGTCGTCGGTATATAGTGAGATGAACTGCTGCCCATCTCTGGCTGTCACTCCAGCGAAACACCGTCCCGCTCGGGCCTCAGCCGCTAGGGGCTCAATCGCTAGCGCGAACAAAAGTGGGGAAAGGAAGCATCCCTGTCGGGTGCCTCTCTCCACTGGATATTGGCGGGATATTATGGTCCCGACTCTCACTCTCGCTACTGCCGCTGCATAAAGAACCCACGTCCACTGAATATAGCCTTCGCCTAATCCGAAGCGTTCCATGACCGTGTACAGATAGTCCCATTCTAAAGTATCAAACGCTTTTTCTATGTCGACTGAGAGGACCAGCGGGGCACTGCCTTCCTCACACGAGCCATTTGCATCCATAAGGCGAATAAGTCGCCTAATATTTATTGTGGTATTCCGGGCAGGGATGAAACCGTTCTGGTCTTCGTGTATCAGGCCAGACATATGTGGTAAGAGCCTCGCCGCCAGAATGGAACTCAAGATTTTATAGTCGGCGGGGCTGCTGCTCTCTGCTGCTCTCCCTACCCGATTTCAGGAGCGGCACCACTATTGCTTCTTGCATAGACTGAGGCAGCGGCCCGCCTCCCTGGCCTCCTTGTAAACTGTCTGTAGACGGGGCGCTAAGATATCCAAATACTTGCTGTATAATTCAATGGGCAAACCGTCTATCCCCGGTGACTTATTGCGAGCCATTCTCTTCACAGCCCTCCTAATCTCACCCAAATCAATGTCCGTCCCCAGCTCCTTCGCCTGCTCCTCATCCAGCCGCGGTAGGGTTAGGCCATCCAAGAAGGCCTCGGCCGCTCCCTACAGGCCCTCATAATACTTTTGGAAGCCATCCACTATAGCTGACTAGGTGTGATGCACATGGCCATCCTCATCTTGCATATGCAGAATGGGGGAGCAACGTTTCGTGGGGTTTGCAAGCCATGCCAAGAGGGTGCCTGTCTTATCCCCCTCTACGTGGGATCGCAGCATGTATGTTCTATAGTCAAAAGCGCGAAGCCTCTCCACCTCAGCCGCCACCGCCTCCCTAGCTGACCCGACTGCCTCCTGGAGATCAGGGCGGCCAGGTCATCTCTTTTCTGCATCCCTCAATCTGGTGTCCGCCCTGCCAAGGTCCTCCAACAACACCCTCCTTGTGCCCACGTACCTTGTTATGCATTGGCCCCTCATTACTACCTTAAAGGCATCCCATTCTGTTTCCCTAGAGGCCGTTGTCCCCTCATTGTCAGCGAAATACTGGATCATCCCCTCCTCCAGGGCCGCACCAAGTAGAGGGTCCTCCAGAGTTTCCGGCCTAAGTTTCCAGGTCGGCACCCTGGGCGACTCGTTCACCCAGGCTAAATGAATCAGGAGTGGGTTGTGGTCCGAGATAGTTCTCGACAAATACTCCGACCCGGTAACGGCCGGCAATACGCCTTGAGAACACAACACCACATCCAGACGGACGTGGAGGTCATGTAGCCCGGAGAAGAACGAATAATCATGGTCAGTTGGATTTTGCGTCCTCCACACATCAGTCAACGCCCAACTCTCCTGCCATTCCTGCCTACCCCTAGTCAGTCGGTGCACAGGGGAGTCCCCCAATGGCGGGTGAGATCTATCCAGGGTAATGTTCGCTATGGAGTTAAAATCCCCCCCCAGTAGGATCGGGCCCACTAGGAAATGTGCCAATGTCCCCGACAGTCCCGCAAAGAAAGCCAGTTGGTCAACGTTCGGGGCATATACACTACCCAGGACAATGTCTCTGCCCCTCAGCTTACCCTCCACCACCACGTACCTTTCCTCCTGGTCTATCAGCTGGCATGTTAGTTGGAATGGTGTTCCTGCTCTGATCCAAATCAAAACGCCCCTAGCATATGCTGAATAACAGGTGTGGAATAGCTGGCCCCTCCACCTCCTCTGTAGCGCCGCTCCCTCCTGCTTCGTGGGATGCGTTTCCTGCAGTAGTGCAATATGCACCCCCCTCCACAATAGAAAGGCATGCACTTTATGTCTGCGCTGCATCGTGTGTAACCCCCTCACGTTCCAGGTTATGCATTTCAACAAGTTCACATTAGCCATTGTCCCTCAGATCAGCACGGTGTCTCCCCTCCATTGTTAGTCCCTCGCAGATGGTGGCCCCCCCCCCCCAAACAAACCATGAACTCCCAACCGTCCAACCCCCAGCAGTTCCGGGGTCAGCGGTGTCAAAGAAATCAAACAATCCCCAACAGTGCAACCCCCCCCCAGAACAGACCCCAATACCGAGATATCAGCTCCCATCCAAACTCCCGCACCTGACCAACCCAGGTTGCTACTACACGGCCGTAACCGTGGGTGCCTTAAGGGCCTACGGAGCGCGGCCTTGGCCAGAAGGGAGCCACGCAGCCCATCCCCGCGCCCCTCCCCCAATCCCCCATGAAAGGATCCAGCTATGAGCCCAGTGCCCAGCCCCGGTTCCTCACGTCTGCCAGGCTGTGAACTCCCATCCGGTACCCCACCCGTTACCCCTCACCCGCAGTGTGCAAGTCAAACATTCAGGATCTCCTCCGACGTCTGCGTGGCTTGATGGATCCCAGACAGGTCCGATTCCGAACCCGAGGCCGAAGCATGTGTGTCCATGTCCGTGCCCTGTTTGGAGCAGGAGCCCCCAGCTCGCGCCAACTTTTCCACTTCCTGTAGCGCGGCCTTCCGTTCAGCTTCGGTTTGAGAGGCCGTCGGCTTGCGCGGCCCATGCTTCCGTTTTCGCAGTCTCTTCGACTTCTGCAGGCCCGCTGGTGATCGCTCCCGTTCCTTTTCCCTCTCCTCCCGGACCCTGGCTCCCTCTGTTCCCGCCTTATATGTTTCCCACCAGTCCCAAGCATCCGCTGCCGTACTGAAGAATAGCGTTTTTTCATCCACCACTATTCGGAGCCTAGCCGGAAATAGCAAGGAGTATGAAATGCCCTCGGTGCGCAATTCCCTTTTAATCGTTAAGAAGGAGGCCCGCTGTCTTTGCGTTTCAAAGGTGAAATCAGGAAATAGCGTGACTTTGCTGTTCGCAATTTGAAATGGGCCAGCGTCCCAGGCTCTTTGTAGGAGCAGGTCCCTGTCCTTATAATGTAGCAGCTTGGCTATGATCAGTCTAGGCGGCAGCCCTGGTTTAGGCGGCCCGGGCGGGACTCTATGTGCTCGCTCCAATGTGAAAAAGGGCAACAGACCCTCCGGCGCTACCACAGTTCTGAGCCAATTATCAAGAAAGGCCACCATGTCCTTCTCTTCCTCTTTGTCCGGCACGCCTACTATCCGAACGTTGCTGCGTCGACTCCTGTTTTCCGCATCCTCAGCTCGCCTTTCTAAAGCTTGGATTCGGACTAAGGCATCCGTACGTTTGCTCTCCAGTGCTTTCTGTGTGGGAGCCAGGTCCTTCAGGGTGATCTCAGTGTCCTTAACTCTGCCCTTCAGCTTATTGTGGTCCGCCCGGAGTAGGCCCAGCCCCGACGCCACCTACGCAATGTCGTTTTGCAGCGTGTCTTGCATGGCCGTTATGGCCTCCAGGATGCGATCCTGCAGCCGCTGCAGTTCCGTGGGTTCAACAGGGTCACCCTCCGCTGCATCCGCGGTCGCCGTCCCCTCCGGTTTGCCTCTCGGTTTCCCCATGGCGCTCAGGGTCCCACCTCAGGCTTCCGTTCAGAGACCGGTCTCCCTACCGGCCTCCCGCCGTCCCGCGGGCCCCCCAGCGAATGGGGCGGTCCCACCGCGTGGCCGCGGCGGTTCCAGCCGCGTTCGCTGCTGTTTCCTCCTGGGGTATCGGGGGTCCCGCCTGGCCCCGCCGTTTCCAACCTCCGGCGACCGATCCCTGCTCGCCACTCACTGCTGGCCGCTCGGCGGGTACAACCCGGCCCCAGTTAGCTGCCCTCGTGTAATTTCGGGCTCCGTCCGCAGCTCGCAAGCGGGCTGATGTCGCCTCCCCTGGCGTCTCCTGGCAACGACCACCCGGCCTCTCGATCGGCTCTCACCCCTATCGGCTGATCACTTCCCGCCGGGGGAGCGCACGGACCCCGTCGAGGCCGCCGGCAACTCCTGTTCGGTCCCCTCCGCCACTGGCTCACTGTGCAGTCCCCCTCTCACCAGCTCTCCCGCGGGGGGGGGGGTCCAGGGCAGGCTCCGGTGCTCGGGACTCGGTCGTGCCGGTCTGCTCTCCTCTTCACCCACAGTTGCAGGCACTCTCGAGCGGCCCCCTTTCCTCAGCGCGGCCGCCTGCGTCACACCATCGGCTGGTCCCGCCGTCCCCAGCAGCAGCCGCCAGACCCGTTGGCCCCTCAGCTCCCGGGGAACACCTATCGGCGATCGCTCCTCAGTGGGTGGCAGTTTCCGGCCGCTGAGCCGCGCTCCGGTGGACGGCCAGGCCAGCCTCAGCGCGTTCAGCCCCTCCTCGTGGCCGCCATGTTGAATGCTTCCTCGCTTCGGCTCCGGCCGCTCCGGTTTTCGGCGGCCGCACTCGGTCAGGCAGCACCCGCCGCGGCTCCCCGCGTGCTCCACAAGCCCCCGTGTTAGGCCCCCTCTTCTCCGGGGCTTGCCTGAGCTCCTTGCACACTTGGTCAAGATAAACGAGGGGAAGAGGCACGGAGCTCTGGGCTCATGCCGCCATCACCCTCGACGTCCAAGCCACGCCCCGTCAATTGTCCTTCTTATAATACAAATTCAAAGTGCAGGCCCTTTATTGAGCCTTCTTGGTAACTATTACTCATGAATGGCAGTGGGTAATTTGCGCACTTCCTGCCGTTCATGTATAAACAAAAGCTTAAAAGTCTAACGATATTAAAAAAGAGCCAGTATAGTCTATGGTTATCAAATCTTCTGTTTGTTATTGAAATTCAAACTACAGGCCCTTTATTGAGCCTTCTTGGCAACTACTAACCGTGAATGGCAGTGGGTGATTTGCGCACTTCCTACCGTTCATGTATAAACAAAAGCTTAAAAGTCTAACAATATTAAAAAAGAGCCAGTACAGTCAAATCTTCTGTTTGTTATTGTAATTCAAAGTACAGGCCCTTTATTGAGCCTTCTTGCTAACTACTACCCGTGAATGGCAGTAGGCAATTTGGACACTTTCATATTTTTTACATTATTCATCTACCACTCAATCAACACATCATCATCATCTACACGTACACACACCTACTTGCTGTCTTTCTTGGCTATGGTTATTATTATTATTATTATTAAAGGGGTTTGTAAAGCGCCTGGTGACGCCTCCCGGCGTGTCCCCGCGCTGTGGAGAGAGAGTTTTAGGAGGGGAGACAGAGATACAGACAACTATAGAGTGAATAGATAGGTTTTCAGCAATTTTCTGAAAGATGCCTCCTTTATTTCTTGTCTGATGTTCGTGGGGAGGGTATTCCACTTCTTAGCTGCAAGAGTGCGGAAGGACCTACCTCCCATTCTAGCTCTTTTAGGGAGCGATGTTTTAAGCAGGCCCATTCCCTTAGATCTGAGGGATCTGTTGGGCTCATACAATACAGCCAGATCGGACAGGTAGGAGGGGGCTTTTTGGCGAATAATCCTGTGGCACCAGAGGAGTGCTTTGAATAGTATCCTCTTGCTAATAGGCAGCCAGTGGAGGGTGGCCAGGGAAGGTCTGGAAGGAGCTCTGCGGGGAAGTCTTAGCACTAAGCGTGCTGCTGAGTTTTGCAAGACTTGTAATCTTCTGATGTTTTTTTCGGCCGCGCCCAGCAGCAGCACGTTACCATAATCTATTCGGGAGGTGATAAGTGCCTGAGTCATGGTACGCCTGGAGTTCAGCGGGAGCAAGTCCAGGGTACGATTGAGGGTTTTCATGACTCCAAAGCACTTGCCTACTGTTTTTTTGACATGGCTGTCAAAGGAGAGCTTGTTGTCTATCCAGACACCTAAGTTCTTGGCTTCCTGATTGGGAGTAGGTAAGGGTCCCAGACAGGTAGGCCACCAGTCTTTCGTCCATTTTGTGTCATTTCCTCCTATTATAAGTACCTCAGTTTTTGTGCCATTTAATTTGAGGCAGTGTTCAGTCATCCAAGCAGCAAGCTTGCACATGAAGGATTTGAAATTGTCGGCCTCGGAGGAGGGAGCTTGGGACAGGGAGATTAGAAGTTGAGTATCGTCGGCGTAAGAGACAAGCTCTACGCCGAACGATTGTACCACCTCAGCCAACGGTGCCATGTACAAGTTAAACAGGGTGGGACTCAGGGCAGAGCCCTGAGGCACCCCCTGTTCTAGCATCATGCTGTCCATTAGAAAAGTCCCTCTTTGGACCTGAAAACTCCTGTTGGTAAGAAAGGCCTTCAGCCATCCTAGCGCCTCTTTGGTGACCCCCGCTCTGTTTAGACACTGTAGCAAGATGGAATGTGCTACAGTGTCAAACGCGGCACTGAGGTCCAGCGTGATGAGAGCCATGATCTTGCCCTCATCGGCTCCTTCCCGCAGAGTTTCAGTCGCTCTCAGGAGAGCTGTCTCAGTAGAGAACAACTATTCTTCTATTTCACATTCAGATTCAAAGTGCAGGCCCTTTATCAAGCCTTTTTGTTGTAGCTACTACCCTGTCCGAAGCCTTTTTCATCTAGATACTGCACAGTTTTAAATTATGTTGACATTTTTGTACAAAATAAATCAGAAACTCCTAACGAGGAAATTGATCTGAATGACATATCTGATTAAGTTGCATTGGAATGTCTGTTAAATTATGAGATATTAATAGAATAAATGTATTGTTGAAAAATAAAGCTTTGCGCACTATCTACTAATGTATTTATTGTACTAAAAGTGAACACTTGCTGCCTTTCCTGACTGGGATTATCAATTATAATTCAATTTAATATTCTGATTCAAAGTCAAGAAGTTTCCACATTTGCAGCCTTTCTTCGCTAGCGTTATCAATTATTCTTCTTGAAATTGAAATTCAAACTACAGGCCCTTCATTGACCCTTCTTGTTAACTACTACCCATGAATAGCAATAGGTAATTTGCACACTTACGTCCTTTCTTGCATTCTTTCTACCACACAGTGTGTGTACTTTCTGCACTAGCTTGCCTCCTTATATATGGTACCCATTTCTCAGGCTCCCACTGCAGAATCCGACACCCCGTCAGTGGAATGGACTGGAAAACCAAACACCCACTTCCCTTATAAGGAAATGGTTAGCTTGCACATCTTCAGCATTTCTTATTTTTCACCTTATTCATCTTCAACTCAATCAACATATCATCCACACACACACAAACCTACTTGCTGCCTTTCTTCACTGTGGTTATCAACTATTCTTCAATTTCATATTCTGATTCAAACTCGAGGCCCTTTATCGAGCCTTTTTGATGTAGCAACTACCCCACCCAAACACAGTTAAAAATTTGCACACTTGCTACCTTACTTGGCTAAGGTTATCAATTATTCTTGAATTTCATGAACTTGATTCATATCAGTTATAGGTTTAGTACAATAACAGCATTTGTCTTACAAGTCCAAAAGAACACTGAATGACAGTCTACACTACAGACAACATAGGTCACAATTTGAACTATTATGTCCCTGAAACATACATATTTTTTTTTAAACAAATTTTATTGATAGATCACATTGAAATCGCAGAGCTCTGTTCCCCAGAGGCAACTGCCAACCATTTGAATGTACAGAACGCATTGCAATCCATCATGTTTTTGACATCAAAAATAAGTATCAAATGCATGCAGTTAACCACCCTCCCTCCGCCCCCCCACAACACCCCTCCCACCCCCGACCTCCCGGACCCCTCCCCCCCCCCCCGGCACGGTACCATACAATGTCAGCAATTTTTGTACACATAGTCATTGGCACAGTACGCTCAAACATCCAGTACTGGGTCCTGTTCCAGCGGAAGCTCAAGCCAGATACCCCTGAAATCAGCCCAATGTTTCCAGATTTTATAATGTTTCTGAGGGCAACCCCGGGCAAGAAATATGGGCTTCTCCAACGCCATCCAAAATTCAAGCCCCCTCTTCCACGCCACCAACGTCGGAGCCCTCGGGTCCTTCCATGCCTTCGCTGAGGAAACAGGAATTTTTATATAGTCAGTGTGTCCCCCCCTCGCACCCTATCCACATACCTATGCCCCATGTATGTCCATGTTATCATGTAATTCCCTTCCCGTGCCTGTCATGATAATGCCCCTGCATTTCCGTCTAATGTTAGCATGTCAGTTATTAGGCCTTCCATGAATGAAACGTTAATTCTGCACTGAGGCCTACGTTGCCAATGCATTTACATGATACACGTTTAAACATCGAGAAGCACACGTTTTCGTGGCCCAGTCGATCCAGGCCCTGAATTCAGGCTCCAAGCCTCTTCTGTCTCTGAAAACTGCAGTTTAGGTATGCATCCCTGACCTCTCCCTCACTCCCTGCCCAGCCGAGAGGTGCCCTTCCTGCCTGCCTGCCAAGACGGTATTTTGCCTTCAGTTATCTGCTCTGCCTCCGCAAAAACACATTCCAGACTAGTGAAATAGGTAAACATTTTCCGCCTGCAGAGCATAGGGCCTAGCCTTCCTGTCTCCATATAAGTGATTTACTGAACCCGTTGCCATAGTAGGCCCATAGCCCCCGCGCAATGCACGTAGAAATATATGCACACACTAGCATTTAATGATGAACGGCCTCTGTTCGAGAGACCTTTACTTCAGACAATACATCCTCCAAACACAAGATATCAGATATGCCAAAGGTGCAGGTCGCTTTGACATCTCTGACATCCCAGACTCCAGACTCCTCTACTAGGGCTAAAGTCAGCCCCCCAGCTCTCCCCAGTTACACGTCATGACCAGTTGCGCGCACATGTAGGGTAAAGGTTTCTGCTGACCCTGCAGACCTCTTCTATTCATCCACCCACCTATGACACTCCTTTGACTCATCAAGTGAACATCCACGTGTACGCCTATTTACACGCCTTCTTTTCACGCCCATGTGTTCTTATCTCTCTTTTTTCACTTGCTCCGCCTGGAGTGTTCCGCCTACTGTATTCATTGCAATTGTATGGTTTTACTATATATAATGTGTGATGTTAATAAAACATTAGATATCCCTTCCTGAACCTTAGTGGTGATGGAACCCGATTCTCCCCTGGCTCGAGCCATTGCAATAAAGCCCTTTTGAACTCGGACACCACGGGCTCTGCCTCTCATTATATGAGCTATCCTTATTGATATTAATGTATAGAAAAATGTCCAGGTAAATATTATTTATGACATTCTGGCGCCCGAACAGGGACTAGTCCCTTTCCCCACGCGCCGGCGATGTAAGCGCAGCCCCCTGACCCCTTCTACAGCCGTGACGGACCCATTTCTGTGCACATCCGCGGGTTTTCCTGCTAACTCCCTCAGGCCCACGGAGGAGACGGAGACTGCGACCAGACATCCACACGAGGCGGTGAGGATTGCGGACCATCCCGACCAGAGCCCAAGCCGAGAGAGCAAGGTCCGAGGTATCCCGAGGCCCACCTGTTCCAAGGCGCATGCGTGGCAGCAAGAAGCCGTAGCAGTCCAGTCCGTTATCGAGTGTCCGAGGCCTTCAGTTTTGCTTGCCGGTGAGTACCATTGTTGGGAAAGCATATAGACGGGTTCATTTATTTGAGCCCAGTCAAGACGGGTCTGGGTACACAGACCCGGTATAGACGTGTCCATTTCGGTGGATGCGGTATGACGTGTCTCTTTATGAGACCAGTATGACTGTACTGTTCTAGCAGTGCATCCAGTATAGTACTGTATTTCCGATTATTTCAGAATTGTGTTATTCTATGTACCAGGTAGTATCTGTAATGTTTCAATGTCGTGGTATGAGTGTGTGTTGGCAGTCTATTATTGTGCTTATTGTGTTTTCGTTCAGACCAGTTTAAACATGGCACTGTTTTCGAAATTACGTCAGATAGGGACTAGGAAAGGGATACTCGAAGAGGCAGTTCCCGTCCCGCCCAGGGACACTCCTGGACACTTTATGTACCACAAGCATGGCTTAGATGCCATACTGTACTTAGATTTATGGGTAGATTACACCAAGGATCTGGAAGAAAAAAATAGATGGCCTGTCTCAGGGACATGGGATGCTGATTGCATCATGAGAGTATAGGAAGCACTGTGGAAAAGAAAAGCCAGACAATCCCAGAAAGATGCCATAGAATTGTGGCGTAAAGAAGCGCATAGGAGAACAGAGAAAGAAATCCAGAAAGCAGAAAGAAGTAGAGAAGCATCAGAAAAAGCCAAGGAAAAAGAACTATTAGAAGAAGGTGAACGGGTTAAAGCAGAACAATTAGACAGACAAAGAAATGCCCTTATTAAAGGCATGTACCCCCTCCTCGCCGAAGGCCTATCTAAAGAGACCCCGGAAGTACCCCGTAACTTGCCGCCACCACTGATCCCGACTAAACTACGTAGTCATAAACAGACCGCAGCGGACATTTTCCTTTCCTCCTATTTAGATGACGCTGCTCCAGAATATCTAAATGCACCTCCTACTAATCCCCCTCCCAATCCTGTCAATAATACTAATCCCCCCACTGTCCCTCCTGCCACCGTCCCTACAAATCCTTTTCACACAGCATCCATAGTACAAGCTCAACCCACATTACCAGCGACAGCGTTGCCAGTAAAACCTGATTCAAGCCAAGGCGATTCCAGTCTAGGAGCAGCGGGAGGGGGTCCCTCCACACCACCTCCGTTAAAACGATCATCACCAGGAGAGTTAGCACTACAACACACGCCTAAAGCAGCTACACACCAATCCCTTAGACAGTACCTTACCGATTGTATATATGATCCAGTACCAGGAGAGGGTTCAATGCTTATATACTCAATACGTTTAAGACGTGTTGCAGATTATTTGCTTATTTTACCAGACATGAAAGAACACTTAGACAAAATCTACCACTTCGTTAGAACGGGGGAGGGACCAGACAGTATTCACGAGGCCATGGCACATAGAAAAGTGGAGCTTCAGCGTATGCTCTTACAGTTTTTGATTAATTGTTTGATCAGGGAACGAGACCAGCCAGACAAAGAAGTAACTAAAGGTATGATGAATTGGAGTGACAATATAGCTATGGGTAAACATGATAAACAGAGTAGTGTAGAAAGCATGTACAGGAAAATTCGTAAAGAAATTCTTGATATACACGAGAAAGAACAAGCCGAGAAAGAAGCTGAGAAAGAAGACGATGAAGTCTCAGAGGACGACGATTTAGTAGCTGAGAACCCAAGTAAAATAAATTACATAGGTAGGGCAAGACCGTTTCATAGACCCATACGTCTAGAATACAAGAAACGTTCTCTTTCTCCCATACCAGAACAATATTCTCTCGAACACATATTCCAAGCCACTGACCAAGCATTGAAAAAACGAGTAGGGAGTAGCGAACTTAGTACTATGCATGAACAAGAACTAGCCCGGTCAGCAGTTCAATGGGCTGGAAATTCTAACATATATAAGGATGACATAGTAGCGCAAACATTTTTAAGTCTTCCTCCGGAAGAACAGCGTTTAGCTGGTATGTACATGGTTCAACACCTCATTACACTGTACGAAAGTCAGCATTCTGATCCAAGCCCCTTTTATAAATTATTGGAAGATTTACTCCTAGCAAGATGGAGACGTCTAGGTACCGAATTAATTAAAGTCATACTAGAACAACGACATAAGTACATGACTTTCCTGACCCCGCATTTTGTCCCTGTTCCACACCGAGAAAGAAAGACCTTTTACATAGATAGACAGAATCCTTTACGAGAGGTTCATCCCGTTAGAACTGACGGGGGTGCGCTTCAACGAGTATTTGTTTATACACCCTTAACAAAAATGGAATTATTGGAAATGAAAAAATTACTGCCCTGTCATGATAAAGACCCAGCAGGGTTTCACCGTGAATTAAAGGACATGCTCCGTATGGGGGAGTATACATATGCCGATATTATTAAAATGTTGAAAGTACTGTTACCAGCAGGCATTTATGAAAAACTCAAAGAAAAAGAATGGGAGGTGGGAGAGAAAAAGATCAATTGGGCAGAATTAGAAGACGAAGATAAAAAAAGAGTCCCAGGTATTGGTCTTTCGGAAAAAGCTAAAGAATTACCCGAGCTATTGATACAGGTCTTGCCAAGATTATTGACTACTAAAAAGGAAGATTGGGATGCCATTTCAGCCTGCAAACAGAAACAAGATGAAGACACTAGTGATTTTTATTCTAGATTTGAGAAATGTTTTCTTATTAATAGTGGCCTGAAGACAAGTAGTGAATCGTACCCACATCTTTTTGTGACTAAATTGGTAGAAAATTCCTCACCCCAGATCAAAAATAGAGTACTGAAGGTTGAAAGTACCTGGCAAGCTAATAGTCCTTCCCAAATGTTACAAATGTTACAGTACCACCAGAACAGAATTAGAGAAGAACAAGAACACGAAAAGAGACGCATGAAAGACACGAAAATAAAAGTACTAGTAGCTCAATCAGTTCCAGCCGATAGTCAGAGAAAGGGCACGGCACCTGTCAAGGGGAACTGCAACTACTGCAAACAGCCAGGTCACTATATAAATGAATGTGCTGTCCTGAAACATAATATAGCTACAGGCAAGACGAAAGAAAGACCGCGTCCTCCTAGACAGGAACATGTTCCGCAGAACACGCAAACTCCACAGAACGCGCAACAGACAGTAGCCATACCCCAACCCATTGCTGCCACACAACATGTCACACAACAAATGTACCAGTATGCACAGTCAGATTACCCTGATTATCAACAGTACTCATGAAATAGCCTAGAGAGGGAGGTTGGCTTGCCCCTTATTGAGGTTCCTGTAGATCAAGAGGGTCCCTATGTGCATAGTCATGTATTGGGAAAGGACAGAAAATTTCTGATTGATACAGGGGCGAGCAGAACTACCATCAGTCACGACGAGGTTCCAGGGGCACCCCTCTCAGGCTCACAGAATATTTCCCTGGGATTTTCAGGAAAGCCTATTGTTAACGAAGTGTCAAAGCCAGTTTCCCTAGAAGTTGGTCCATTGTCTCGTACTACAGACTTGTTGCTTACGAAATCATGTCCAGAAAACCTGCTTGGTATAAAAACATTGAAAGAACTAGGAGCAGTGATTTGTTGTTCTCCGGAAGGAGTGAGATTGTTTTTACGTGATTTTAAAGGACATTATGTGTTAAGAGATTTTGATCCCAGGCTTCAGAATGTACCACAGCACTTTTGGGCGAAAGGTCCGACTGATGTAGGTTACATGCACATTACACCATACCGTGTCACACTCAAGCGAGGAGTCGTACTACCACGAATCCGACAATACAAGTTACCACCTGATGCTGTGGTAGCCTTACTGAAAATTGTTGACGAACTCATTGCACAAGGAGTGGTTGTAGAAGCCGACTCCAATATATGCAATTCCCCTATAATTCCGACTCTCAAACGAACTGACCCGAATGCACCACCGGTTTACCGATTAGTGATTGATCTCCGAGAATTAAACAAATGCATAATACCCCAGTACCCAGTGGTCCCAGACATTTCTTCCCTATTGACTGCCATTGATTCCGAAGCAGCGTTCTTTACTGTAATTGATCTCAAGAACGCCTTCTTTAGTGTACCAATCCATCCGGAAAGCCAGTACCTTTTCAGATTCTGTTTAAATGGCCGAAGCTTCAAATTTGCAAGAGCTCCTCAAGGGTTCACAGAAAGACCTAGTATTTACAGTCAAGCGCTAAAACGACACCTGGACAGTATTCACATGCCTACTGACACTGCACTGCTCCAATACATTGATGATCTTTTGATCACAGCACGGACAGAACGAGACTGTGAACGTGCATCACTGACAGTCTTATACTTCCTGGCAGAAAAGGGGCACAAAGTGTCCCCTTCAAAGTTACAATTCTGTGTCCAGCAAGTTGTATACCTAGGTCACTTGCTGTCCAAGAGGGGTAGACAGCTGACACCTGACCGCATTCAGTTAATTGCACATCTTCCACTGCCCAAGACACAAAAGGAAGTACGGGCCTTCATTGGCCTCACTTCTTACTGCAGACAATGGATTCCCCAGTACGCATATCTAGCTAAACCACTCATACAGTTGACAACACAGGAGGCAGCGACTTCGACTGTCCTCCCTTGGACTCAGGAACATACACTTGCTTTTGATGAACTGAAGAAAGCTCTATGTCAAGCACCAGTTTTAGCGACACCATGTTACAGTAAACCTTTTACACTTTTTGTTACTGAACGCGATGGCACAGCATTATCTGTTCTCACACAAGATCAGGCAGGAAAACACAAGCCTTGTGCTTACTTTTCTAGTACATTGGATCCGGTGGCCCAGGCTCTGCCTGCGTGCCTGAAATCAGTTGCAGCAACAGCTCTAGCACTCAGACAAAGCGATTCCATAGTGTTAGGACATCCCCTGACAGTACATTTTCCACACTCAGTGGAAGTCCTCTTGAATCGGACACAGACACAGCACCTGACTCTAGCAAGACTGACAGGGTATGAACTGACATTGTTCCAGCCACACATAGAGATCAGACGTTGTAACATCCTTAACCCAGCTACACTTTTGCCCTCAAGTACATCAGACCCTGCACCACATGACTGTGTGGAAGTGATTAACACAGTGACGAAGCCAAGACAAGACTTGACAGACATTGCATTACCCGATCCAGACCTGACACTTTATGTGGATGGTTCATGTATGAGAACAAGCACAGGAGAGTTAGTGGCCGCATATGCAGTGACCACTGATACTGAAGTCATAGAAACACGACAAATTGACACCTTGTCTGCTCAAGCAGCAGAGCTCATTGCTCTGACCCAAGCCTGTATACGAGCCAAGAATCTGAAAGTAAACATATACACGGATTCACAGTATGCCTTCGGAGTCGTACACGACTTTGGAGTCCTCTGGCAAGAGAGAGGTTTTCTGACCTCCCACGGTGCCAAAATACAGCACGGTCCCCTCATACAAGCTCTGTTAGATGCAATACATTTGCCTACAGCAATAGCAATCATGAAATGCAAGGCACATACTAAGGTCACAGATACTATTTCCCAGGGTAACGACCTGGCAGACCGAACAGCCAAACTTACAGCTCAGACTCAAACGGACATTCCAGATGACACGACAAAGACTGAGGTACCATCACTGACAAATTGCATGACAGTCAGGGATCCCTCACAAGATGTACTCGACATACAGACACATGCCACTTCAGACGAAATCAAGAAATGGACTGAACAAGGAGTGGTCCAGACAGATCAGGGATGGATGACAAAAGGCAAAGCCACATGGTTTCTTCCCGATTCCATGGTTCAAGCCATCATTAATACAGCAAATAGTCCAGCACGCTTAGGAGAAAAAGCCATGTTAGACAGCATACAGAACATCTGGTTCAACAAGCATTTACGTGCAGCAGCGAAACAGAAAGTGCGTACCTGCATGATCTGTTGTCAGTTCAATCCAGGCAAAGGTATTCCCGAGGAACAAGGTGGATTTCATCCTCCTGACCACCCTTTTGAAGTCCTCCAGATGGATTATATTCAGATGGACAGATGTCGAGGATTCAAGTATGTCCTTGTAGTTGTATGTGCCCTATCTAGATGGACAGAAGCGTACCCAGTCCCCGATTACACTGCTGTAACCACTGCCAAGCAGTTGGTTCGTGAATTTTTTCCCGCGATACGGCTTGCCCCGTGTCGTGTACTCAGATAATGGACAGCCATTCTCTTCTGAACTCATGAAACAAGTGTCTCTCCTGTTAGGATATCAGTGGAAATTCCATTGCGTACGACACCCCGAGGCAGCAGGCCTCGTAGAGCGACACAATCAGACTCTGAAAACACGGCTAGCGAAGGTCTGTGCAGAAAAAGGCATAGATTGGATGGTAGCCTTGCCGGTTGCCCTCTTTTACATGCGTATGGTAGCTCATTCCAGAACCGGACTATCCCCGTACGAAGTGGTCTTTGGTAGACCGCCGAATATGTGGGGTACGCCTATGCCGCGCAAGATTACCGATGTTGACAGTAATATGCTGACAGATTACCTGGCTTCCTTGATGTCTGCACTACTCTCTTGTCGTTCACAGGTTGCCGATGCTTTCCCATGACAACACCAAGGTTAAGGACCACGTCATTGTCCCTGGAGACCTAGTCCTGGTGAGAAATTTCGACCGGTCAAGCCCTCTGGAGCCCCGTTGGAAGTCGCCGAAGTTGGTGTTACTAACCACGAGGACGGCTATCAAAGTGGAAGGACGTAAGGGCTGGATCCATGCCCACCATGTTAAAAGATTCCATGGACTTGGCCCGGTAAAGGATTCCAAGGACTGTTTTGCGAAAGTCTCTGAGAACTGTTCCGATATTGACATTAAACCCCCTTTGCTAGAAAAGACTCCGCAACAGGAGTACAAGTCTAAGCTACGGTCTAGTAAGTCAGACAGCGTTTAATTGTTTAAGTCCCCCTCGGGTGAAGCGGTTAGACAGGTTCCTGATATGTACAAGATCGTAGACCCAAATAGTCAGAGAGTCAGACAGAAAAATATGAAAGACAAGTACTGCAAATCCTTACGCAGTCGATGCATAGTTACTCTGATCATTATGTTTTTTCTAAGTATATTGATTATATGTATAAGCTTGACGCTACATGTTTTCTTTCCTCCTCTTGGTCCACATATACACTCTTCTTTTAATGACACTGTAGAGCACACTTTCAGCGACCTGCCACCCCATGAATTGTCATATCGACTAGCACTGCGCAATAACACTTTTATTCGTATGTTACACCATTCTCATCAGACTAGCAATGTAACAAATTGCTGGGTATGTGGCCGACTCCCACCCTACCAGAAAATGAAGGGAGCTCTGCCCCTCTTTCCTTATCCGTTCTCACACAATGGTTCGTGCGGAGCATGGTTTGCTTTAATGTCATCACTAGACAGTAAGTCCACAGTTTCCCAGGGTGATTGGATATGGGGAGACCTGAATACAGTTATGAATAAGGCATGTTTCCCTGACGAAGACGGTCTTCCCCAAAGGAAAGGGACCGATCTAGAAAATGAAGTGTACGAATTAGGAAATTTTTCCCTCAACCTCATGATACTGAATGTCCAGTCCGAGACCAACACAGATTTACCGTTTATAACAGTCTTACCAGTGAAAGGTGAATTATGCGTTAGGAAAAATGGTTCAGTGCACCTAGGACAAAGTGATTGTAAAACTGTGGTCGAATTCAGTGATAAAGGAAAGTCTACTTTCAAAGCTTCCCGCCATTCCTATTTCATTTGTGGTCAGACAGCTTATGTACGTCTGCCTTTAGACTGGGGAGGAACGTGTTATATTGCGTTCTTACTGCCACCTGTTTTTCTAGCCCCATCCCATTATCATCGAGATTCCCAACTTGTACATGTAAGACAAAAGAGGGAGATCGAGTCCCCGATTGTCGATCAGACTGAGACAACATTGGAGCAATATACAGATTTCAATAAAGGATTCTTTTTCTTCATAGGTCCCATTCAAAATAGTAAATTAATACGTAGATTAACCAGAACTTTGGAAGCAGTAGTGAACGAAACTACTTCTGCCCTAGGTAACTTGACCGAGGAGCAGTCTGCTATGAGACTTGTTGTTCTTCAGAACCGCCTAGTTCTTGACGTCATCCTGGCCGATAGGGGCGGAGCTTGTAGAGTGATCGGCTCCAGTTGTTGTGTGTTTATTCCTAATAACGCACCATCAGTATATGCAGCAATAACAAGGCTCCATAAGATAGCTCACCAGATACACCAGAATCCAGGCACCTGGACTTGGTCCGGTTGGCTCTGGAGTGTGAACCGGCTCCTCCCCAAGGGTACCCTGGACAAATATGTATCGACCCTGCACATCCACCCATTGAGCGGTATGAACGTATAGAACCCTACGATGTATAAGAATGGCCACTCCTCTGGAGCCCCTAGCAAAGCCAGCATGAAAGACCTGGGTATGACCATAGCGTTGGAGGCGGAGGATTTTGTTACCTAAAAGATGAGTCTCCTGTAGCATTACCACATCCGCCCCCGCTCGCTTGGCCTGATTCAAGACCGCCCCTGCTTAATTTTGTCCAATACATTCCAACTGAGGACACAAAGTGTGCCACTGGGCCCAGCGGCCCCATCATCCGGGCCCGACATCAACAACTTCTTGTATCAACAAGCCACCGTGCGCGCCATGAATACACACACTCAGCCACCACTGTGACATCACTAGGACAGTGCATCCCCCACACCTCAACATCAAACATTCCCCCATGACCCTTACCTCCTCCCCCCCATACCTCAAAGAACAATTAATTACCTGTGGCGGTGTAGCAGAGTCTCCACCCCCAACTCGAGGTCGGCGACCCTCCACCCCAATGGATCCCCATAACACTACCCATCCCCCCAACCGTACCCAACTGCCCCCCTTCCCCCAAGGAAATGAACTGTTCTGAACTCGGGGAATGCGCCCGCTCTTAATACCACACCCCCCCACCCCACATGCGCCCCACATCAACATTATCACTCTAGTTCAAGTGTCGCAGATGGTCGCTCCTTGTAGCCGCAGGAACACACAGCATATAGACCCCCTTCCAAGTGGTCACCACTGATAGATCCAGGGGATCGGGGGCCGCCGCCTTCCCATTCACCGCCCCCCCGGAGGCAGATCGTCTCCTAGATCTGGATCTCCAGTTGCTCTTGCTCCGAGACCGTCGGGGGTCTGCGTTGGTACACCACTGGACGAGGAATCTGAGTCTCGGCCCGGCGGAGTATGCACCCTTACTTTTACTGTCTCGTCCATCCAGTGGAACACATCCTCTGGAGTTTTGAAGAATAGAGTGCGGGACTGGTAGACCACTCGCAGGCGGGCCTGATACAGTAAGGCATATGGGAGCTTGAGATCACGCAAGCGTGCCTTGTCCACTGTAAAGGATTGTCTCTGTTGCTGCACTAGCCTGGTGTAGTCAGGAAGAATCAGGATTTTCTGGTTCTCGCACATGAGAGGCTCCTTCGCCCCCGCCTGCCGCAGGATAGCTTCCCGATCGTGATAATTTAGTAGCTTGGCTATCACTGGCCTGAGGCGGGATCCGACTGGCGGCTTTTGCATAAGTGCTCTATGCGCCCGTTCAATCACAAAACAGCATGAGAATGAATCTGGCGGATGCCAGCTCTCCAGCCACTGGGTTAAGAAGTTCTCCATATTGTCCTTCTCGCAGCCCTCCGGGAACCCCACGAACCGCAGATTGTTCCGTCGGGCCCGTCCTTCCGCATCTTCAGCCCGGAGCGCTAGGCATTTCTGGATCCCCTCCATACTGGCCACCTTCCTCTTCAAGATCACCACGTCGTCTTCCACCCCCAATATCCTGATCATGAAGAACCAGGTTTTGAAACCCAGCCGCGCCAGGGGCCCGCCCAATGTCTTCGGGTTCACCTGTCTTAGAATACAGAGACACGGGATACTTCTCGGTGACGTCAAAGATCAAATTTATTGGCTGCAACCAGGAACAGAAATCTACGAAGTATGACACGGGTAGGTTCGCTAGAGACTGCTCAATTTTATATTGCAAGACATCGTCTTTTATGCTAAAAATCACATTCCTAACAAACACCCATTATTTGCGAACTGTCCAATCATAGGTGACCTTGCAAAAGGTATCGCATGAAGACAAACCCACTTTTCAGTTGTCCAGCCCACCATCAATTACACGGGAAAGCCCAACATTCTTGCTCAGACAGGACGGACAAACCCATAATAAAAGACCACAACCCAAACCATAAACAGGTCATAGAAGAAGGAACAGAAACAGATGTGAAGCAAGATAGAGGGGTGTGTGCGTGTACAATAAACTCAGCAATGTCCTAATCTTTGATCTCTATCTCGACCAGCTACGGGACAAGGAACTGCCTCAGCAAGGTTAGCTTCAGGCAACGAGGTCAGTTCGCTCAGGCCATCTAAAAGTCAGCTAAAGGTGTACGTGTCCCAAAGACTCGTTCGGCCGTAGTCATCGGCCTATGTGAGGGCAACCACAAAATGGCTGCCGTACACAAAATGGAACCCGAAGGTTCAGAACGAAATCCCTAAATACGTAGTGAATCCATCGATCGAACATGACGAAAACACTCGTACTTGTCGCACTCGCCATTTGCGGTTCGCTACTATCAAAATCGTAACAATACCATGACCTTTATGAAACGGGTTCAGAATTAGGGAACCTCAGACCCTCCTTTTGCCCTTACATAGGCAATAACCTAAACTCACGTCAATCTGAATCCAGGTCTATATTCATCAGATCATCAAGATGTTGCTGAAGCATCATCCTATTACTTAGTAACTCTCTCTGGACAGGTCTCCTTGCACACGAAGTAGCAAAAAGGCCACACATAGCAGGAGCACACTGTACGCAAAGACAGAACAGAAAAAGGATAGCTAAAACCATCCCAATGATCATCAGAATTTTCCATCCCCAAGTGGATAACAATCCCCAAAACCATCCCATTAACGACCAATCTCCTTCGTCCACATGTATAGACTCGGAGATCTTAGGTAGCTTGTAAATGGCCTGGTACACTGTCGGAGCGTTGTCTGGAATGAAAACGCAGCTGCTCGATTGAATTAATTTACATACCCCTCCTTTATCTGCAAGTATGACGTCTAACGCAACTCTGTTTTGCAACGTCATAAGACGATCCGATTGGAGCTCAGCAGTCAAATTACTAAGGGCACCGGCAGTCTCAACTATGGTGGACTCAACCAATCTTGTCAATTGCCGTATGTGCCTGCTGTTGACCATAGGTCTCAAAAATGGCAGAAAACCCTTCATAAAATATCCTGATTCTTGTCAAGCAGTATCTTCCTTACTGAAGACACCTCTAACAACTCTCGTTCTATGGTAATCTGCCGCAGCAGTATATGTATGGGCCAACAGGAACGAGACATAACATGTTCCCGAAAAATCAGGGGGCAACCATGTATATGCTTTATCGTGACAAACAAAATAGGTACCCTTAGCTGCTAAAAATGATGCGGAAGTCTGGGACGCAAAAACATACGTCTCAGTGCAAACGCTCTTTCCTAACTGAGCTCTCGGATTCTTGCCATTACCTTGCAGACAAAAATGACCTCGCTGGTTTCCACTCAGACTAACACCATGTTCCATCCAATATACGCTAGTGTCTCATCTTTCGGGATAGTCTCATAGGAGTTAATTCCTCTAACCATGTCTTCTATTCCCTTAACTAGAGCACTATTCTTCGGATTGTCTTTCACAGAACGTAGGGGGTAAACTTCACGAGCATAGATGAACATTGTTCTGTATGCCCACACAGAACCATTATAGCTGAATGGCAAGACCAGGTAAGGAATACCTTTATCAGTAGTATGAGGCATAAGACCACACACCCAGCAATTAGTGGTGTTCACTACTAACTGATGCTGATGCAAAAGTTGAACAAAAGAGTTATTAGCAAATTCTAATCATCTAATGGACTCGTGTTTAGGCAAAGGATGAAAAGAATGCGAAGAAATATTAGGAAAAGGCATAGGTTGTGTGGTGGGTGCAAACATCACTTGAAAAGAGAAAATAACTAAGCATGGGCGAATTTTGCGGATCTCGCGTTCGCGGATTTTGCGGATTTGCGAACTCGCAATCCGCAAAATCCGCGAATTCTCGCGAATTTGCGGATTTTTTTTTATGTTCGCACGGGTTTCTGCAAGTTCGCGAGGGTTTTGTACAATTTCGCAAATTGCGAAATTGTACAAAACGCGTGCGAACTTGCAGCAACCCGTGCGAACACAATAATATGAAGAGAAAGAAGCTCCTGGTCACAGGAACAGCACGGGGATTGCGCTCATGAAAGTCAAGGATGCAAAGGCCTCTACCCAGCATCACAGCTGACTTTCCACGGTAGATTTGGGAAGAGGCACACCTGTCCAGCCTCGAAGACGCTCATGATTGTTTTTGGGCTAATGAATGAGTCACTGAATTTGAGCATCAACTAGTTCGAGCGACCATGTGTGTGTTACTATGCAATCGCCCCGAAGGGCGCAGGGGTCCCTTGAGTGAGCTGTCCATCATAGTGGGTGAATGGCGGGAAGACGGTGCAAACCGCGAGTGTGTGCGCGGGGCCAAACGTGCGGGGCTTCCATGCAAGTTCACATGCCTCTTGTGTGCATAAAAGGTCAGAGAAAGATCAGTTCAGCAGATGAAGAGAAAAAGCTCCACAGGAAGGGTCACAGGAAGGGCATTTGTAAATATTTTAGGATGGCGCCGGCAAGCTGCCAGCGCCATCCTAAAATACTTACTAAATTAGCTTCAACAGGAAGCTCTAATAGATAAAATAAAGCAGTTGCGAGCACCTGCTTTATTTTATCTATTAGAGCTTCCTGTTGAAGCTAACTTAGTAACTATTTTAGGATGGCGCTGGCAGCTTGCCGGCGCCATCCTAAAATAGTTACAACAGGGCAGGCTTGAACTTTTGCCCCCGGAAAAATCCGCAGCTCGCGGATTTGCGGATTTTCGGTAAATTCGCGGGAGTTCGCGGATTGCGAATTTACCGAATATCCGCAAAATCCGCGAGCGGAACGGATTTTCCGCCCATGCTTAAAAATAACATATCCAATCAAAAACATCGTCATGCTAAGTAGCATTAAAAGACATGTTATCAGAAAACATTTTCTTCTCATTATTTTACATAATCGTCTTAAAGTTATTCCCTTCAACAGCTCTCTGCATCTCGAAAAACTCCATCCTCTAACCGTGCTGTTCGCGGCAGTTGGTTCTCTTCTGCTCAAGTGTACCTCTGAATGTTCCAGGGAACGCCCTAGAACAAAGCAGAACTGTCGACCTTGTGTCTTCCAGCTGTACACTCTGAGTCTTTATACCTCGACCCTACAGCTGAACCCGGATGGCGGTTCAAAAAACAAAAATAGATCAAAACAGTTTCTCAGATGAGAGAGAGCGTAGTCCCAAAAATAGCAAGAAAAAGGTTTTACTTTATTAGTTCAACGACTCTCGGTCGTAAATTATAGCGGCCTTTACCAGGCAATGTCTGTTCACGAAACAATAACTCAGGCTCAGTGGTGTCCAGTCGAACTGATGGAGGCACGGCTTCTTGCAAAATGTCGTCGTTCTCATGTTCAGAGCTTGTCCCAATCAAATGTGCATCGCTGAACGGAATGAAACGTGGCACGGTCTCAGTCTCTGAATCACCTACACCCTCCTGGACCCACCGGTCGTACGGCAGAGGTAAAGAAACCCTCTTACAATGTACGCCGTGGATCCAGTTCTTTTTACCGTGTACTCTCACTGCAGTACGCGTCACCAACAAGACTTGGTGGGGTCCGGTCCAGCGGGGCTGATCGTTCTTTGTCCGCTGAAAATTCCGGATTAGAACCCACGAGCCAGGATTGATGGCGTGTCCTCAATCTTCAGATACTTGTGGCAACGTATCGTGAACCTGTTGGTGTAAGACACGCAATTTAGCCATCAAATCATACAGATAGTCAATCAGTACAGGATGTTTAATCTCACTAAACTTTGTCGGCCTCGGCACTCCCCATATATGCGCCGGGCGACCAAAAACAATCTTGTAAGGATTAAGTCCCACTCGAGAATGTACTGTCGTTCTGGTTGACAAAAGTGCCAACGGCAAAGGGTCGGGCCATTGGAGACCACAGCTCGCCTGAATCTTGGCTAGTTTCAGCTTTAAGGTGCCATTATAGCATTCAACCAAACCGGCTGATTGGGAGTGATTTGCAGCGTGGAACTTTTGTCTGATGCCTAAACCTTCACATACTCTCTTCATGACTTGACCCACAAATTCACTCCCGTTATCACTCCAGACCATTCTTGGCAAACCGTACCTAGGGAAAAATTCCTTAATTAAGGCTTTAGCTGTGGACAAGGCAGTATTATCTTTTAGAGGATATGCTTCTACCCATCTCGAAAAGGCACACACAACTACAAGGACGTATTTCAAGTTGTTACATCTCTCCATGTGGATGAAATCTAATTGCAAAACCTCAAACGGATATGTCGGAGGCGCAAAGTGACCAGCTGGAGTTGGAGTTCCCTTGCCAGGATTATACATCAGACAAACCATACAATTCTTAACCACATTCTCTGCACACTTAGGAATTCCGTACATGTAAGAAGAGGGTCCCCGCAAGGGAGGTGTATTGTAAGGTTCACACACTAACACTACTTTAGACTAAAAAATAAGGATACAAAGGAATTAAAGGTATTGTCATTTATTTTCCAACACCAAGTGTTGCCCACTCACTTAACTGGTTGTATATTATATATTTCACTCCTTCTCCTCTGTAGTTCGTGAAACAATATCGCTGAGATCGACTACGACCTCTGCGTGGTTTACTCAATTCCTACGTCTAGAGCCCAGTTGGGCCTAGACCCCATGGTAATTATTATAATTTTATTATAACATGTACCATATACCGCCCAGATCCCTGCGACTGCATGGGTTCAACCCCCTTATTGTAACGCACTTAGGAATTCCAGCATTCTGCCATACTGGAGCCAACAACTTACAAATCCCTTTCGCACTAATGTGAGCCATTCCATGCGCCATTGTAACCTCTGCAAGCACATACGCATCAGGTAACAACCATCGCTGATGTTCTGACAACTCAATCTAACAACCAGTTGAATCCAATTTTCCCGTACTCTCTCTCCATACATTCAACTCTTTCTCCGTAGCTTCAGCCTGAATTGACTTCACACTCTCTATCGTGTCTTCACACACTCCTCTATCCGGAACCCATCTCGCTGGACCCGCAACATACATTCGACTCATCACATCTTTCGCCACATCTCTCGCAACTTCATCTGCAAACGCATTACCACGACCCACGTCATCGGTAACCTTCTTATGTGCACTGCATTTCACGATCGCAACTTGCATCGGTAACGTAAGTGACACAAGAAGTTCATTCACCAACTGACCATGCTGAATTTTCGTACCATGAGATGTGAGGAACCCACGTTCCTTCCACAGGCGACCAAAACTGTGAGCCACACCAAACGCATACTGACTATCGGTATTCACAGTCACTCATTTTCCTTTCGACAACACACACGCTCTTGTCAATGCAATCAACTCTGCTGCTTGAGCTTAATTCTGTGGGATACGTGCAGCTTCAACAATCGTGTGCAAAGTCGTAACAGCATATACCGCAGTCGTATCACCATTCGGAAGCTTGAAACATGAACCATCTACCCATAAGGTACCATCACACTTTGCAAGAGGAGTGTCCTTAAGGTCTATTCTACCCTTCGTTTCCTCCTCTGTCCTAAGAAAGCAATCATGCTGTTCCTGAACATCTGTCTCTACTGAAATCGGCAACAACGTAGCTGGATTCAACGTGTTGCATCTCTTTATATGCACATGACTCGCCAAAAGTGTCAACTCGTAACCTGACAATCGAGCACTAGTTAAGTGCTGTGTCTTGGTCCTGTTTAACAAAGTATCCACTGCATGTGGAACCATGACAATCAACATATTATCCATCACCAAACCAGCAGACTGTTGAATAGAAACAGCTGCTGCCGCTGTAGGTCTCAAACAACTCGGCAACGCTCTAGCTACCAGATCCAAAGTTGACGAGAAATACGCACATGGACGTTGTTTATCGCCGAACTGCTGTGTCAGGACTGACAATGCACATCCCTCTCTCTCGTGGACATACAGTGTAAAAGGCTTACTGTAGTCGGGAGTACCCAACACAAGAGCCGAACACAACGTATCACGCAATTCAGAAAAACTCTTCTGGCATTCGTCAATCCAAGGAAGAGGATTCGGAGTATCCTTAACAGTAAGTGCTAACAAAGGTTTCGCAAGAAGCGAAAAATTCAGAATCCATTGCCTACAGAACGAAGTAATACCCAAGAAAGCACGCACTTCTCTCTGTGTGGTTGGCACATTCATTTTCGCAATCGCTTGGATTCGTTCTGGAGTCAATCTTCTTCCCTCCTTCGATAAGAGATGACCTAAGTAGGTCACTTCTTGTCGACAATACTGCAACTTCGAAAGAGACACTTTATGATGGAGGTCAGACAAATGTCGCAACAACAAAAGAGTAGCTTCTTTACAACTCTCCTCATTATCAGCAGCTACTAACAAATCGTCAACATACTGAATAAGAGCAGCACCATCAGACAAGACAATCATATCAAGCTGTGTTTTCAAAGCCTGACTATAGATGGATGGACTTTCACAATAGCCTCGAGGAGCGCGCTTGAACCGGAAACTTAACCCTCCTAAAGAAAAGCCAAAAATATCTCTACTCTCCTCGGCAATCGGGATGCTGAAGAAAGCATTCTTCAGATCAATCACCGAAAACCAGGTAGCAGAAGCAGGAATCATAGTCAGCAAAGCAGTAATATCCGGAACAACAGGAAATTGCGGTACTACGATCTTGTTCACTTCGCGAAGATCGATCACAAACCTGTACACAGGCGGCTGAGAAGAATCAGTACGTTTCAGAACAGGCAAAACCGGACTATTGCACACATTACCTCTCGTTTCTTCAATCACACCCTTCTCAATTAGATCATAGATGATCGCTAAAAGTGCTCTTTCGCCATCACTGGAAATCCGATATTGAGGAATACGTGGCAATCGAACATTCGCTTTAAACGTCACAACATATGGTGGAATTTGCAAAAAAGACCCACATCATTAGGACCAGTAGCCCAAAGAGTATCAGGGAGAGAACGCAATTCCAATGGAAGTCGATCTTTGGACAAATACATCGGAGAGATCACTCTCTTACCCAATGTAAGCTGTACTCCTGAATGAGAACAATGTAGTGTTGCATACAATCTTTTCAACAAATCCAATCCCAACAAATTCTCACCACAACCTGTCATTAAAATGAGGGGTGCTTCAAATTCACAAGGTCCAACAGAAAGAGACAAACGGCTAGAAACCGGATTACAAACTGGGGCGCCAGAAAAACCTACCGAAACATTTGTCAAGCCAGACAAAGGTGTGCCAGGGAGTTTAGAGTGCATAATAGAACTCTTCGCAGCACCAGTATCCAACAGAAAAGGCTCTGACACACCTGATGTAATCACTTCAACATAAGGTCCACTCTGATCTACTGGAACTGACACAACTCCCTCTCTTTGTCTATGGCTGTCCTGGCAATCATTACCGTCAACATTCTCACCCTCAACATAGTAATCATCAGCATAGTACTGAGTCGTCCTACCAGACGCACCATTCTGTTGATCAAAGCAGTTCATAGAATTCTGCGGAGGAAAGGATTGTGTATTCTGGGGGAACACAGCACGTCCTCTACCTCTCGGAGCTTGCTGAACACCTCGACCTCTCACACCAGAAGCACCACTCGAACGCTGTAACAAAACCGGACAACTATTCTTAAAATTACCCTCTTCTTTACAATACGCAAACTGATTAGGGCCTACAGGAAAACGCTGTTGAGAAGGCTCGAACCTTTGCGAACTTTTCTGAAACTGCTGAGGTTGCTGATATTCACGCTGATTATTACGAGGCGGATACGCTTGTTGCAAAAGAACCTTTGTCTTTAAATCTTTAGTCTTTAAAGCTTTCTCTTTCTCATCCTTATCCCTATTCTCATAATATTGTGCAGTAGCCAATATCTGGGCAGACGAAGAAACAGCACATGAACTCTCAGAATCCTTCAACTTAGTACACAACTCGGGAAGCAAGTTATGCACAAACTTATCGACGAACAACCGTTGACCACCTTCCGTACTCATATCTTGACCACTATGGTCGATAAACGTCTCTTCAAACCTAGTGAAGAAATCAGACACACTTTCGTCTTTCTTCTGCTTACATGCAGACAACTTATCCCAATTCAATCGAATGGCAGGGATTAAAGTCGTCATATAAGTAATGTTCCTACCAGGGAGTTCTGCAACTAAAGCTTCAGGTTTAGCCCCTTCACCTTGAAGACCATCTGCAGCAGCAATATTAGTCCATGTGTCACCTAACTCTTGTGCGTGATCCACATGACGAATCATTCCCCACAAGGGTTGAGGATCCACATTCCCAAACAACATATCTATATCGGCTAGGTTCATAACACATGAGTCTGTGACAATTCCTTATAGTACCCTGCAGGATTCTTTCGGGGATCAGGTAAAGTCTGCTTAAGAGCCAAAACTTCAGCTTGCTTCCACGAAACATGTACCCAAGCACGCTGAAAATGAGCAGGTACAGCTTGAATACCATTAACGGCATCGGCCTGAACTGCATCTTTCCATACCGGGGGAACCTCTCTCATAGGATATTGTTGTGCTTGTCTCCTAACAGAAGAATCAGGCTCAAACAACGACTGAGAAGGGCGCACATTCCTAAATGAAAGCAATGTCGCAACTGCTTTTTCGACTTCGAGACCCACTATCGTTCCTTTTGCAAACTTGGACTGTACACGGAACAACCCTGACGGAGTATGTCCCAACTCACCATCTTCCCATTTCTCACGGAGGAAAGTACACATCATGTCGAAGACATACCTCTGCTTGGATGCTTCCCATTGACGGAAGACATCCATAACCGACTCCAAATCATATCTCGAAGAATGGGCAACCCACTTACGAGCCATAGGATCCAATACTGCCCGCTCTTCTGGACCAGGCATTTGGCTACGCAACTGTTTACGTGCAGAAGCAGGGGTCATACTCAATGACCCAAAGAAAGGAGACAGAAGACCAGTAACAGTATCAGTCATTCTCTGTCGAACAGAAGGAGAAGTTGCCATAAGAACGGGAGGCAAAGCAGGTTGAGACAAAGTATACGTAGAAGACGAGGGGCGGATAAAAAGATACACCGCAACATCTAAATCCCGTTCCATCGCGGCTTGTGCCGATTGTGTGGAGGGCAGGGTCAGTTTCAAAATCACAGAGCCGCCTCCCCGAGCAGAACGGAGCTAGCGTTCCAGCTGGGGGCGGGGCTGAAAGGATAAATACAAGCGTGATTGAAGGCTCGGAGACCTACAAGGTGGTGGCAGCTCCTTGGCAGTCTTGTCGATATCAGAGCTCGTGCAGATTGCGAGGGGCTCCTCCTCTGCACACTGGGAATCATTATTGTATATTGTGTATATTTTAAAAACCGAATCTTAATCTGTTTTAAACGCGCTCCTAATTGCACAGTAATTGATGCCTAAGACGCTCTAAATACTTGCAGTAGATTACCGTATCTGTGGACCCCCAGCCCCGTTCCATCGCGGCTTGTGCCGATTGTGTGGAGGGCAGGGTCAGTTTCAAAATCACAGAGCCGCCTCCCCGAGCAGAACGGAGCTAGCGTTCCAGCTGGGGGCGGGGCTGAAAGGATAAAATGGTCACTCTGAAGCGCAGCGGTCGAGCGCAGCGGGAGCGCCGACACCGCGCCGAAGCTGTGCCAAAGGGGTGCCAGTCTGCGCCAGTCCGCGCTGGGTCCACGCTGCGCGCCAGACCCCCTGCCTCCTGCGATATTCACAATATTCCCAAGGTAATAACTTACACTCGATCCCAACTTTTGTCCATAGGCAATACTTTAACTGGCAAAAGATGCTCCCATTTTTCTGCTGACTCTCTGGCCAATCTGCCTATTAATCCCTGTCCAAATTGCGCTTTTAAATCTACTTCTCCTCACTCTAACCTAGCTGCCCCTAGGTTGCCACTAATCCCTGAAGAATATGTACATTGTGCACTTATCAACGCTCGCTCCCTTGTCAAGCACAGGTATGAGGTCGCTGAACTTATAGCCACCCACAATCTTGACATACTGTTCATTACAGAAACCTGGGCAGACTCTGCCTCTGGCCCGGATTTTAACATAGCAACCCCTGATGACTATCATGTCACCCGACTAGATAGATCCTCTGGAAAAAGAGGAGGTGGCTTAGCTATCATACATCGTGCTAACCTGGCTCTTAAAACTGAACCAATGATCCATGATTCCATGGAAGCCTTATGTTTCACCTTTACTCTTTCTCCCACTCAAACTTTTAAAGGCACATTACTTTATCGACCTCCCACCTCACACACATCTTTCCTGGAAGCCCTCAACCCTCTATTAGAACCAGTAGCTGCCTATACAGATTACACAATACTGGGTGATTTTAATTTTCATCTAGAAAATCAGACCGACAAAGACTCCATTAAGATTATTTCTGATTTTCAAGCCGTTGGCTTAGAACAACGAGTCTCCTCAGCCACCCACCAAGCCGGTCACATCTTGGATGGATTATTCACTAATAACGTATGTATAAATCAACCTATGGTGATGCCACTCACCTGGACTGATCACTCGGCAGTCATATTCTCTATATTAATTAGGAAACGTAAACACTGCTTACCATCTACACGCTCACAAATTAAATGTCGTGACTGGAAAAATATTGACCATCATGTTTTTAATAATGTACTCAAAGCCACTAAATGCAAAGAATCAAATGACCCAGGTGAAGCTTCCTATAACTACGTGCGCTGGTTGAACAACGCACTAGATTATGTGGCACCTGTTAAAAAACTGCAGCCTAACCGTAACAAACCTTCAGCTCCTTGGTTCTCCGAACTACTAAGGCTCGAGAGACAAAAGTGTCGTAATCTAGAGAGACGCTGGCGTAGGAACTACGACAACAACGATAGAGAGAGATATAAGACAGCCCTGCAAAACTACAAAAAACTTCTCACTAAGGAAAAATGTAATTTTTACACCAAACAAATAGAATCAGCTCAAAATTCGAGCAAACAATTATTCCAGGTGGTAAAAAAGCTATCTAACCCCATGGTTCCTGATTCCATAGAACCTTCTCAAGCTTTTTGTAATGAAATTGCGGACTTTTTTAAAGGAAAAGTAACAGACATCTTTAATAATTTTACAAAAAAAACTTCTGATGCTACAGCAGACCTAGCTGCTCCTTATATACCTACCAGACCTACCCTGGAATCATTCTCCTCACTCTCTCAAGCATCTACAGAGGAAATTATGAATGCGGTCAAATCAGGATCTCCTATGGACTCGTGCCCTCCAAGCATTCTTAAATTAGCATCTGATCAGGTAGCCCCGGTGCTTACCCACATCTGCAACACGATGTTCCAGACAGGAGATTACCCAAAAGTCTGGAAGAAAGTCATTGTGAAGCCTCTTCTAAAAAAATCAACACTAAACCCAGCAGAGTTAAAAAGCTATTGACCCATTGCCTCGCTTCCTTATCCTTCTAAGGTATTTGAGAAAGCAATGAATTTACAACTTTCAAGCTTTATTGATAACAACAACCTACTAGATGAGACCCAATTTGGGTTTAGAAAGGGGCACGGCACCGAAACCGCCCTGATAAAGGCAACTGAAGAAGTTAGAATAATTCTAGATCAAGGCGGCACAGCAATTTTGATACTTTTAGATCTTTCGGCTGCCTTCGACACGGTCGATCACAACATCTTGATCGACCGTGTCGATGCCATGGGCATCCAAGGCAAAGCTAAGACTCTTCTGGCATCTTTTTTATCAGACAGAGAACAGTCTGTGAAATTGGGTAGCTACTATTCGCCTGATTTCACTCTGCCTTGTGGAGTTCCTCAGGGCTCCTCGCTAAGTCCGACGCTTTTTAATATCTATGTATCGGACTTAGCGAGGGTGATCAAGTCATTCGGCATAGGAATAACATCATACGCCGATGACACTCAATTAGTCCTGGCTATTCACAGGAACGGAGCTGCAGTGGCCGCTAATTTCCAGGAAGGTATGAGAGCGATTTGCACCTGGATGGACCAGAACTGCTTAAAGCTAAATTCCGACAAGATGGAGGTCATGCTTTTTGGCAACTTGACCCCGTCTTGGTCACCAGTCTGGTGGCCAGCAGAGCTGGGAGATCCACCTCTCCCGGTGCCTAAAGTTAGGAACCTCGGAGTTCTATTTGATAATAGACTTACTTTCCTTAGCCATGCCAACGCAGTGGTTTCAGCGTCCTTTTATATCTTGAGAATGGTAAAGAAGCTTCTCCCGTTTCTCCCTCCAAACTCAGGTAAAACCCTAATGTCTACGCTAGTCCTCTCAAAAATTGATTATTGCAACGGACTATGGCTAAATGCACAGGAACAAGTCATGAATAAATTACAACTAGTGCAAAATGCTGCGGCAAGAATCCTAACAGGTACACCCAAATTTTCGTCCATCTCACCCATTATTCGCCAACTACATTGGCTGCCTGTCAGAAGCCGCACAAAGTTTAAGGCTTTGTGCATTGTTTATAAAACATTGCACAATACCGGACCGGACTTCCTAAAAAAATCCATCACTTTCCACAAACCCAATCGCTCCTTACGCTCTGCGGCATCTCAGCTACTTGATATTCCACGCACGAGGAAAGCAACATGGGGTGACAAACGCTTCACAGTTGCTGCCTCTAAATTGTGGAATCAGCTCCCCCTTAATATCAGATCTAGCTCTTCCTTACTTATATTTCGTAAGCACATAAAAACTTGGCTTTTTAACCAGTAAGTTTTTGTAAGAGCCCCCTGTAATCTTAACGAACTCTAGCGCCGAGACACCGAAAGGTATTTGTGCGCTCTAGAAATTTTACAAATAAATAAATAAATAAATCATAGCGTCTATGAGGGTTTTCAAACATAACCAATGGTTATTGTAGATACCAGTGTCCATTCCCACTTTTGATTAACACAGAATCTACCCAGGGGGACTAAATGGACCTCAATTCCTCTTCCCTCCCTTGTGATGAATGAAATACGTAGAAGTAGTATCAGAAGGAGTATCAGAGGAAGTAGGAAATACAGGAGAAAAAGACGTAGGAATTGGAGACGGAACTGATAGCAAAGTCGGCGGCCCTTAAGAAGGCTGCGCCAAAGAAATAGGAGCCAACTGAAGAGGAGCTGACGGTTAAACAACAGCAAGAGGCACAACTGGAGGTTGCGCAACTAAAGGTTGCAGAGGTGCTGTAGCACTCTGCACATAAGGGGGTGGAGAACTCAGCAAATGTGACATTAAAGGATCCTTTTCAAGGTCCTTCGTTGCCCCTTGTTGAAGAGGTGACAAAGCTGGATAACATTTATCGATGGCCATTTTACGTTGCCTGTGCAACTGCTCACTCGCTTGTTCTTCTTCATTATCTTTAAACTGTATAGCAGCCTGCATTATCGATATACCCTTCTCTCTTTTATTTCTCTTCGCTAGTTTAATTTCTCTCTGTTTGGCTTCCTTTCGCCAAAGGCGGAAAGAGTCAAACATCGCCGGCCGGGCTTTCTTCTTAAATAGTTTAACTTCTAGATGATCTAAAATCTCCGTGTCATAGCTACCATATTGGGGCCACTTTAGGACATCATGCTTCCTGGTGTATCTGACCCATACTTCATTATACGTAATGGGGCCCACACCATGTTTCGAATAAAGCTCATTAGTTGGTGTTTCAACCGAAGGTATCGGACACAAGTCCTCCAATCGGGAATCCCTGTTACAACCACAACATAGTATATCTTTCCAAGCTTGCTAAGATCAGGCATCTTCGCTCACTAATCTAGCTTCAAACTTCAAGGGATTACCAAACTCGATAGTCTCGCAAATACACGAGTCCCTCAGCTTTGGCACTTGCAAGTTCCAAATCAAAGAACCCGAAGGATACCCAAAAACTAAGGACTAGGAGACGCTCCACTTATACTTAACTAAGGTATCGATCACGTCACCAGAAGACCCGTCTATCGTCTCGCTCTACAAATCGTCAAAGGGTCCAATGCAGGGCGACAGTCAGGGCAGCAGTCCTTCGGGGAACCTCGCAGCAAAAACCTTCGGACCACGACGACATACAGGGGTCGATGAAGTGGTTGGCCTTCCTCCAGAATTTTCTCACGAAGCTCCTCACGATCTTCAGGCTTGGGCCGGTACCACTGAAGTCACCCCACGTTGGGCGCCAACTGAAGAACCGGGTTTTAGAACCCAGCAGTGCGAGGGGCACGCCCAATTTCTTCGGGTTCACCTGTCTTAGAATACAGAGACATGGGATACTTCTCGGTGAGGTCAAAGATCAAATTTATTGGCTGCATCCAGGAACAGAAATCTACGAAGTACGACACGGGTAGGTTCGCTAGAGACTGCTCAATTTTCATATTGCGAGACATCGTCTTTTATGTTAATAATCACATTCCTGACAAACACCCATTATTTACGAACTGTCCAATCATAGGTGACATTGCAAAAGGTATCGCATGACGACAAACCCACTTTTCAGTTGTCCAGCCCACCATCAATTACACTGGAAAGCCCAACATTCTTGCTCGGACAGGCCGGACAAACCCATAATAAAAGACCACAACCCAAACCATAAACAGGCCATAAAAGAAGGAACAGAAACAGATGTGAAGCAAGATAGAGGTGTATGTGCGTGTACATTAAAATCAGCATTGTCCTGCTCTTTGATCTCTATCTCGTCTATGTGAGGGCCACCACAAAATGGCTGCCGTACACAAAATGGAACCCAAAGGTTCAGAACGAAATCCCTAAATACGTAGTGAATCCATTGATCAAACATGACGAAAACACTTGTACTTGCCGCACTCGCCATTTGCAGTTCGCTACTACCAAAATCGTAACGATACCATGACCTTTATGAAACGGGTTCAGAATTACGGAACCTCAGTCACGGCCTCTGTGATGGGAGCCACAGCATTTCGCAGGTCCTGGCGCAGAAGCGTGACGTCCACCCCGACTGCCCCTATCTTCGCATCCAGCATGTCCCGGGATTGCGTTATCTCTGCCATAAGTGCCGCATTATCCGGTCCTTGGGCCTGATGTCCCCCTGAAGCCCCAGCGCCTCCATTCGGCCCTGTGAATTTGTCGATAGGGTCCTGTTTCGAGGCCTCTCCGCCGCTCCCGCCCCTGGTCAGGGCGGGCCGCGTCCGGGAACCCCCGCCCTGGGAACTGCTGGTAGTGCCCCGAGGGGTCTTCTTCTATGGCGCTGGGGAGTAGCCTGCCTCCGCCTGGACTGGCCTTGAGCGTAGGTAGGTGCCCTTATTCGCCATCGCCAAACCTTGACCAGGAGGACCAGCTGTGCACCTCGCCTTACGTTGTCTCCACACCCCCAAGCCCGAGTCGCGGCCGGATCCTACCGCCGAATGGGGGAAGCCGCTGGCCCAAGCGCCTCCAGCAGGGCCGGGGCGGCCCAACGTAGTATTTCTGAGGCAAGGGTAGGATATCAGCCACCATTGCTGGACAGATGCTCCACAAACTGGCCCACATGAACCGCTGGATTGTGCAGTCTCCACTCTCTCACTCCTAAACCGTCGTCCGGAGCCACCGTTGAATAAGGGAGCTCCGGACCCAGTGACCCACTTTGCTATTCCGGCCCAGTGCAGGCCGGGTCTCCACCTCCAGGGCCGGGACGACCTTCAGCTAGGCGACCCCGTGCTCCAAGATGCACCACCTGACGCTGTGGTCCGCTCCCCAGGGGTGCAGCCAGCTTCTCCTACCCCCAGGAGGCTCTCAATGCCACCGGCCAGTGTTCACCGGTTCCACACCCCCGTGCCCAAGTCCAGGGCAGGTCCGGGGCCAGGCACGCGAAGTCAGGGCCCTCTGATTGGCATACTAAGAGCAGGATAGCGCCCCCACCGTCATCCCCCTCCGGGATGGGCCAGCCCTCTTCCACTGCCGTGTTCAAGGTGGGGTTAGCAAGACTCCCCAGCCCCTGTGCGCGGGCTCCCCGTCTGCTTCCCAGCCCCACCGCGGTCCGATCTGACCGCCCGATCAGCTGCGGCCTGCTCCTTAATATCTGCGGCTCCCCGGGGCTCCCGCCATGCACCCCAACCAAGGGGGAACGAACACGCCTCCTTACTTGTGGCCCTAAGGGGCCCGCCGCTGCTCGAGGGATGTGTCGCACACGCCGGCACCCGGGTCCGCTCCCGGGGGAAGGCACCAAAATTGAGGCCCCGGCTTCACAGTGCAGACCAGGCCGTACCTCCTAGGTCTCCACCAGGGCCGGCTCCACAGCTCTTGAGTCCAGCCACTCCCGGTCAGTCACCCTCCAATGACCAGCGCTCTTCGCTCTGCTCCGCCTGCTCCGGTCTGCTGCCACTGTTGGGGTCCTCCAAACTCGAGGTCCCCGGCTGCTCCATGCCATATAGGCCCCACAGCCCCAGTGTGTTCTCTCCGGCTCCGTGTACTCTCCGCTCGCCGAGACACCACTGAGAGCCTGCCACTGGTCTCCGCTCTCGTTTCATACTTTCTCGGCACAGTGAGGCGAGGGGTAACCAGGATAAATCGACGGATAGAGTATCGGCAGGACGGAGCTCTCTTAGGCTGCGTCCACCATGTTGGCTCTCTTGGCCACGCCCCCGAAACATACATATTTTGACAATGCATTCCATACATGTTCTATCTTTCATTTAATTCGTGATTACAGATGATACACTCCACCATTAAATATACACGGCGGACAGCCGGATTCACAACTTCAATTCATCTTTCCTTCTGCATTAAAGACACCATTGGATCTACCCTTGCTTTCCTTAACATAGAGACAATTGTACTCTGTCCTCAGATTCTGTTAACTATACAAAATAGCATTCATCAATATTTGTATCAATTAGTACCTTCGATCTACATTACAGACAGCGGGGTTCACAACTTTAATTCAGCTTTCAATGTAAATTTCTCTTCACTATGTGTGCTTGGAAGTACCTTCATTCAATTCTCCGCTCAGTACAGTTCACAACTAGACACCAAGAGCGCTAGCACTACAGAAAACATTCAATACAATCTTGATTTACTTAAATCACAGACAATTGGTGTAGAAAATGTGCACTATGAACATTTAGTTATTCTTGTCAATGGCGTTCCTACTAAGAGTAAGAAAATATGGCAAAAAATAGTAGATATTAGGAAAGTGAAAAAGGTAACGTTCTGTTCTATCTGCTATAAAAAATGTAATATTACAAAAATGTGTATGTGGGAAAAGAATAAATAACTGTAGAAGATACTGACTTCCCATATGGATAAATTGAAAAACTGGATGTTTCCATAAGTGAAGAAATCTACGAACATTACAGTATTCATCCACTTCATTCTAAAGAAGTGATGGGGAATACTATAGAGTTATTCCAAATGAAAGAAGCAAAGGGAAGTCCCATTACTGTATGCGAAAAAGCTTGGAAGATCGTTCTTTCCTCAGTTCCTTCCCACACGAAAAAGAGGACGATATAATGACCGACCTGTGCAGATTCCTGCATCTGAATACCAGACATCAATGTTATATGCAGAAAATCCAAGATTTCAACAATGTATTCCATATTTGTTCCATCTTTTGTTTGAGAGCGATTTGTCTGGACTTCTTATGCACAAAATAATATATTGAAAACAAGTGTACATCTACAAAATGTTTCACCAAACAAATGTATGCATAAAGTACAGCAGAAAGATAATATTTTGGAATCTCACCTCATTAATCTCATGGCATTTCAGAGTTGTAGTAATGAGTACTGGTACCTTCGTCATGGAGAACTAAAATGTATGCTAAGGAAATTAGAAACTCCTACCTAGGGCCCGATGTAGGTACCAAATACCGGTCGGAAACGGCCGATTTCGTCCGTTTCCGACCGGTATTTGGCCTACTGAGATGTAGGGGACCTTTTTTTGTCCGATTTGGTATTTTACCAATTCGGTAAAATTACCGAATCGCAAAAATACCGAATCGGTAATTTTACCGATTTTTAAAATTTGGAATGTAGGTGGGACTACTTTCAGTCCCACAGGCCCCTCAGATTCGGTATTTTAACACCCAATCCAATTGGGTGTTAAAATACCGAATCCAGGTGTGCATGCACATGTGTTCATGCACACCTATGCCATGTGACAGACAGACATGCCCTTAGGGCATGTCTGTGTGCCACATGGCTCTCATGCCTTTTTTTGGGGTGCTGGAGGGTGTCAAAGTGACACCCCCTGCACCCTTGCACAAATGGGTAATTACCGAATCGGTAATTACCGATTCGGTAATGCCCATTGATTCCTATGGGCTTCAAGGCCCATAGGAAGCAATGGGGGATACCGAATCGGTATTTACAGAATCGGTAAATACCGAATCTTACAGATTCGGTATTTACCGAATCTGAAATACCTACATCTCCCCCCCTCTAATTTACCACTTCATAAATACCGATTCGGTATGATTCGGTATTTATGAAGTGGTAAATGTAGATTTACCTACATCGGGCCCATAGTTCCTTACGCTAAGCTCTGCTGACTATACTTGGGATGATTTACTTCAATTTCTTCATTACACAAATTCATATGATCATACTTGATCTCATCTAATGCTTCCACAAAATCAGCATCTAAAGTTTAGTTTAGAAAATCACACCTGATATCTACAGCATTTATATCTTCCTCTTCATTCTCCATACTTATAAAAATTATGTTTAGCTCTTCTATGACACTTACTAATGTCGAAACTGTCTTTCAAATGTTGTTGAATTTCCATACTGAATTTCTTATGTTGTAGGTCCTTGTACAAAAACATAAACACTTAATTTTATCTTCACTGTAATATCAGCATATGTGATGATTTATATGAAATATCTTACAATTAAACTAACAATATTTTGTACATGAGTGTATATTATTTTCAAAATATTCTAAAATTAAATACAATAAATACAGTTTCACTCTGAATTGTGTCAAGTGCTTTATTTATTTATTTATTTATTTATACAACCTACTGTTTTGCAAACTTAAAACAATAACGACAGCACTGCCTAAGTTTGACTCACCGCATTACATTCTCAACTAGGGTTGAGGGAGGCAAAGGAAAGGAGTAACCTACATGTCTACAGATGTACTCCTATATTTAGAACAATGGATGAAGCACTGAATAAATAAAGTTAGATACAAAACAACATACACAAAAAAAGGCTGCATAAAATATACACAAAGGAAAGCAACACAAACTGGTAAGTCACCAAAAGAACGGCTAAGAACACGGAAACGGACGCTACGCTGTGGAACTCATTGTGAAGAAAGGTAGAAACATACTGTAAATAAAGCAGAATTCAAATAAAGAAAAAGTGAAAAAGATACATGGATGACAAAGTCACTGGAGTAATACTCTGTTCCCCAACACAAAAAAAGATTTCGGAAAAGTTATATGAACAACTGTTTAATGAGCTGCAAAGGGACCCCATCCCCTGGTACTCAAAAAATAACATTGGGGACCATGGGGAGAACGCCAATGCCCCCACGGTCCCAGCCGGCTCCCCGCATCCTTCGAGAGCCGTCATTGCTTTCTCAGAGAGAACAGCTTCCATGCTACTCTCTCTAATGAAAAGCAATCTGCTTTCCTACTTGAAATTTTGTTTAAAAAAACAGGAGTGAAAACCCTTCAACCTTGTTGGGATTGGGGTGGAGAAATGTATACGGTAAAAATATCCCAACTGGTATTATTTTTGGACAAGTATAAAGGATATCTATACAACATTATCCATCAAAGAACAAGTAAACTCACTTTGATTTTCATATGTGCTCAAGGCATCATTTTATCAGCATTTTACAAAATATAGGGCAATGAAATTACAGTTAATATCAGCACTGCAATTAATAAATAACAAGTGACAGCCCAAAGATGTACAAGGTGCACGAGTGCAAAGGTGAGTGGCACTATGGCGACACAAGTGACAGTGAGAACAGCGTGAACGGCGCAAAGTGTGTTGTGAAAGAATTGAAAAACAAAAACTGAACTGTTTGATAACCACTTTGTTTTTAACCACTGTATATAATTCTTTCACAACACACTTTGCGCCGTTCACGCTGTTCTCACTTTCACTTGTGTCGCCGTAGTGCCATATATATATCAAAGTAGGTTCCTGGCCGTCAATGCATGACGGAAAGATACAAGTGCGGACCTCTTAAAAACCTCTTAGCAATTATCGACCAGCACACAGTTTCAAGGTGCAAAGCAGAGTGTAGATTTTATTTGGCAAATCTTACGACAAGTGTCAATCCATGACGCGTTTCGCTCCACAAAGGAGCTTGGTCACATAATGCGCCCCAGAAAGCATTACGTTTTTATAGTAAACATAGAAAGCTTAGTTAGCACCACACCCACAGTGATAAATATAAAAAACAGAATATATGCAAAAACGGCCTGAAGTTCTATACATGATATTTTTGTATGTAAATATCCCAAAACATATTGCATATGCATCCTTAATACATTGTATGGAATATTGTAGTGCATTATTTGAAAGAACAAAGAAATATGCGATACAAAAGGGGGTGACATGGCTTGGCAGTTCGGGCTGAACTGTTCCCATGAGGCACAGGGTCAGACTGATTTGCATGTGGACATGTCTGAACTGGGGTGGCTGAGTGAGCTAAAGAATGGTGATGGATTAAACCCAGATCAGTTGACTGGGGGGGAGTGTTTGATTTGCTTAAACGCTCCGTCCATCATCCCCTTTTGTATCGCTTTGTTCGCCCTAAGTTGGCAGGGTATGCTCAGACGTGAGTCCCTTGCACACTTGGCCACTGGATTCAAGATAGCCTGGCTGATGAGGATTATGAATCCGAAACCGGTCCCAGGATGCTTGTTTCCGGTCCAGGGAAGACATAGCTTGGCAGTTTGGGTTGGACTGTTCCCATGAGGCACAGGGTCAGACTGATTTGCATGTGGACATGTCTTAACTGGGGTGGCTGAGTGAGCTAAAGAATGGTGATGGATTAAACCCAGATCAGTTGACTGAGGGTGAGTGTTTGATTTGCCTAAACACTCCGCCCATCATCCCCTTTTGTATCGCTTTAAAGGTATATGAAGCACGAATGCAAATGAGATAATAACGGCAAGTGCCTATATTCAATTACACTTAAAAGAAAAGCAGGTAAAGATTAGCTTGGCACCTGGGGATGTCTAATAACATCAGAGAATATATCAGTCGTGACATGTATAGTTTCACAAGCTAATACATTATGAAATCATCAAAAAAGTGCAACTGCCACCTTGAATGGTTTTTACGGAAAAGACAACCCGACAATATTTGAAATCAAATAATGATGGAATTAATCAAACATATTTAGGTAAGCCAAACTAGAATAAACTGCCATAATCATGAACAGTTGTAGACTAAAGTGGTTTTACAGATCACCTAAGATATATTGTTCCAAATCTTCATGATATATTGTAAGGCATCAACATTATAGTCAAAAAGTGCTTAAGTGATATAAAGTGGATAAAATAAGTGCAAAAATAGTGCATAAAATATTATCGATCATTTAGCAGCAAAATGGAGGCTAAAGTATGAAACATCTTCCTAATAAATTCAAAATTTCTTTTATACACAAATATATATACAGTGACTAAACTTGGTCATGTGTAATAGCACATATCAATGTGTGTGTGTATACTTAATAATCAACAGTTTTTTAGGGAAAATTTCTGCTGTGCAGAGCAAAGACATATATTCAGATGAAGCTTGTTATGAAAGAAAGATACAAATGAACCTACGATGAGGCAAGCTCTAAAGAAAGTTATGTAAATCCTCAGTTAAGTTTTATCATTTGGAGCTCTAGTGTCGAGGGATAAAATGAAATGGGTTTCCTTCTGTCTGAGAAGCTTTTTACGATTTCCACCCCGTCCGGTGTTAGAAACTGAACTCAAGACAGTGTATTCAAGATCCTTTAATTGATTATTATGGATGGACTTGAAATGCCGTGCCACCGGATAGTTATTGTCTGAATTCACGATGGCCCTAATGTTCTGCAAGATGCGTTTATAAACGGGGAGCTTAGTGCTACCGATATATTCAAGATTGAAGGTACATTTGAGTTTATATATCACAAATTCTGACCTGCATGTTAAATACTCTTTTTTTTTTTTAAACCTTTATTAGTCTTGCAATCAATTACAAGTACGGGCCTACAACCTTCTCCGCCAGCCGCGAAGCAGAGTAAAAGTATAGCAATCAATGCGGAAAGTCAGAACAGTTCAAAAGCCAGGGCGATACGTAGACCAGTAGACAACTCGTGGACAAACGATCAGGTCCGAAATCAGGATTACAGAGGATCATTTTTAAATTTATAAGAACTGAAAAAGTGCCATACAATCACATGTGGTCCTGCAACACAGCACGCAATCGGGGTAGCAACAATTAGTATAAATACAAACGAGGTAGTGGGGTAAGGCACACAAAGCAGGAGAAACGTAAGCACAAATCCAATGGATAGCAAACCCTAACCCCACCTCTCAAAACAATACACGTTACAGGAACCATAAATGAAGACGACACTATAGAAAAAGAAAAAAGACTAAAGGGCCATGGAAACAAAAAAAAAACAAATCTAACACCCATCCCGCAACCCCCCACCCTGCACACCCGCAGAAGGTCATGGCCTACCCCCCAGCCGCGTGCCTGTCGCCCTAATAGAACCCGAAATACAGAAAGATAGGGAAAAGGAAAAAGAGGAAAAGAAAATAAGCGGAGGAGGGCCCTCATCTCGCCGCCCGGCCCGGTCCTTCACCCCTACACTTCGGAATCCCAAAAAGGAAACAATACCATAAGGAAGAATAGCAAATCCCGAGCACAAAAACAATGAAATATCGATCGAAGATACCCACTGCACCGTCTGTCAGCAATAAAGCAGATAGATTGTAAGCCACCTCATCACTGACCCTGTCTGGCAGTAGTACCGCCCGAAATCCTCTCATTATTCAATGTAAAGCACAGTCCTGAGGGTCCAAACAGTATGGATGAGCCCGGACGGGGCGAAGCCATAAAAGAGCATAGTAATCCAAATCTGTCCAAATATAGATAGCAAAGATCAGGCAACAACAACGCCGGTCCCAAGAACCTCACAAAGCTGGCAAATAATAACATCATCCAGGAGAGGAGAGTCAATGAGTCTGGCCACCACCACAACACAGCCAGGCCAGTCCATGAAGGAAAACAGCGCTCCACTCCCAGCCGCCAGCCGGACATGTGTCCCAAGGATACCTCCATACGACGAACCAAGACAGTCAGCGAGGGCAGGGGAGCCCGGTCTTCAAGTGACCCAAGGTGCCCCCGAGGATACGAAACCTCCTCCATGGACACAGCAGCAAGTCCATCGGCCGACCCCTGGAATAGGACCGTGGCTGCCATAGATGGCGAAACAGCAATGGCGTCCATCCCAGGTCTCGGGCATGGCAATCAATAGTCTCGTGCAAAACTGTTAGGGCAGCCAACACGTCCCAGGGTGTGAACTCCGTCGTGCGTTGCGGGCATCCCGGCCCCATCCTTGCAACAGCCACCCAACCTGGACGCGAACCGCAGAGAGGGGCACCAGCCGCCATCTTAATCCAGTCGGCTCCGTCCCTCTTCACTATATTCAGGGATCAGGCCTTACTGTGAGGGCACCGCGGGATGCGTCCCCAGGGCAAACGAACTGTGGGGCAGGGTCCAGAAAGGAGAGCCACCAAAAGGCTAAAGTCCTGCAGGGTCCCGGGAGTCGCCCGCCTATGTCGGGGGCAATCTTTGGCTATGCCCGGGCAACAAAATTTGGGGAGAGGGCAGAAGTCAAGCGCCCCCCTTGATCCTGCGCCACACACTGCCCCTCAAGGGTCCCCGACAAGCGGGTCGGGTCTTCACCGTTGGCAGCGGTCCTTCATATCATCGGCCCCCACCGGCAGGCTCCCCGCGCCACCATCAACGGCCGTTGGTGCTGCAGCTGCGGCCGAAGGCCCCGCCTAATCAACGCCCCGGTCTCACCATCGCATGGGCCGCAGAGCAGTCGGGAGAATTCCCAGGATCGGCGGCACGCAGGAGCTCCGGAAGCAAACAGTAGGTGCTCGTTTTCTTCCCTTTATCAAGTATGCCTCCGTGGGTCAGGATATTCGGCAGGATAGACGTGTGGGGCGAAAGGGCTCGCGGAGCCGAGCAACTATGCGGCCATTTTGAATGCCTGCTTGGCTCCTCCCCCCATGCTAAATACTCTTGAATAGCTTTTTTGTCCTCACTGAAAGCTGTTGTATAGTGGGTGCCGTTCTTTGCAAAAGTGCAAGCATGACATGACGTGCATTTGAAGAAACCCATTTTGGAGAGCCAAGTTTTTTTGGGGGGAAGCTCAGGCATAGGTCTGTCTAAGGCATCACGCATAGAAGGTGCCCTTCTGAATGTGATGGCTGGCTGGCTAGGCATAATGGGACCCAAGATATTATCAGTTAAGACAATGGGCCACTCAGCGCAAATTATGCGACGAATAGCTCTTTCTTGGGCACAGAAAGTGGTGACAAGGCGCACTGAACATTGGGTTGTATGCGTGGCAGGTTCCCTGGACGTTGGTAGCAATAGATCATCCCGAGTGCGTAATTTGGCTTTTTCTAAGGCTTGAGCTAGAACTTTATTCTTATAGCCCCTATTGCGGAATCTTTGTACAAATTCTGCTAAACAAATGTCAGCAGTTGCCGTGCTACTGCATATCGACTGATACGAATAAACTCTCCGTACGGAATGCTGTTGATGGTATGAACGGGATGTGCACTTTGGGCATGAAGAATGGAGTGGCCCGCCGTGGATTTCCTATGAAGCCTAGTGTGTAGCATGTCTTTTTCAATATAAAGTTTTACATCCCAAAAATCTTCCAAACTGTCATTTGTCGTGGCCGTAAATTTAAGATTAAGGGCCAGATGTAGGGCACCAAATACCAGTCAGTAACGGCCGATTTCGGCCGTTACCGACCGGTATTTGGTGATTGAGATGTGGGGGCCTATATTTTACAGAATCAGTAAATTTACCGATTCGGTAAATCTATATGTAGGTGGCACTGGAAACAGTGCCACAGGCTCCTAAGAATTTGATATTTACCATGTAATACTATTGCATGGTAAATAACGAATTCATGTGTACATGCACATCTGTGCATGTACACCTGTGCCATGTGGCACACATACATGCCCTGAGGGCATGTATGTGTGTCACATAGCACACAAGCCTGAAACAGGGGTGCAACAGGGTGTCAAAGTGACACCCTGTCCCCCTTGTAAATTCAGTAATTTTACAGAATCGGTATTTACCGATTCGGTAATTGACAGTGGTTCCTATGGGCCTCAAGGCCCATTGGAATCAATGGCAATTACCGAATCGGTAAATACCGATTCGGTAATTACCAAATGTTACAGATTCGGAAACAAAATCAGTAAAAATACCTACATAGCATTTACCAATTTGTAAATACTGAATCGGTAAAATTCGGTATTTACGAATCGGTAAATGCCATTTACCTACATCGGGCCCTTAGTTCATTGCTGTTAATGTCATGAACAAATGCCATAGCATCATCATTAGATCCTTTCCAGATTATACACATGTCATCAATATAACGCCAATAATGGACAATGTGTTGCCACCAGTGCCGGTGGGTAGCGCCGAGCACGTGCAGCTCCCACCAGCCAACATGCAAGCATGAATAGCTGGGGTAGAAGCACAAACCCATTGCCACCCCACGCAACTACTGGTAGATGTCATTCTGGAATCTGAAGAAATTGGTATTGAGACAGATTTCAATAATTTCCGTTAGCATTTTATTGTGTCCACGTAGGGACACATCACAGCTATCCAGAAAGTGCTCAGTAGCCCTAATGCCATGGTGGTGATTGATGGAATTATACAATGACTCTATATCCATCACCACAAATAAATGGTCAAGACACCAATTAACATTCTTAATCATGATTAAAAAATCAGTAGTATCTTTCAAATACGATGGCAAGTTAATAACATCTGGCTGGAGAAAAAAATCAGCATATTTGGAAATGTTCTCATTGATACTGTCTTGTGCCGAAATTATCGGGTGACCAGGGACAGGAGTAACCAATTTATGGACTTTGGGGAGGAAGTACAGAATTGGAGTTATCGGATGTTCCACAATCAAAAACTTAGATTCTTCTTTAGTGAGTAAGCCAATTATTTGCCAATTGTGGAGCTTTTTGCTATATATTCACTGAAAAAACCATAGGTTTTAGGCACGTTATAGTTAAGAATTAGCATTAAAAAAACCTTAGAAATTCACTGAAAAAACCATAGGTTTCACACATGTTATAGTTAGCTGGGCATTTCACTCATACAAAACCTTTGAAATTCCCCCGTTATAGTTAGTTCAGCTAACTATAACTCACGCAGTGCACTCAATGCAGTGCTGATGACGTCACATATTACATCACTCATGACATGGTCAGTGACATCACTCATGACATCACTGATGACATCTCAAATGACATCACTGATGACATCATCCAATGAATGTGTGTCTTTCTGAAAAATAAAGTGAATACATGTATTAGCAAGTAATGTTTAAATATGTAAATATCTGTATCAGTGTCTCACTTACTGTATAAGTGGCTGCATGGGTTGGTGAGTAGCTACATGAGTATCTATATGGGTTATTAGTTGGTTTTTTGAGTATCAGAATGAGTGTCTGTATGGTTTAGTGGGGGGTATTTTAGCGCACAGATGCATGAATGACTGACTCACTGTTTGTATGTGTTTTGAAGGCAGAATTTCTGCAGGACTGTATGGGTGGATGAGTGTGTGTATGGATGTGTTAGTGAGTGAATGACTGTCTCAATAGTATCTTTATGAGTAACTACATATGTTTTAAACTAGTATATGTGAGTATTGATGTATAAAAGTGAGTATATGTGAGAGTGAGAGATTGGAAGAGTTCCTGTATAAATAATTATGTGTTTCTATAAGTGATTGTTTAAGAGAGTAGGTATGTGTATGTTTCTGTAGAAGTAACTACTGGTGTTTGTATAGCTTTATATTCAAGTAAATTGATATTTCCATTTGTGAGTATGTGTGTGAGTAACTCTATGGATGATTATCGGTGTGTAACAAGATGTATAGGTATATGAGTGCATATGATGAGTGAGTACATGTATGAGTGACTATATAGAACTGTTGGTGAATGAGTGGATGTGTATGTAGATGTTGGAATTACCTAATAGGTTGTTGTAACGGGTATTCGTATCTCCATTTAAAAAAAAATTATAGTTTCTATTTTTGAATGTGTGTATCAAAGGTTATATTAGGGTGAGATGAGGTCTGCCACTCTTTCACAAGGATGATAATAATAATAATAAATAATAAAGAGCTTATAGAGCGCCCAGTAACGCCATCTCGGCGTGTCCCCGCGCTAAGAGCTACTACCGAGCACCATAAACAGAGCCTCTATCCCTACACAGTGTAGAGTAGTGTTTTGAGCTTAGCCCTGAACAACGCTTCACTGCTCTCCAATCTCAGGGCAGGAGGAGTGATGTCATTTGAGATGTCATCAGTGATGTCATGAGTGAAGTCACTGACCATGTCATGAGTGATGTAATATGTGACGTCATCAGCACTGCATTGCGGGCGCGCGAGTTATAGTTAGCTGAACTAACTATAACGGGGAAATTTCAAAGGTTTTGTATGAGTGAAATGCCCAACTAACTTTTTCAGTGAATTTCTAAGGTTTTTTTAATGCTAATTCCTAACTATTACTTTCCCACATCATCGAGTATGCAGAGGGGAGCGAGCAGCCGTGGTTTCAAATTACTTTCCTGCACGTAAGTGCGAGGCACCGCGCTGCTTAAACGCTTATCTCTAATTATGTACTTTTCCCGATAGATTTTGACGGCACCGCCTGGTGAAACCGCCGCCATGGCTGTCCTTCTATGAGTATGCGGATGCGGAATATGATCCATCTAGTGCCCGAACACCCTGTCCTATAGAGGATTACAAGCTATGGTATCATTCAAACCATAAAACGCTATCTAGAAGGTAACCCATGATTGCTAGACACCTCTGTGCTTCCTATCATTGTGAGTGAAAGGAGAGGCTTCTAATTGATCTTTTTGTTTTCATCCAGAACGCGACTTTTGATTCTAACGTATCTCAATACCCGGCATATCCCGCCCACCTTAAATATTTATTGAGGTAAGAAGGCAGTTGTGTAAATTTAAGAAAAGAGCGGTCAACTATGCGGCAAATTTGACACTGGGTTATGACGTTCTCCTTTTGCATAGGACCCTAGGAAGGTGCAGAAAACGTGCCATTTATTGAAGTAGATTGGTCATCATTTCTCCACAACAGACTATATGCTGAGGTGTTTCTGAATTCAAGGTAACGGCACAACGGTATATTAATAAATGGTACATGCTATGGAGATTAGAAATACGCTTCTACAGCTCGCTACCCGCAGATGTATTCTTGAATGCCAGGCTATGCCTACTATATATAAATAAAAGCGATTTGCTATGGGGTCCAGAGATACTTAAAAGAATCAGTGTCTGAAAAACCAGGTTTTCTTTGATGGATTATGTAAGGGTGTATATTCATACACACAAAAGTTGAGGCATGAATGCGTATATGAGCTAAGCTTACTGCATAAGAGTAATGCACCAGATGAATTGGCGTGAGTGTGAGGGTCCACTGCATGGATTTGGAATATTTCCTGAATGTTTACTATTAAGTGTCTGTTTTTTAGCTTTATCCTGTATGTCACCCATTTTCCTAGCTCACCAATGCCCCCTATGTATGAATTAAAGCTTACAGAACTATTTCTCCTATGTATTTTGAAAACTGTGTTAATAGGAAAAAGATGAAGATAACCAATAAGTGTATCTCATACTTGTGAATTCTTACTGTGATTAGCTATTATGCGACCAGCACTGAATATATTAATATAAAATGTTGTCTGAAACGGGGGTCAAACACTATACTAAAAGATGTGTTTTTTCTACAGAACGCTTGGATATCAGATCTATTTTACTACTGAATACAACCCCTCCTTCCCCTTTCTTGCCCTGACGAAGGTGCGGCCTATTTTGCGGGCCTGGCACCGAAACACGCGTCGGCGTTGAAACCATCTCCCCTGAACATTGTACGATCTGTCCCCGGCCTATGGCTGAGAGGAGTATTCAGGATGTTCTCAGAGGAATTTACCTCAAAGTCCATCTGAGCAGAATGTTTGAATGAGCCTTGTATGAGTATGATTGGTTGCGATATATGAACTTGTTGAAGTTTGAATGTTGGAAGGATGACGGGTTGTGTATATACATAGATGTTTTTACCTTATAATCATGAAATTTAAAAAAAAAAATGAGTTTGTACAATTATGTTATGTATAAAAATATATGAATTAATCAAGAATAAAAATGATATATTTTCTATAAAAGTGCTTCTGCTTAAATTGTATACGGTCTTGAGTAATTGGTGAGCGCTAAAATGGGTGACTTTTGAAGATTCTGGACTCTAACTGAGCCTATACTTGATCAAATACGGGGCAGATCTACTTTCGCCTTCATGTAATATAACAGGCCTGAAACCTATGTTTTTTTCAGTAAATTTCAAACGTTTTTTAAATACTATTTCCTAACTATAACATGTGTGAAACTTATGGTTTTTTCAGTGAATTTCTAAGGTTTTTTAAATGCTAATTCCTAACTATAACAAGGCTAAAACCTATGTTTTTTCAGTGAATTTCAAAGGTTTTGTAAATGATCATTTTTAAATGTATAAATTATTATATTTCTTTCTTTTTATACAAATTTTAAACTTTTTATTATAAATATTTATAATTTATTTTATTTTTTAAATTATATTTCATATTCTTAATGTAAAATAATAACAAATCTAAATCCCAATTTTTTTTCTTTCTAAACTAATTTATTTTTTCCAATTAAATTCTGTATAATTCCTTTTTCATATTTTTTGGGGTAATCGCACCGTACGCATACAGTTATCGCACCACACTTTGTACGGCAAATGGTCCTCTGCGTGTAGCCGCGCACTCGTTACGGATATGCTTTGACCTTGCGCGTCACATTAACGCTTCTGCATGACATCATGTACGGCGCCCCGTAAGCGTACGGCGCGAAAGTTTCTAATTATTCATAAACATATATTTATGTATTTAATGTACATATTAAGGGAAGACAGTATCTAGGACAATCGTGAAAATAGTTTTTTTTAACTTTTAATAAGCGATTATTACTTTTGAAAGCAATTACGCAAATTGCACAGGTACGTCGTATGTACTCACATCTTAAGAGCACCGTAAGAGCACCGTAAGAGCACTGTTAGCGTACGCAAAGTCATGTGACTATAAAAGGAGAGTTTCATTGGTTCATAATACTTCCTAATACTTCCTATTCCAACTGTTGAAAGACCCCTCTCATTTTGATCATCCTACTTGGACTTTCCCAGGAGAAAAATCTATTCTGTGGAGCTGTAGTCTTTCAAAAGTCAGAAAAAGAGAAAAGAAGGTTTCATTTGGAAGTTTTTTTCATATCCGGAGGGACAGAAAAAGGTGAATGCGCCGAAAGTAACGTTCAAGATCTGTGAGGTTACACTTTCCAGGGGTGACCCCACTAAAAAGTACTCCTTCGGGACAGCCTCAATGGTTCACCATGTCAAAAATTTGCATCCAAATAATTATACAAAGATGGCAAAACAAAGGTTCCAGAAAAACCCTCAACCTGCAGTTCCTACTATCTCAACTGCACCACCACCTTCTCCGAGCAGTCCGCATCCTATTATTGTGCCTCAGTTTGCGGATCTTACAATTCATTGTAAAGTTTGCAGAGAACTCCTTTGTTACAGTGAGCAGTCTATTCACCTCATTGTGAAGAGGAAAGAAGAGCACTGTTGCCCAAAACAATATATTTTTTTCTTTTTTATTGCTGTTCCACAGTTTTTTTGTTTCCAGTTTCATTTTTTTGGTTTGAAAAAAAAACAACAGAAAACTTGCTGAAAAAATACAAAAAAAATAGAAAACTGAGGTAATAGAAATTTTCAGGTAGCCAATGTGTCCCCCACTCGCACCCTATCCATGCACCCATGTTCCTTGTATGTCGTGTAACTTCCTTCCCATGCATGCTAGAAAGACGCATATGCATTTGCGTCCAACGTTAACATGTCAGTTATATAGTTCCCCAAGAAAATCCCGTTAATTAGGCTTCCAGGCCTATGGTGCCAACGTCTTTACATGGTACACTTTTGAATCTCGCACACGTTTTCTCCATGTTTCCTGGCTCAGTCGAGCTAGGCCCTTAATTGAGGCTCTGAGCCTCTTCTGTCTCTGAAAGCTGTAGTTTAGGTATGCATCCCTGACCTCTGCCTTACTTCCTGCCCAGCGAAGCGGTGCCCGGCTCAGCCTGGCCTTCCTGCCAAAGACAGTATTTTGCCTACAGTTATCAGCTCAGCCTCCTCGAAAACACATTCCAGTCTAGTGAAACAGGTAAACATATTCCCGGCTGCAGAGCAAAGGGCCCAGCCTTCCTGTCCTCCTTGCAAGTGATTTATGGAACCCGTTACCATGGTAGGCCCATGGCCCCGCGCATTGCACCAAGACACGTATGCACGCACTAGCATCCAGTATTGAACGGCCTCTGCCCGAGAGACCTTTTACTTCAGACACTACATCCTCCAAACATGAGATACCAGATATGCTATAGGTACAGGTCGCTCTGACATCCCAGACACCAGTCTCCTCTTCTAGTGCTAACGTCAAAGCCCCCAGTTCTCCCCAGTTACACGTCATACTCAGTTGCGCGCGCATCTAGGCCAAACGTTTCTGCTGACCCTGCAGAATTCACTATGTATCCACCCACTTATGCCACTTCTTGTGACGTTTCTCTGACATGTCAAGTGCACGCCCATGTGTACGCCTTCTTACACGCCTCCTGTTACGCACATGTGTTCTTATCTTTTACTTTTCACTTGTTACGCCTACTGTATTCATTTCAATTATACTGTTTTACTATATATAATGTGTGATGTTAATAAAACGTTGAATATCCCTTCCTGAACCTTAGTGGTGATGGAACATGATGTCCTGTTCCTCGAGGATCATAATTAAAGCCCGTATGACTCAGATACCACGGACTCTGCCTCTCATTTGATTGAGCTATCCTTATTGATATTTAATGTATGGAAAAATAGTCCGGTAAATTTATTTACCACATTTTCTGGCGCCCGAATAGGAACCCCCCTTCCCCACTCGCCGGCGATGTAACGCAGGCCTTGACCCCTTCTGCAGCCGTGAAGGATCCAGTGCACACCTGCAGGTTTTCCTGCTATCTCCCTCAGGCCCACGGAGGAGACGGAGACTGCGGTCCGGCACCCAGACGAGGCGGTGAGGAATGCGGAGGATCCCGACCAGAGCCCCAAGTCGAGAGAGCAAGGTCCGAGGTATCCGGAGGCCCACCTGTTCCGAAGCGCATGTGTAGGAGAAATCGTAGCCCGACGCAGTCCAGTCCAGTCCAGTTTCCGAGGCCTTCAGTTTCTGCTTCCCGGTGAGTACCGTTGTTGGGAACGCATCTAGACGGGTTCATTAATTTGTGCCCGGCCAAGACGGGTCTGGGTACACAGACCTGGTCCAGACGTGTTCACTTAGGTGAATGCGGTATGACGTGTCTCTTTATGGGACCGGTATTGTCTGTACTGTTTTAGCAGTGCATCTAGTAATCCAGTATTCTAGTATTGTTTCTCGAGATTTCCAGAATATATGTTTTCTATGTTCCAGGTAATAACAGTCTGACATGTTTCAATGTGTTTAATGTCGTGGTATGAATGATTGTTTGCTATTCATTACTGTGTTTACTGTGCTTACGTTCAAGTCAATTCAAATATGCCGCTGTTCTCGAAATTACGTCAGATAGGAACTAGGAAAGGGATACTCGAAGAAGCAGTTCCCGTCCCGCCTAGATGCCATACTGTACCCAGATTTGTGGGTGGATTATACTAAAGATCTGGAAGAGAAGTATAGATGGCCTGTCTCAGGGACATGGGATGCTGATTGCATCATGAGAGTAGAAGAAGCATTATGGAAGAAGAAAGCCAGACAATCCCAGAAAGATGCCATAGAGTTGTGGCGTAAAGAAGCGCATAGAAGAACAGAGAAAGAAATCAGGAAAGCAGAGAAAAGTAGAGAAGAATCTGAAAAAGCTAAAGAAAAGGAGTTACTAGAAGAAGGAGAACGAGTCAGAATAGAACAACAAGACCGACAAAGAAATGCCCTTATTACAGGCATGTATCCTGTTCTTACCGAGGGCCTGCCCAAGGCGACCCCGGAAGTACCCCGTAACTTGCCACCACCATTGGTCCCGACTAAACTCCGTCACAAACAGACCGCAGCGGACATTTTCCTTTCTTCCTATTTAGATGATGTAGCTCTAGCATATACCAATGTACGCGTACCACCTGCTAATAATGTACAGCAGCCTATTCAGCCTGCTCAGCCTGTTCAGGACACGTTGCCTCCACTCCCTCAAGACTCAACGCCCCCACCCGTTGTCATTTCCCATCCTGTCACTACTACTGCTACTGTCCCTCCTGCTGTCGGTCCTACCAATCCTTTTGCTACACTGACAACCCAGAGTCTGCCTACATTACCTACACCTACTTTTCAAGCTCTGACACCAGTAGTAACAACACATCTAGTTGATGGTTACGCTTCCGCTTCAGGAGGCGCCGTAGGAGGTCGCCCTGTGACCCCACCTCAAGTAAAACGAATGACGCTTAGAGAAGCAGCATTACAACGTACACCCAAAGCTGCGACATTCGCAACCCTTAGACAGTACATAACAGATTGTAGATATGACCCAGTACCAGGCGAAGAAGATATGATGTTAATTTCATTACGTTTACGACGTGTTACCAACTATTTGATTCTTTTACCAGAAATGCCTAACCATTTAGACAATATATACCATTTTATTAGAACAGGGGAGAGACCAGAATGCATTCGCGAGGCCATGGCACACCACAAGGTTGAGACACAAAGAATGATCTTACAGTTTTTGATAAATTGTTTGATAAGGGAACGAGATCGGCCAGGTACAAGCAAGGAAGAGATGGACATCCTGATAAATTGGAGTAACAATATAGCTGATGGTAAACATAGTAAACAAAGTTGTATAGAATCCATGTACAGAAAGATTCGTAAGGAAATTATAATAATACACGAAAAAGAAAATGCAGCTAGGGAAGACGAGAAGGAGAATGAAACAGAGGATGAAGATATAGATGATGCAGAAGACCCAGATAGAATAGCATATGTAGGTAGAGCAAGACCTTTTGACAGACCCATTCGTCTAGAAAACAAGAAACGTTTCCTTTCTCCCATACCAGAACAATGTTCTCTTGAACATGTATTCCAAGCCACTGATAGAATACTGAAAGAAAGAATAGGTTACAGTGAACTTAGTACCATGCGTGATCAGGAACTAGCACGGTCAGCAGTACAATGGGCTGGAAATACTAGTATATATAAAGACGATTCAGTAGCGCAAACATTTTTGAGTCTTTCCCCAGATGAACAGCGACTAGCTGGTATGTACATGATCCAGCATCTCATTACACTATATGAAAATCAGCATTCTGATCCAGGTCCCCTATATAATATACTGGAAGAATTACTCCTAAAAAGATGGAGAGGCCTAGGTACCGATTTAATTAATACCATTCTAGAACAACGCCACAAATACAGAACTTTCTTGACTCCACATTTCGTTCCTGTTCCACCCCCAGTAAGACAACCATTTTACATAGACAGACAGAATCCCTTACGAGAAGTTCATCCCGTCCAGACCCCAGGGGGTGAGCTTCAACGAGTATTCGTATACACACCCTTGACCAAAATGGAATTATTGGAAATGAAGAAATTAGTGCCCTGTCATGATAAAGATCCAGCAGGGTTCCACCGTGAATTAAAAGATATGTTACTAATGGGAGATTATACGTATTCCGACATTCTTAAAATGTTAAAGGTATTGTTGCCTGCTGGCATTTACGAAAAACTTAAAGAAAAAGAATGGGAGGTGGGAGATAAAAAGATTATTTGGACTGAATTAGAAGACGAAGAAAATAGGCGAATCCCAGGTACAGGTCTTGGGGACAAAGCCAAAGCATTACCAGGATTATTAGTGCAAGTTTTGCCTAGGTTATTGACAGTTAAAAAGGAAGACTGGGATGCAATCTCAGCCTGCAAACAGAAACAAGACGAAGACACTAGTGATTTTTATTCTAGATTCGAGAAATGTTTTATTATTAATAGCGGCCTGAAAACAAGTAGTGAATCATATCCACATCTTTTTGTGACCAAATTAGTCGAGAATTCCTTACCACAGGTTAAAAACAGAGTACTGAAAGTCGAGAGCACATGGCAAGCTATTACTCCTTCCCAAATGTTACAAATGTTACAGTACCACCAGAACCGAATCAGAGAGGAACACGAACATGAACAGAGACGTATGAAAGATACGAAAATGAAAGTACTAGTTGCCCAGACCGTCCCAGCAGATGGTCAGAAGAGGGGTACGGCACAGACTAGGCATCCTGCAGCTCCTGTTAAAGGGAATTGCAACTACTGTAAACAGCCAGGTCACTATATAAACGAATGTACGGTTCTGAAATACAATATTGCTACAGGCAGGACGAAAGAAAGACCGCATCCACCTAGATCAGAAAATGTTCCACAGAATATTCCACATACTACGCAACCTCCCCAGAATGCACAACAGCAACAGACGGTAGCTGTACCCCGGCCCCAACCCATTGCCGCCACGCAACATGTCACACAGCAAATGTACCAGTATGCACAGTCAGAGTACCCCGATTATCAGCAGTATACATGAAACAGCCTAGAGAGGGAGGTTGGCTTGCCCCTTATTGAGGTTCCTGTAGATCAAGAGGGTCCCTATGTACATAGTCAGGTATTAGGGAAAGACAGAAAATTTTGGATTGACACAGGGGCGAGCAGAACTACCATCAGTCACGACGAGGTTCCAGGGGCACCCCTCTCAGGCTCACAGAATGTTTCCCTTGGATTTTCAGGAAAGCCTATTGTTAACGAAGTGTCAAAGCCAGTTCCCCTTGCAGTTGGTCCATTGTCTCGTACTACAGACTTGTTACTTACGAAATCATGTCCTGAAAACTTGCTTGGTATTAAAACGTTGAAAGCACTAGGAGCAGTGATATGTTGTTCTCCGGAAGGAGTGAGATTGTTTTTACGTGACTTCAAAGGTCATTATGTTTTGAGAGATTTTGATCCAAGATTGCAAAATGTACCGCAGCATTTATGGGCGCAAGGTCCAACTGATGTAGGTTGTATGCACATTACACCCTATCGTGTCACACTCAAGCAAGGTGTTGTACTGCCCCGAATCCGACAATATAAATTACCCCCCGAGGCTGTAGCAGCCTTACTGAAAATTATTGACGAGCTCATTGCCCAAGGAGTAGTTGTAGAAACTGACTCCAATGTATGTAATTCTCCAATCATTCCGATCCTTAAACGTACTGACCCAAAAGCACCTCCAGTCTACAGACTGGTGATCGACCTTCGAGAACTTAATAAATGCATCATACCCCAGTACCCAGTGGTCCCAGATATTTCTTCCCTATTGACTGCCATTGATTCCGAAGCAGCGTTTTTTACCGTAATAGATCTCAAAAACGCCTTCTTTAGTGTCCCCATTCATCCGGAAAGCCAGTACCTTTTCGGATTCTGTTTAAATGGCCGAAGCTTCAAATTTGCACGTGCACCTCAAGGGTTCACAGAAAGTCCTAGTATTTACAGTCAAGCTCTGAAACGACAACTAGACAGTATTCACATGCCTACTGACACTGCACTGTTGCAATACGTTGATGACTTGTTAATAACAGCACGGACCGAACGTGACTGGGAACGCGCATCACTGACAGTCTTGTATTTTCTGGCCGAAAAGGGGCATAAAGTGTCCCCTTCGAAGCTACAATTCTGTGCCCAGCAAGTGGTATACCTTGGACACTTGCTGTCCAAGAGGGGTAGACAGTTGACACCTGATTGTATCCAGTTAATTGCACATCTGCCACAACCCAAGACACAAAAGGAAGTACGGGCCTTTATTGGCCTCACTTCGTACTGCAGACAATGGATTCCACAATATGCATACCTAGCTAAACCACTCATACAGTTGACAACACAGGAGGCAGCGACTTCGACTGTCCTCCCTTGGACTCAGGAACATACACAAGCTTTTAATGACTTGAAGAAAGCTTTATGTCAAGCACCAGTTTTAGCTACACCATGTTACAGTAAACCTTTTACACTTTTTGTCACAGAACGCGATGGCACAGCATTATCTGTTCTCACACAAGATCAAGCAGGACACCACAAGCCTTGTGCATATTTTTCTAGTACATTGGATCCAGTAGCCCAGGTTTTGCCTGCGTGCCTGAAATCAGTTGCAGCAACAGCTCTAGCTATCAGACAAAGCGATTCAATAGTGTTATGACATCCCTTGACAGTACAGGTTCCACACTCCGTGGAAGTTCTCCTAAACCGAACCCAGACTCAACACTTGACCATAGCACGATTGACAGGATATGAACTGACACTGTTTCAACCACACATAGAAATCAGGCGTTGCAACATACTCAACCCTGCCACATTATTACCCTCCATTACAACTGATCCAGCACCACATGACTGTGTGGAAGTCATTAATACTGTGACAAAGCCAAGACAAGACTTGACAGAAATTGCATTGCCCGACCCAGACCTGACACTTTATGTGGATGGTTCATGTATGAGAACAAGTACAGGAGAGTTAGTAGCCGCATATGCAGTGACCACTGAAACTGAAATCATAGAAACACATCGTATTGACACATTATGTGCCCAAGCAGCAGAGCTCATTGCTCTGACCCAAGCCTGTATACTAGCCAAGAACAAGAAAGTAAATATATACACAGATTCACAGTATGCATTTGGAGTTGTTCACGACTTCGGTGTTCTCTGGGAAGAAAGAGGTTTTTTAACTTCTCACGGTGCCAAGATACAACATGGTCCCCTCATTCAAGCCCTGTTAGAAGCAATACATTTGCCTACAGCCATAGCCATCATGAAGTGCAAAGCACATACCAAAGTCACCGACACTATTTCCCTGGGTAACGACCTGGCAGATCGAACAGCCAAATTCACAGCTCAGACTCAGACAGACATACCAACTGATCCGACAAAGACTGAAGTGACTCCACTGACACATTGTATGACAGTTAAGGATCCCACACTAGATGTAATCGACATACAGACACATGCAACTCCAGATGAAATCAAGAAATGGACTGAACAAGGAGGGGTCCAGACAGATCAGGGATGGATGACGAAGGGAAGAGCCACATGGTTCCTCCCCGACTCTATGGTTCAAGTTATCATTAACACAGCACATAGTCCAGCACACTTAGGAGAAAAAGCCATGTTAGACAGCTTACAGAATCTTTGGTTCAACAAGCATTTACGTGCAGCAGCGAAACAGAAAGTGCGTACCTGCATGATCTGTTGTCAGTTCAATCCAGGCAAAGGCATTCCCGTGGAACAAGGTGGATTTCATCCTCCTGACCATCCTTTTGAAGTCCTCCAGATGGATTATATCCAGATGGACAGATGCCGAGGATTCAAGTATGTCCTCGTAGTCATATGTGCCCTTTCCCGATGGACAGAAGCATATCCAGTCCCAGATTACACTGCTGTAACCACTGCCAAACAACTGGTCCGTGAATTCTTCCCGCGATACGGCTTGCCCCGTGTCGTGTACTCTGATAATGGTCAGCCATTCTCGTCCGAGCTCATGAAACAGGTATCACTCCTGTTAGGTTACCAGTGGAAATTCCACTGCGTACGACACCCCGAAGCTGCTGGTCTCGTTGAGAGACATAATCAAACCCTGAAAACACGGTTAGCGAAGGTCTGTGCAGAAAAAGGTGTAGATTGGATAGTAGCCTTACCAGTTGCCCTCTTTTACATGTGAATGGTAGCCCATTCTAGAACTGTATTGTCCCCGTATGAAATAATTTTTGGACATCCCCCAAACATGTGGGGTACGCCTATGCCCCGAAAAATAACAGATGTTGACAGTACTATGCTGACAGATTACCTAGCTTCCTTGATGTCTGCACTACTATCTTGTCGTTCACAGGTCGCGGCTGCCTTCCCGGACAACACCCAAGTGAAACCGCATGAAATCGTTCCAGGAGACCTGGTGTACGTCCGAAATTTTGACCGATCGAGCCCTTTGGAACCGAGGTGGAAGCAGCCAAAGTTGGTGTTGATGACGACGAGGACCGCAGTGAAGATAGAAGGCCGGAAGGGATGGTTGCACTCCAGCCACGTGAAGCGATTTCATGGATTGTGTCCAGAGACTGTAATCAAGGACTGCCCCCTTTCAGACACTGACTCTAAACTCCCCCTGTTAGAGAAAACTCCGCAGCAGGAGTACCGAGCCAAGTTGAGGTCTAGTAAGTCAGACAGCGTTTAATTGTTTAAGTCCCCCTCGGGTGAAGCGGTTAGACAGGGTTCTGACATGTATAAGATAGACCCAAGTAGTCAGAGAGATAGGCGAATTGAAAAGAGAGAAAAATATTGCAAAAATTTACACAGCCGATGCGTTATCGCATTAAATTTTTATGTTTCTTCTGAGTCTTACGATCATATGCATAAGTTTAATGCTACATGTTTTCTTTCCTCTTGATTCTCATGTACATACTTCCTCTAATGACACTGTAGAGCACACTTTCAGCGACCTGCCCCCCACACGAGTTGTCCTATCGATTAGCAATGCGCAACAATACATTCATTCGTATGTTACACCATTCTCACCAGACCAGCAATGCCACCAGTTGCTGGGTATGTGGCCGACTCCCTCCCTATCAGAAATACAAGGGAGTTCTGCCCCTCTTTCCTTATCCGTTTACACATAATGGTTCGTGTGGTGCATGGTTTACTTTAATGTCCTCCCTAGACAGTACGTCTACGGTTTCCCAAGGCAATTGGATTTGGGGGAACTTGAATACGGTTATGAATAAAATATGTTTCCCAGACAAGGAAGGTCTTCCCCAAAGGACAGGGACCGATCTAGAAAATTAAGTGTATGGATTAGGTAATTTTACACTTAACCTCATGATTCTGAATGTGCAGTCTGAGACTAATTCGGACTTGCCGTCTATTACAGTTTTACCAGTGAAAGGCGAGTTATGCGTCAGAAAGAATGGTTCAGTACATCTAGGACACAGTGATTGTAATACTGTGGTCGAATTCAGTGATAAAGGAAAGTCTACTTTCAAAGCCTCCCGCCATTCATATTTTATATGTGGTCAGACAGCTTATGTACGTCTGCCATTAGATTGGGATGGGACGTGTTATATCGCGTTCCTATTGCCACCTGTTTTCCTAGCCCCGCCTGATTATCATCGAAATCCACATCTTGTGCATGTAAGACATAGAAGGGAGATCAAGACCCCGATTGTCGACCAAACTGAAACAACATGGGAGCAATATACAGATTTCAATAAAGGATTCTTTTTCTTTGTAGGTCCTGTCCAGAATAGTAAATTGATACGCAAATTAACTAGAACTTTGGAAGCAGTAGTGAATGAGACTACTTCTGCTTTAGGTAACCTGACCGAGGAGCAGTCTGCTATGAGACTTGTTGTTCTTCAAAATCGCCTTGTCCTTGACGTCATTCTGGCCGATAGTGGCGGGGCTTGTAGAGTGATCGGATCCAGTTGTTGCATTTTCATTCCTAATAACGCACCGTCAGTATATAAAGCGATTACAAGGCTTCATGAGATAGCTCATCAGATACACCAGAATCCAGGCACCTGGACTTGGTCCGGTTGGCTTTGGTGTGTGATATCTGCCTGGGGATGGAAAGTATTGTCATTCCTAGGAATAATAGTGCTCATAGTATTCAGTTGTTGTCTCTGTCTGCAATGTGGGCCAGCGATTTGCGGCTTGTGCGCCACAGCTTGTATTCCCCGTCCAAGTCCACGTTCCCGTTCCCGAATAAAGAAAGATGAACAAATGATGCTATATGAACAGATAGATGGTCTCATGAACATAGATATATCCTAAAGGGTGTAGTAGGGGCCAAGGAGGGAATGAGGTAATAGAAATTTTCAGGTAGCCAATGTGTCCCCCACTCGCACCCTATCCATGCACCCATGTTCCTTGTATGTCGTGTAACTTCCTTCCCATGCATGCTAGAAAGACGCATATGCATTTGCGTCCAACGTTAACATGTCAGTTATATAGTTCCCCAAGAAAATCCCGTTAATTAGGCTTCTAGGCCTATGGTGCCAACGTCTTTACATGGTACACTTTTGAATCTCGCACACGTTTTCTCCATGCTTCCTGGCTCAGTCGAGCTAGGCCCTTAATTGAGGCTCCAAGTCTCTTCTGTCTCTGAAAGCTGTAGTTTAGGTATGCATCCCTGACCTCTGCCTTACTTCCTGCCCAGCGAAGCGGTGCCCGGCTCAGCCTGGCCTTCCTGCCAAAGACAGTATTTTGCCTACAGTTATCAGCTCAGCCTCCTTGAAAACACATTCCAGTCTAGTGAAACAGGTAAACATATTCCCGGCTGCAGAGCAAAGGGCCCGGCCTTCCTGTCCTCCTTGCAAGTGATTTACGGAACCCGTTACCATGGTAGGCCCATGGCCCCGCGCATTGCACCAAGACACGTATGCACGCACTAGCATCCAATATTGAACGGCCTCTGCCCGAGAGACCTTTTACTTCAGACACTACATCCTCCAAACATGAGATACCAGATATGCTATAGGTACAGGTCGCTCTGACATCCCAGACACCAGTCTCCTCTTCTAGTGCTAACGTCAAAGCCCCCAGTTCTCCCCAGTTACACGTCATACTCAGTTGCGCGCGCATCTAGGCCAAAAGTTTCTGCTGACCCTGCAGGAATTCACTATGTATCCACCCACTTATGCCACTTCTTGTGACGTTTCTCTGACATGTCAAGTGCACGCCCATGTGTACGCCTTCTTACACGCCTCCTGTTACGCACATGTGTTCTTATCTTTTACTTTTCACTTGTTACGCCTACTGTATTCATTTCAATTATACTGTTTTACTATATATAATGTGTGATGTTAATAAAACGTTGAATATCCCTTCCTGAACCTTAGTGGTGATGGAACATGATGTCCTGTTCCTCGAGGATCATAATTAAAGCCCGTATGACTCAGATACCACGGACTCTGCCTCTCATTTGATTGAGCTATCCTTATTGATATTTAATGTATGGAAAAATAGTCCGGTAAATTTATTTACCACAAAACTAAAAAGAAAAAAACTGTTATTTTCAGAACTACCTCCACTGGCTTAAGAAAGAACTATATTTCTATATTAGTGTGTAAAAGTTTGTCAGAATGAATGCGTAGTGCATAAATGAATGAATGAATTAGATGACCCTTCTGTGCAACTGAGACGCTGTGGGGAAATCTTTTGCTGCTGTCCCCCGCTTTACCTTCAACTGCTCGCCGCTCCCGCCTTGCGGGAGACGCTTCGAGGGAGCCGCTTCATGGGAGGACCCACCAACGCTGTTTGCTGCCTGGCTGCCGTGATTGCTGTGAGCTCTGAACACCTGTGGGGCTGAGTGAGGCTGCAAGGGAGTAGCGCGGCAGGGACTCAGTATACCAGGAGTCCCTGCTCGACCACGTAACATCCGGTCTGCGCCCCCCTGCGTGCCCCGCCCACAACCGGCAAACCGGTAAAAAGGAACTTGGAGCACTAGCCCAGTGTGACACTTCTGTGCAACTGAGACGCTGTGGGGAAATCTTTTGCTGCTGTCCCCCGCTTTACCTTCAACTGCTCTCCGCTCCCGCTTTGCGGGAGAGGCTTCGTGGGAAGACCCACCAACGCTGTTTGCTGCCTGCCTGCCGTGATTGCTGTGAGCGCTGAACACCTGTGGGGCTGAGTGAGGCTGCAAGGGAGTAGCGCGGCAGGGACTCAGTATACCAGGAGTCCCTGCTCGACCACGTAACATCCGGTCTGCGCCCCCCTGCGTGCCCCGCCCACAACCGGCAAACCGGTAAAAAGGAACTTGGAGCACTAGCTCAGTGTGACCCTTCTGTGCAACTGAGACGCTGTGGGGAAATCTTTTGCTGCTGTCCCCCGCTTTACCTTCAACTGCTCGCCGCTCCCGCTTCGCGGGAGAGGCTTCGTGGGAGGACCCACCAACGCTGTTTGCTGCCTGGCTGCCGTGATTGCTGTGAGCGCTGAACACCTGTGGGGCTGAGTGAGGCTGCAAGGGAGTAGCGCGGCAGGGACTCAGTATACCAGTAGTCCCTGCTCGACCACGTAACATCCGGTCTGCGCCCCCCTGCGTGCCTCGCCCACAACCGCCCTCCTTCTATATAATCCAGCGAGGGCCGGTCTTGCGGGATGCAAGCGGGACGCCGGGCGAAGCCCGGGCAAAGGGCGGGCCGTCTGTGGCCGTCCGGGGCCAGCAGGGGCCGGGACGGGCCACCCCCCTAACAACTCAGGTAAATCAGTGCTTTGTTTTGTGGGATATACAACACTGATCACTTTGTATTACGTTCCATATGTCTGCATATTCCCCAATGGCTACTCGTTCAGGAAGATGCTCAAGACGAGGGGGAAATTCTACGATAGGCACCATAAATAATTTCATAACTCGTGCAGTCTCTGTTGTAGAAAAGGAAATCATCCTAGCAGAACGCAGACTATCACTGGAATATCTGGCACATAAACGCTCTTCCCTGGGAACACTGGTGCAGGCTAAATCCCCAACGAATACTACTCCAGCAGAACCCCTAACTTCTGTAACACCTAGCCACTTGCAACCCTGTGTTGTCGATCCGAGGCCGGATAATGGCCTTCTTGAAATCATTCCTGATTCAGTGTCCACAAACAGAATTCTAGGTAATACTGACATAAGAAATCGCTCTGCCACCACAGTAGCTGATCCACCGGCTCTGCCTGTAATAGTGGTACATGAAATGCCTGCAGGACAAGTCTTAACATCTCCCCCGCCAAAAGTAAGTCGAGTTGCAGTAAAAAGGAAGAGACTAGTTACCCCGCGAAAAGCCTATAGACTAAAAGCCCTTAAGAGAATACGAAGGAACTATATGAACGGGGGTGTATAGTGCAAATCTCTAGAGCCTGAATCTATGAACATTGGGATAGAAGTAAGCGAGCAACAAGAGGGTGATTGTCGAAATGCTTTAGCCCGTCCAGCGCTGGACACTGAACTAGCAAATTGCCCAAAAGATCCACCAGCAGCCAACTCCCTGATTGACCAGATCCAACTGCTCATGACATCTTTGCTGCTACCAGTAACTGAAAGATTGAAAGGGCTATCGGAGCGTCTGGACAAATTCGAGCAAACTTCATTGGACAATTTTTTTGCCCTAAAAACATTGGTAAAACTTCACTCTAAGATTGGAGCAGAAACCATAAGGGTGGAATCTAGCCCTACAGTTCCTAAACCATGACAACAAACTCGACCGCCTAGGAAAGATAAGGCGACAGACCAGAATAGGACCAATACTGTACTGGGGGGATCGCAAGTAGAACTTTCCAAGGTGCAGCCAACCAATGGAGGAATTCAACTGGTTGCTCCCCCAAAACCTGCGCCACGCAAAGTAAAACAGGTAGCTAATACTACCACCTCTCAAGCCCCGGCGCCATCAAAGCCCGTCGATGGGACAGAAACCACAGTTTGTACAACCAACTATGGTCCGAATAACAATGTCCAAGCAGCTGACTGCAACATAGACAAACCAGTGCCGAAAAAGATCCCAAACGCAGACCTTCCACCGGGGTGCCAACCATATGTGGTAGTGCTTACTGGTGTCCCTCCTTTGAAACCCAATAAAAGGGAGTCCTATGATGAACTGAAAAATAAGACCTTATATTGGTTGAGAGAAAATAGACCCCTGCCATATACTGTCAATTGCCAGGTCATCCAAGTTCGAAGAGTTAGTTGGTTGGGCACCAGGCCGAAAGACATAGCAGGGGATTGCATTTTGGTTAACTTCAAAGATCCCTCTGTAGCACACCTTGTGTACAGTCAAAATCAACGGAGAGGTCACCTAGGAATCGGTACTTGTGACCTTAGTTATTTTTATCCAATGCAGCGGATACAAGACAATAGAGATTCATCTCGGCCAGGCTTGATGAATAACAGATACTCGTTTTTTGATCCCCCGACTCCTGTTGGTAGAATGTACCCAGAGAACATGGATATGGACAGAAACTGGTCATGGTGGGGTCATTGACAAGCAGGGAAGTGTGGAACCCACGGAACTTTTTCCCCAATGTTTAGAAATCACTTCAGGGATCCATGTGTAAGATCAACCTCAAGTACCTGTATAATGCCCTCTGTAACTGATCGAGCCAAAACTATACGGGACGGAATTCTGTCTATTAGTCCTTTTGAAGACCACCGAGGGAGGGAATCAGTGAATATTTGTATTACACAAGACCAAAATATGTCATTAACGGTACATAATGAGCCGCAAGATTTGGTACCCAATAGCGAGCTTTTGGATGGCCTTAATGAGGGGGAAATACCAAGTATATGTAATAACTGCCCCAGTAACTCATCACAGTATAACCTAAAACGTGATATAAAAATCCTGTCATGGAATATTGCAGGGTTGTCAAGAAACCTTTGTGACAGAAACTGGAGTTCTTTCCTAGAAGAGCATGACATCATACTCTTACAGGAAACATGGGCAATTAATATGGTACATAGACTTGGTTACAAAGCATTTCATTGCGGGGCGATTGCATCTGTAAGATGTAGACCCTCAGGGGGTTTATTAATTTGGATAAAAATATCCTTGAATGTTGTTGTATCGCCTCTGAACCTTGTTTCTAATGACTTGCTTGGGGTAAAGATCACCACGAAGGATATGGGGGATGTCTACCTGATAAATATTTATAACAGACCAAACCCTCAAAATAAGGAGTCAATGGTTGTAGAACAACTAAGTTCGTATTTGAGTAACCTAGAGCCAAACTCCAAAATAATTATAGGCGGGGATTTTAACTGCCAATTCGAGCCTGTGCTGGGGCTGGAAAATTTATTAGAAAATGAAGATAGGGCTCATGACATTTCTTCCCTAGACAGCGTAAAATCAGTAAAAAGCTCAGCGGCAGTCATGCAGATCTTCAAATTGACTGTATCCAATGATTTAAGGGCATGTAACGGTAGACTAGATCCAGATAAACCAGCTAATTATACATACAGTAAGGGGACATCTAAATCATTGATTGATTTTATATTGATCACAACCAATTTGTGGCATCTGTTGTTGGCTTCACGGTCGTGAATAGACCAGAAAGTGACCACTTTCCTTTACAATTGGGGCTACTTCCTCAACCATTCTCAACATCTGATGGCGAAACAGAATCTAACATGGAGGTGGGAGAGGTTGAGGCTTCCAACAACAGGAGAGCTATAACATGGCCACATATCCTAGCAAAACAAGACACACTTATGGGTATTTATAACACCTTCTCAGACATTATCCCCCTATACAAAAACTTGAGTTTGGGATCCCATGAAGTCCTCAAAATGCATTATCATCTAGTAGAGTCATTAATTCCCCTTCTGAGTAAAACATGTAGTAATAGTAAAGGCAACATAAGAAGGCAATTGGAACTAGAGACACCGTGGTATAACAAACAGTGTCGTCTATCTAAAAGCAACCTAATTAATGCTGTGAAATCTAAAGATCAGATGAGGGTAAGAGAGTGTAGAAACGAATATAAAAGTCTCCTCTCCAGGGCAAAAAAGGAAGGGGATGATTTGATCTGGGAAGATCTTTTAAATGCTGCTAGGAAGCATGACCAATGTACCTTGTGGAGCTTGATAACAAAAAATAATAAAACGGGTAGCTCCAATAGGGACTTTTTCTTGGATGAAAAAATCTGGTATGATCACTTTCTAAAATTATATGATTTGACAGGGGCGCCCCCAGTCGAAAATTATTCTGGATCTTTTCCTCCATGCATTAATTCAGTTAAATTTAGCATTGAAGAGACACTGTGTGCAATAAAGGCAGTTAAGGCCGGTAAGGCACCAGGCCCGGACAAATTACCCGGGGACTTATTCACCCACAATATTGAAGTATGGTGCCCCTATATACATTTTCTGTGTAACTCCATTTTGTTAGGAGCTCCGATTCCCGAATCATGGAAGGGGGCGGAAATAGTTACCATCTATAAAAAAGGGGACCACTACAATCCAGGTAATTACAGACCGATTAGTTTAATTGATATTTTACAAAAAAAAATTGCCAGACATATTTTAAATCGACTTTTAGACTGGGTCGAGGAATCCAAAATCCTCTCAAAATACCAAGCAGGATTTAGAAATAAGACAAGCACTGTGGATCAGGTGCACAGGCTTATGTGTATTTGTTGGAAATATGTCCAAATAAAGAAGTGTAGTATATATGTAGCATTTATGGACTTACGCTCAGCGTTTGATCTTGTCCCTCGTTCCCTATTATGGGATACTTTAAGGAATATGGGTGTCCCGGATGAATTGCTGTCTAATCTTATAAAGCTTCACACTGATAACGTTGCTAAAGTAAGATGGGGAAGAAATGGCGAACTTACTCAAGCCATACCAGTTAAAAGGGGGGTACGACAAGGGTGCGTGCTGGCCCCGACCCTTTTCTCTTTATTTGTAAATGATATCCCCCCCTATCTGGCACAATGCAATCATGATTCCCCGAAACTATGCAATGAGGTAATTACAGCTTTGTTATTTGCGGATGACACCATTTTAATATCACAAACACCTAAAGGCTTACAAAATTTAATAAATCAATTCAATAGTTATTGCGAACTAAAGGGGTTAGAAATCAACTCATCTAAAACTAAGTATATGGCCATTAATCCCCCAAAAACTTTTAAGAAAAATTTGGCCCTAAATAACACCAAACTAGAGTACGTGGAATATTTTGATTACCTGGGTATCAGGTTTGACAGTAAAATGTCCTGGATAAAACAACTAGAAAAAAGTAGGCTGACACTTAAACACAACTCTCCCCCTATCTTAAAAATTCATGGAGGGAATACTTCAAAAGCTATAACTCCTGCGATTGAAGTGTTTAAAGCTAAAGCACAATCTGCTGCCCTGTACGGGGCCGAGATTTGGGGGCCTTACTCAAACAAAACATTTGATACTGACGAGAATGCGTTCTGTAGGCGCCTACTGAGATTACCAGCAAGAACACCCTTAGTTCCTGTTTTTCTAGATATTAACTTAAAACGTACAGATCATCTATGTTGGCTGAGGCCATTGCTTTACTGGGTAAGATTATGGTCTACCCCGGAACTCGCGGACTATAGAGCTGGATTGATTGAAATTAGGGAATTAGACACTTTTAATTCGATCAAGTGGCTGAGACATATATCCACTTGGCTCGCAAAAATAGGTCTTTCGCACTTCTGGAAAAATCCAACCACCTTGCAAACCAACTGTAAAGATCAGGTAAAAACCGCTTATTGGTACTACATGAATAATAATGCATATGAACGTGCCACTGGTTCATTGACACTCAAGTTTTTGCAATTTAAGGACATCCCCATATTTGAACAATTCATGGATGAAGTTGAACCACCTTTGGCCAAAACCATATATCTTCAATACAGATAAATGCAAATACTTGCCGGTGGGGAAACTCCAACTCTAAAGGGAATGACCCATATTGCAAATTGTGTGAATTGAAACAAAACGAAGACGAGGCCCATATCCTTTTCTTTTGCCCGCTATACAAATCACAACGCATGAAATGGATCAAACCGCTTTGTAAAAATTTGGGCATACGTTCATACAAAGAGGCAGAAAGGTTACTTAGATCTTCAACCACTCGGTTGATAACCTTTGGAGTCAGTCGGTACCTCCACAGTGTCTGCTTGATTAGGAAAAAATATGGACTTAAAACATAGAACATTAGTATTTTTAATTACTGGCATTTTAACTATTTAAATAATGTATATAGTTGTTTTTTAATACTAGGTCTTGTAAATTAAATATAAACTGGAAGAAATCCCGATTGTATGCTTATCATGAATGGTGAAAAAGTAATGTATCCCCACACAAACTGTAAACATTTTGTGATTTGTCCGGGGACTTGTCCTATGCACATATTGTATCTTTTTAAACATGTTATTTGTTTTTAAAAATTATGTTTATGAATGTATTTTATATGTGTTGGCTTTATGGCAAAAATGTCGAATAAAAGCTTTACAACAATTAGTAGTGTATGGTGAATGTGAAAGTGCAAAACTATAAGGGAGTCCTACAGCATAAATGCATAAGGTGTTTACCTATAGTATACTGTAGTACCTCTGAAGTACTTCAATGTAACATATCCATATAAATATGTTACAAGTCTATGCTTCAATTTGCACTGCTAGTGAAACCTCCTGGGTGAATTTGTATGTGTTACGAGCGGATTTGCAACCCCCTTGTGCCTCTTTTGCACATCTTTTCCGTCACTTTTGTGATGCAGCGGTGGTGCAAAAGATGTGCGATGGTGTCTGATATTTATAAAGTGTTGCATATGGAAGGTGCATCACATTCTAAAGCCATGCGTCAGAAAGAGGCTTTCCTGCGCAGAGAGTGGGGGGAAGAGGGAGTTGAGGTGCTCTGACATAGGAACGCCTCCTAAAAGTGACTGAGTGAAATCTAAAAGATTTCATTCAATCACTTTTAGGCCTATGCTATGTCAAAACCCTGCACCTGCTTGAAACAGGTGTAAGGATTGACACAGCACTGTGAGCATGGAACCCCAAGAGCATTGCGGAAGCTGCTTTGCACTTGGAACGCAACTCAAGCAATGCACCACCTTCACAACACAAATACATCACATATCTGTGCCGTTTTTGCTCTATAATACACCATATTGTAAATACGGTGCATCCATTGTGGTGATATCACAGTGCACAATAACTGGTATATATGTCTGGGGAGGCACCACTTATTGTACATCTACTGATTACTGTTTGAATGTAGTGAATGGATTACTACACACTGATCAATGAGTCACTACAAAACTATAACAGGAATGACAGAGTGCTTGCTGGAAGTGTAAAGATAAAGACTGAGGAATTCAAAATATAAAAGGTAAATTTGGAGTTGCATAGAACAGTACATGCATAGTAAATAGGAGTTTGAAGTAGTCCATATACTAAGGCCTACTTTCTTCCATAATTACTTGGGTACTGAGTGCATGATTACACTTCTGCAAAGAGAGTGCATAACTGAATTTATAAGACCTTCAGTTTTACCACAGTACATATTTAAGGAAATACTACTGAATGGCTCACTACAATATTGAAACAGTAGAGTGAGAGTGATTGTGAAAGTCTAATGATACAGACTGGGGATTTGAATGTATAAAAAACAAATGTGCAGCTACATAGAAGACTGCATATGCATAGTCTATACAGGTTTAAAGCAGTACATGACCTAAGGCCTACTTTGCACCATGATTACTTGAGTACTGACTGGATAATTACAGTTCTGCAAGGAGATTGTCTGTCTGAATTTAAAAGAGCTTCATTTTTAGCACAGTGCATACATAACGGCATTCTGCTGAATAGCTCACTACAATACTGAATCAGCAATCACAAAGAGTTTGCTGGAAGTGTAAGAACATACACTGGATAATAAAAGCTATAAAAGATAAGTTTGTCCGTGCATAGAAGAGTGCATGCATTGTGTATAGGACTTTGAAGCAGTGCATGCCCCAAGGCCCACTTTGCACCATGAGTACTTGGGTACTGGCTGAATTATTACAATTCTGAAAGGAGAGTGTCTGGCAAAATGTACAGCAGCTTCACTTTTAGAACAGTGTATACATAAACACATACTGCTGAATGGCTCACAGCAATACTAAAACAGCAGTACCAAAATGTTTGTAGGAAGTGTAAATATACAGACTAGGCAATTGAAAGTTTGAAAGCCAAGTCTACAGGTGCATAGAAAAGGGCATTTATTATTTAATAACCTTCCCAAAGCTCCAAGCGCCAGCACACCTTTCCGAGGGTAGGATTACAATCTACAAACACTAGCATTTTTAAAATTAAGAACCATAAAAATAACAAATATTAAAACTTTTTTTATCTTGAATGATAACGATATTTTTTTATACGTCTTCTATTTAGATGCTTTTAATTATGAAAATGCAAAGGACACAGTTTACCGAGTAGCACATTTTAAACTCTCCAACGTATGTAGATAATTATACCTTATACGTGTTACTATCAAAATCGAAACCTTTACAGCTTCACAGTTTGAAACTTTTACAAACACATGCACACGAAAAACAGTTAAAACGTGAGCACGTGTAAACTGCAAAACGTGCCATCTACATAGGGGGAGCCACATCTTCCTTCCATAGACTACTAAACAACAAAAAACTATATAAACCACACCTACTGTACAATTAGTTTCATGTTCCCGAGTTATTTCTGAATCGCCAATCTCTGTTGCAGGTTTCTTTCTCCAGCATCGGATTCTCTTTTTGCATCAACAAACATATTCCGGAGTTGTAAGTTGTTTTAAGATGACATAGGCATAGTACTTAGTTATAAATTGTGACTATTTGTCAATATTTAAACATTTATATGTAGAAAAAAAATGTATTGCATGTTTTTCCCTTTTTCTCTGTAACATCAGCAGCTTGTTCTTAGAAACAGATATATTATAACAAGCATTACTCCTTTTCTGGCTCCTTTTACCTTATATACAGTGACTTTTTATATTATAATAATAATACTGTACTTTGCTCGAGAGGTGTTGCTAACCCGTCGACGCAAACCCTAAACATTTACAATCAACATGACAATTATACACTTGTTATTATGTTTTCCCCTAGAAATCACATACTGTTAATATGTACATTATAACATTAACAGTCTAACTGATCCTAGCGGAATTCACAATCCATCGTCACAAACAGTAATGATAAATAAGCAACGTTACCGGCTTGCGGCTTCCAGTCTATTTTCCCCTTGTGATCATATGCTGTCAGAATATATACATATTATTATTCTCAACGTCATGATCTCGGAGGAGTTTATGACCCATCACCACGAAGATCTAATTTTTTCACCTCCTGGAGAAAAGAAGTTCAGTAAATAATTACCGCTCAAAACTATTTCATTATGGATGTTCTGTTAAATACATAACTTTATTTTCCTTTTCTTTTTACTGTAACAATGGTATCAATCTTTATACTATGATAGGTTGTCCTATTGCTACAGAACAGGAATAGGAGATTTTTCAGCCCCATCTGTAATTTAATTATCAAATATTTTTTTTAACTTGATCAGATATTTTTATATATCTTAACATATAGCTATCATGCATACTTTGTTACTTTACATATTTAATAAACCCTACATTTCTGAATGTTATTTTCTAATTTCTATTCTTATTTGCGATTCCTATTCACCTTCTCCCTAAAGAATATATAGGACCTGTACTATATATTATAAGAATAACATTCTATATATTCTTTGTAGAGTATGTGATTTATTAGCGGAACAGTCTGCAACTTGTAAACACTACGACAGCATGTTTCTGAATTGTACAGAATACACATTTTAAAAATAATAATGCATGCATTTCTATGTAATGTCAAACAATTGATATTTTACTGTTTTACTTGTTCTCTTGATCTCAGATAATGTAGTGCGGGAGTGTTTGTTGTAGCACTTCTATTCTACTTCTAAAAGTAACTGATGCCCTCTTACATCAACAAGAATGTGGGGCAACACTTTTACAAATTGTAGCACAAAAATGAACTATATACCACGCTTAACTGATATTTTATGAAATTCCATTTTTAATTGTCACCCCTTTCGTATATACTGCGACAGTTTCTGAAGAAAGTTTATTTGTTTTTGCTTAATAAAAACTGTTTCAAACCTAGACTGATTTTTTTGCTGCGCAACCACACCTCGCCATCATGAAAGTAAACACCACATTATAAGTAAATACTAGCACTAAGAAGCATATCACCAACAAACTTGATAAAAGAAAACAGCGCAAAACACTGTCATTTTTCCGCCGTGATTTATACACCACACGGCAATTATATAAATGGCCCTTCAAACATATATAAAAAATTGTTTACCTTATAATTCCTCTCCACCACCTTATGGGCACTGTACGCAGTTTTTTTTTATTGGCATTTTTAGTACCATTTATAACAACGAAACAAACTCAACGTTGCCAGTACATATACATTTACAATAATGTAAGCAAGTGCAGAGTTTGTACAACAGTTGGAGATAAAAATCACAGCAGAATTTGTGTCATCATCAGGAAAATATTACAGTCCCTCAAATAGCTGCATGTATCTGCAATCCGTACTACAGCAGAGTACAAGGTAGAAAGAAACAAAAGTACAAGCCAGTTACCCAAGCCCTACCCGACATATCTCACCCTGCAGGGGGCCACACTCAGCCCAACTGTCATGTCAATGCAGCACGAAGTCAAGGAGCTACCCATTCAATCGCCTACACTTCCATCAGATCCACTTTCACAGTGACTCTCCCGTTGCCACTGGAGGAATGGTGCCTAGTTGTGTGTGCCCATACATAACATCAGCCAGCCAACTCTTGACTGACGGCACTCTCTGCCTCCCCCAATGTACTGCCACCTGCCGCTTAGCATACAACAATAGCATGGCGTGTAGTTTCCTGAATTTGGGCACAGTTTGCTTAACATAACCAAAGAGCTCTAACACCGAGGATGAGGCGTCAGCTCGTCCCACAATTTTGTTAATGGACTCAAACACTGATGACCAATAGTCCACTAGTTTCTCGCATGACCATGCCATGTGCAGAAACGAGGCAGGGGAATGCCGACATCTCCAGCAACAAGCCTCCTCACGAAGCTTCATTTGGTGTAAGGCGACCGGAGTTCTATAAAATCCGTGCAGATATTTAAAATGAATCAAACGCAGCCTGTAATTGGGGGACAGGTCAGTGAGTTGTCCACAACAGAAGGACCACTGCTCCTCAGTAAGAGGAGGGTCCAGCTCATCGTTCCATTTTTGCAGGGCCGTAATCTGTACCAGGAGCGCACTTGTCTGCATTTGCCGGTATATCCTAGTTATCAATCTTCGTGGAGAAGGGGAGCCGACTACTGTTTCTAATGCTAAAAATGTTGGAGGAGCTAGAGGAAATTCACAGCTCAGCACCCGGCAGGCCGATCTCAGTCTGTGATACAAGAACAGGTCCGAGAAAGGAACCTCTCGTCCCTCTTCAGCCTCAGGAGTGGTCCTGAACTCATTATTGCGAAACAAATCAGCAAACGTATGGAGACCCAACTTCTGTTGAACTGCCTTACCAATGCCTCCCTCGTTGCAGGGTAATAGGGGATTCTGGACTAAGGACAGCAGTGGTGCATATAAGAGTGGCACATCTGCTCTTTTCCTCAGCTCCTCCCACGCCCATTTTAGCGTTTCAGCTGTGTCAACCTCCCCTCTGGGACGCTTTGCCTTCGCACAGACGGCCACCTGGAGCGGGATCGTTGCCATATTATCGCGCTCTACAGCTACATATGGATGGAATGGGGTGGGGTGGACCCAAAAATGTAAAAACTGAGCCTGAGCGCATAGTGCACATAGGTGCATGTCTGGGGCCCCCAAGCCGCCCTGTTGCAAAGGGAGCGTCAACACCTCCCAGGCTGCCCTGGCCTGTCCCCCCGCCCACACCAATGTGACTAGGTGCTATTTCAGCGTAGCAAAAAAGTGGGACGTCAGTGGTATCAGGATATTAACGAAAAGGTACAAAAATTTGGGTAATACAATCATTTTGACCAAGGCGATCCGCCCAGTGAGAGACAGGGGCAATCTTGACCATATTTTCACCTTGCCTTCGAGTCAGGACATTGCATGCCCAAAGTTCATATTCCATATTTCTTGGAGATTTCGGCTTATCCAAATTCCTAAATATTTCACCGCCTCTTCTTCCCATCGCAAGGGGAACTCGGATGGAACTACAGGGGTGCTGTCAGTCAAAGGAAACACGACAGACTTAGACCAATTTATACAGACACCTGCCAGCCCTCCAAAGCGGATAAATTCACGTAAAACCGGATCCAAATTGACCTCGGGATCCACAAGCCAAAGGGTTACGTCATCTGCATATAAAGATATTACCAGGCTGCGGGAGGTAAAACCAAATTCCACGCGCAGTGTGGTGCTGTTGTACTCGGGCCGCTAGAGGTTCCATCGCTATTGTGAATAACAGCGGGGACAAGGGGCAGCCCTGTAGATGGAAAACGGGCCGGGACTAGGGGCGAAGGTCCCTGGCCCTTGTCTGTCAGGGCCATCCTACACTTACTCCAGGGAAGACCTCCTTAGACTCACGCCACCCCAGCATGCCCACTGCACTACCCTGAATCCTCATTGTGCCCCTTGTACCTGCCCGATCTGCCTGCTCCCTCTTACCTCCTTCCCTTCTATAACCAATTTAACCGCCTCGAACTTCCCTCCCTTACGCCCTAAATCTACAGTCGCTGACCGGACCCAAACTAGGATGCTGATCAGCCTTAACTGTAGATCACTAGGCAAACATAGGAGAGAGATTTTCGATCTTCTTGTCTCAAAGAAACCCGCAGCTCTCTTTCTTACAGAGACATGGCTAAAAGACCATTCTGGCCCAGATATTGCTGCCGCACTCCCCGACAACTACACTTATGTTGGAAAAAATAGACCAAAGAAAGAAGGCGGAGGTATAGCCATAATCTACAACAGATTATACTCCTGCAAATGGGAAGACTTTGTATTACCTAACTGTGAGGCAGGCCTGTTCAAGCTTTCGCTTTCTCCCAATTTTACTCTCTCTGGCCTGCTCATCTACCACCCCCCGTGCCCAGCGAATTCTTGGGCAGCCTCCCTTCCTGAGTATATAGCACCGCTAATTCAGAGCTCAACAAATTTTTCCATTATCGGTGACCTCAATCTGCACCTGAATGACCCCTCATGTACTACCAGTAGCACTCTCTTACAAGACTTGGCTGCTTTAAACATTTCTTTACACAATTCTGGCCCTACGCATAAAGCAGGGAACCTTCTGGACCCCATCCTTTCTAATCTTGAGGCCATTGACTGTAAGGCTCCATCACCTATTGTATGGTCTGACCATTACATAGTGACCTTCATTATTAAACTAGGTCAACAATTAAACACCCCCTCTGACCCCACAGAACCTAGATTATCCAGAAATTGGAATAAAGTGGACCTCAATAAATTCAACTCCTGTTTCGAGAACACTAGACCTCTCATGGAAACTACTAGCACTGCAACTTCTGCCGCTATAAACATCTGGCTTACACAGGCTGCCGATGCATGCCTACCTTTGCGCATGCAATCGCACAATTTTCATCATCCACCTGCACCCTGGTTTACCGAAGCCTTAAAGAAAGAAAAAACCATTTGCAAAAACCTGGAGCGCAAATGGCGTATAAAATATGACTCATGTTCTAAGCAAAGCTATAAAGCCGCCTTAACAAAATATCATTCCCTATGTAAAACTGCCAAAGCTGAACATGTTAACCACACCATCCTTGAAGCAAAAAATCGTCCAAAGACACTCTTCAAGGTAGTACAAAAGCTCTCGGGTGCACTGTGTCAGCCCAAAGCTCCCTGTCTTAACATGGCACAATGCAACTCACTGGCTGAATTCTTCATCGCCAAAATTGATACCATCTACTCCAATTTTGGGAATTTATCTCCCCTCCCCTCTCTGTCCAACTTACCTGCCCAACTTAATCTTTCGATCAAGGGACACCAGAGGACAATAGCCCCACCCACTATCTGCCGACCCCCTCCTCTCCACCCACGTTCTCCTGTGACTTTGGGCTCACATCTGATACCTGTCCCCTTTCCGCTCAGTGTTGAGTTAAGGGGAATTTTACATCCGTCACAATCCGGCTTTAGATCCGGTTTTTCGATGGAATCTACTTTGCTAGGAGTCTCGGAAAACATCAGTTTCCGAGTTGACAGGGGGGAAACCGTGGCACTCATTTTGCTTGATCTGAGTGCCGCATTTGACACGGTTTCCCACCCCATTCTTGTCAATGCCCTCCGATCATCTGGCATCACCGGCTCAGCTCTCAACTGGCTTGTTAGCTTCCTATCCAACCGCACCTTCCAAGTCTTCTCTTCCTCATCCGCTTCCCAAACTTTTACATCTGCGTATGGAGCCCCACAGGGTTCCATCTTGAGCCCCTTGCTCTTCAACTTATACGTCAGACCTCTGGCGTCTATTGCGGAGCAAGCTGGGCTCACCATTTACTCCTACGCAGATGATACCCAGATCATCTATTCTCTTTCCCCAGACTCCCATACCTCCTCATCCGCCCTCTGTTCAGGATTAAGCAACATCGCAGCTTGGATGTTGGACAACAAACTGCAACTGAATGGGGGAAAAACAGAACTTCTTCTGTTTGGCCACAACACCACTCTATGGGGACCCCAACATTGGCCCGCTCAAATGGGCAATCCACCCACTCCTTCTAAATCAGCACGCAACCTAGGCGTGATTTTCGACGACCAGTTATCAATGAAAAGCCATGTGATCAAAACCTCCTCCACCTGCATCACAATCAGCAAGTTGGTGCGCAAAATCATCTGGATGCTGCCTGTGGATATCCAGAAAACTGTAGTCCAGGCTCTAATCACTTCTAGACTAGACTACAGTAACATCCTTCTCCTGGGCGCCAGCAAAGAGGTGATCCGTAAACTGCAAACAGACCAGAATATGGCAGCACGACTGCTCTGCAAATTACCTAATACTTCCCCTACCTCCAACTCCCTCCGCACACTACACTGGCTCCGCATTGAAAATCGCACGAAATTCAAGGCTCTCTGCATCATGCACAAAATAAAAACTGGTCTGGCCCCACCATATCTCACATCCTTGGTTCACCAACACTGCCCCCCCGCACTCTGCGTTCATCTAACCAACACCTTTTTTCAGTGCCTAGAATCAGAAAAGCCAGAATGGGAGGCCGTTCCTTTGCCTGGCTAGCCCCTTCACTTTGGAATTCTCTTCCCCTTCAGCTACGAAAAGAACCCAATTATCTCAGATTTCGCAAACAGGTAAAAAATTGGCTATTCAACATGTAGCTTCCTCCCTTCTGACTTCTGACTTCCCCTCTCCTTTGTTGGTTTTAGCGCCGGGAAACCTACGGGTAGCTGAGCGCTTTATAAACTTAAATATAATAAAAGGGATCAGAGGTCAGTCCGTTAACCTGTATTCTAGCACTAGGGGCAGTGTATAACAGGCGAATTTTACTTATGAACAGCTGTCTAAATCCCAAATTAGCAAGGATCTTGAACAGATACAGCCATTCTAAAGTATCGAACGCTTTTGTAGCGTCTAGAAACACCACAGCAGCATGCACAACCTGGTGCAGATAGTGCAGTGCAGAAAAAATGGTTAGTAAATTATGAGATGTCGCTCGGCCTGGGATAAACCTCGATTTATCGGGCAGAGCTATGAGGGGCAACAAAGGCTTCAAGCGGTCAGCTAGCAGCTTGGCGAATATTTTGGCGTTGACGTTTATCAACGAAAGGGGTCTATAAGAGTCAAGTTTGTCTTCTGCCTTGCCCGGTTTGAGCAATGTAACGATTAAGGCCTCTCTTATCGAGTCAGGCAGCCTGACCACTTCTAACGCTTCATTGTACACCGCCAACAGCCTGGGCGCAAGCACCTCCACATAGGCTTTTTAAAAAGTAGTGGTTAGTCCATCAAGGCCTGGTGCCTTACTCGGGGGCATACTGTTTATCACCATTGCTACGTCTTCAGTTGTGATCGGGAGGTCCATATATTTCCGATATGTATCGTTAAACCAGGCCAGTTCAATAGATTCGAGAAAAGACCCCAACCCTCTCGGGCTGCCACTGGAGGTGGGGGTGTATAAGTTGGAGTAGAACCCAGAGAACATTTTTTGAATCTCGTCCTACCCTCTCACTACATTACCGGACATGTCCTTTATCTCATGCATGTGTGTTGTCGATCTCAAAGGCCTCACCATGTTTGCCAACATGCGCCCCGGTCTGTCCCCTTCGCCATACCTCCTCGCTTCTGCATATTTCCCTAATAATTTAACCTCACACTGTGCTTCCTCTGCAGAACCTAACAGTTTCGTTTTCAACAGCCCTGATTTATAGCAGTTCTCATCTGCATAATACTGCATTTCAAGTGTCTTAATGTCAGCCTCAAGTGAAGTCAGGGAGCCCCGTATTGCTTTAAGCACTCCTGCCTGCCTGGCGATGCACTGCCCTCTTAAAACCACCTTAAAGGCCTCCCACAGCCCACTTTCAGTATCCACTGAACCTGCGTTGTTCTGAAAATAGTCGGCAATGTCATTACCTATCTCTGCCCTGAAGGCCTCGTCAAGTAGGGCATGCGGCGTTAGCCTCCGAGTGAATGCGCGTTTATACATATTGGGTAGCGCCAGCCGCAGCAGGCACGGGGCACGATCGGACAGGGCGTGGGGCAAATGCCCGACTTCCACCGTGCAAGCAGCCATGTCCCGGGACAGCAGTCAATAGTCAAGCCTAGACCAGGCATGTGATGTTCCGTAATACAAGTACCCTCCCGCAGCCCGACATTCCTATGCCTCCAAATGTCAACAAGAGCCCTCCCTCCAGTCCAACCAACGATGCAGCAACGCCGCCACTCCTTGCATAGTTAGAATAGCAACCAAGCAATGTAACAGGTGCCTGCCCAAGACTTGGGCAGCCAGGTGTAGACCTTGTTCCCATAACCAAGTACGTATTCAGTGAGGACACCAGAGCTGGGAGAGTCGAACCATTGAGCTGGAGTGTTTAGGCACAGTCACTTTCTCCCACCCATACTGTTCCACTGCTCTTCATGCAGTATTTTCCGGGATGTGGGTAGACAGGGAGATCCCTGAGAGGTGCCAGTCTTTTCTTCCCCCCACCATTGTAGATGTTCGATGGATTAAAGGACCCATGATTCTTCTCATATTCGTTCTTTTCTGCTGAATCTTTATTCATGCTTGGCCACTCTACAGCCATGATGTGGTGAAAGGCTTGTCTGCTACTGATCTTCCCCAGGGATCGTGTGGATGTATCACCTGAATAGAATGCATCAAAGAACACAGTGTACCAGCCGTAGGACGAACCAACTTGAGAGAAAGGAGCAGGAATCAGGGACATTCCAGTGCTTGCAGTGTGGGGCAGCAGCCCACATACCCAACAGTTTGTCGTGTTCACCACAAGCTGGTGCTGGTGTAACATTTGAATGAAAGTGTTGTTAAAGAAACCTGTCCTGTTTTTCTCATGGGTGGGTAATGACACATGCTGATAAGGCGATTCTGTAGAGGTAGGAGGCTCAGGTGCTGCAAGGGCAGCGTGTATTAGTCATCTGAGGCAGGCCAGTCCCAGTGAAATAGTCATTAGTACGATTAGATTGATCGAGTACCCGGCCACGTATTGTCTTCATGTACTCTTGTTTCTTTATTTCTTTGCTCTTCAAGCTTTAAGTGTTCATTTTGTTCATCGTCTGCTTCACTTGGTCTTCCCTAGTTGCTGCCCGTGATTGGTGGTTGCTTCACTGGTCAGTGATTCCGGCGGCCCTATTGGCATGTTCCGGTCCGCTGTACCGGCTCCGGTCAAAGGAGAAAAATTTAAAAATGCGCCGGTGTATCACAGCCCTGCAGCGATATTTCGGACCATGTCAAGCAGAGGGCAGAGACCTTTGTCTCTTCAGTCCTTTTTCTGGGTCGGAGGTTGTACCGGGTGGACCTGGGCTTTGTTTGATCAGGAAACAAGGGCTCTGGCTGTTGAGTGTCCCACAACCTCAGATGCGGAGGAACGGCAGATTGCAGGATGTCGTCATCCTCTCGTTCTGATGAAGCCCAGGCAATGTTGGTGTCACTGAAGGGTACAAATCGCGGGATCTTCTCACAATCGTCGTCTCCCAGGCCTTCCTTGACCCACCGGTTGTATGGTAGTGGTAGAGGCACCTTCTTGCAATGCACTCCTTGGACCCAGTTTTTTCTTGCTGCCACCTTCACTGCAGACCTGGTAGCCAGCAACACTTGCTGGGGCAGCTTCCACCTCTGCTCCAAGTTCTTTGTTCTCTGGAAGTTCCGGATGCAGACCCAGTCACCGGGCTGGATGGTGTGACCAGGGCCCTCTGGTTTGGGTGGCAGGATATCTTGTACCTGACGATGAATGAGACGTAGGTTAGTGGTCAGTTCATGTAAATAATCAATCAACATTGGGTATTCAATGTCAGAGTACTTCTTGGGGCGGGGTACTCCCCAAATATTTGCTGGCCGACCAAACACTATTTCGTACGGAGATAGTCCGGTTCGAGAATGTGCCGTGGCTCTAGTTGATAGGAGGGCAAGGGGCAGGGCGTCGGGCCAAGACAGTCCCGTGTCAGCCTGTATCTTTGCCGTTTTTAATTTCAGTGTTCCATTGTGGCGCTCAACCAAACCTGCTTACTGGGGGTGATTGGCGGCATGGAATTTCTTCTGATCTCCATCCCTATACACACTTTCTTCATTATTAAGTGGCTTCCGTTGTCGCTCCAGATAATTCTGGGCATCCCAAATCTGGGGAAAAAATTCCTTCAACAGTATTTTAGCAGTGCTTAGAGCAGTTTTGTCCTTAAGGGGGTAGGCTTCGATCCACTTACCAAAGGCACACACAACTACCAGGACATATCGGAGATTGTTGCATCTTTCCATCTGTATGTAATCTATTTGGAGCACTTCGAAGGGGTAAGAGGGGGGTGCAAAATTTCCAGCAGGTGTCGGTGTGCCTTTTCCGGGGTTATGCATCAAACAAATCCTGCAATGCCTGACTAACCTCTCAGCATATTTTGGGATGTGTTTGTTTTGCCATACCGGAGCTAGCAATTTGCAAATACCTTTTGCACTAATGTGAGCTGGGCCATGAGCCATAGTGACCACTGGCAAAACATAGGCATCGGGTAACAACCATCGCTGTTGTTCAGACAGATCCGTCCAACAGCCATTCTCATTTAATGGGCCTGTTTGCTCTTCCCAGAGAGCCTTTTCCTCTCTGGTCACCTCTGCCTGTATTTCCTTCACATTCTCAATAGTGTCCTTGCGCATCCCTTTCTCCGGTACCCAGTTTGAGGGGCCAGCTACATACATATGGACAGAGACATTTTTAGCTGTTACCTTTGCAGTCTGGTCAGCAAATGCATTACCCCTTCCTATGTCATATCAGTTACTTTCTTGTGGGCGCTACATTTGACCACAGCTATCTTTACAGGAAGAGTCAATGCTTTTAACAGCCTGCTGACCAGATGCCCATGCTGTATCTTAGTACCGTGAGAAGTAAAGAAATCCCCTCTCAGCCCATAGTCGCCCAAAATTATGGGCCACGCCAAAGGTGTACTGGCTGTCAGTGTAGATGTTGACGGCCATCCCTGTACTTAGTTCACAAGCTCTGATCAGTGCCACTAACTCAGCAGCCTGGGCGGATTGGTAAGGTATTCTCTCACTCTCCACTACTGTCTGTAACGTGGTGTTGGGATAGGCAGCAGTTGTGCTACCATCAGGAAGTTTGATGCAAGAACCATCCACGTACAGGGTACCATCAGGGTCAGTTAGGGGTGTGTCAGTCAAATCCACACGGCCTTTAGTCTCTTCCTCCGTCTGGAGGACACAATCATGTGGATCAGAACCAGTGTCATCATCAACAAAGGGTAGCAATGTGGCTGGATTGAGCGTAGTGCAGCAGCAGAAGGTGATATGACTGGCTAAGAGAGTCAATTCCTATCCGGACAAACGTGCACTAGTAAGGTGTTGGTTTATTGTCCTATTTAATAAAGTGTCAACTGCGTGAGGAACCATAACTGTAAGTGCAGTGTCAAGGACCAGGCCAGCAGATTGGCAAATAGATATGGCAGCGATATCTGTTGCTCTCAAGCAACTGGGTAGTGCGCGGGCTACGGGATCTACAACTGCAGAAAAATATGCACAGGGGCGTTGTCTGTCACCAAAACACTGTTAGCACTGACAATGCGCAACCATTATGCTGTGTACAAAAAGAGTGAAGGGTTTCTGATAACTAGGGGTGCCTAGCACCGGGGCCGAACACAAGGCTGTTTTCAGTTCTTCAAATGCATGCTGGCATTCATTTGTCCAAGGAAGTGGGTGGGGAACATCTTTAAGTGTGAGGCTCAATAAAGGTTTAATGAGTAAAGAAAAATTGGGTATCCACTGGTGGCAGTAGGAGGAGATACCAAAAAAAGCACAAACCTCTTTCTGCGTTTTTTGTGGGGGCATCTTACTGACTGTTTGTATTCGTTCAGGGGTGAGGCGGCGTCCCTCCTTCAACAGGAGATGACCTAAGTAGGTCACCTCATGTCGACAATATTGGAGTTTGGAGAGGGGAAACTTTGTGATTGAATTGTGCCAGATGCAGGAGCAATTTCATTGTAGCTGCTTTACATAACGCCTCGGTATCTGCCGCTATAAGCAAATCATAGAAAATTATAAAGGGGTTCTGCCCAAATTACCCTCCCATACCTGGGCAAGGGACATCAAAAACATGAGGAAGTGGAAACGAGAGGTACTGAGGAATCAATTAAGCATATACTTTCACAACAAAATATATTTCATTATCCTGTTTTTTACAGTTATTTGTATCGACATCAAATTATACAATTTAATAATGACATATATACGAGTCACAAGACAAAGTGGCACAAACCAACCTAGTAATCAAAACAATACAATATATACAACAACATACATATACAATTTACACACTATATGTACAACGGTGTACCCTACAAAAAACTGAAGATAAAGTGAATCAATTTTCTAACAATACCCACTCCTAACTTTGAGTGAAGTATCACAACAAAGGAAGTTCTTGCAGCGCCCAAGTGTGTAAATTCTGTTTACCAAAAGAAATATATATTAATCAAGGCGCCTGACATCAAACATAAAGTGCAAAATATGGGGACTCCTTATCACAAAGGTATTGACGCAGTCGCGGTCGCGTTTCCACCAGTTGTCTCTTTTGGCTTCATCAGGACAGGGGTACTTCAAAGAAAAGTGTCATCCACACAGAGAAACTAATCCTGGGAACAAGGGAAGCCTCCTCGTCTGGTGCACACAGGGCGAGCCCTCCAAAGAGTAAAGGCATCCGCTAAAAGGTCCAACTGTCCACACACTTGTCCAGCTACCGTGGGAGATAGTATCAATCTGAGGGTAGTCCTGAGACCTCCTTATTTTTATTTCTTAGATCCAGGTCGCACAGCAGAGTCAAACCGCATTTCACGAACCTCAAGGCAGCACAACCATCCGTGTATTCGAGTCAAGGAAATCATCAACGTACTGGAGGAGTGCGGTACCTTGGGGTAGGGTCAGGGAATCAAGTTGGCCCTTCAGGGCCTGACTGTAAATTATGGGGCTCTCTCTATATCCTTGTAGAGCTCTGAAGAACCGGAAACTTCGTCCTGCAAATGAGAATGCAAAAGATCCCTACTCTGTTCATCGACTGGTATACTAAAAAAGGCATTTTTTAGGTCGATGACAGAGAAAAAACATGCAGACGGGGGAACCATAGTAAGTAGGGTGGTGATATCTGGGACCATAGGAAAGTGAGGTACTACTATTTTGTTTATCTCGCGCAAATCAATGACAAAACGATAAACAGGGGGCTTGGAAGGATCGGTGCGTTTTAGGACCGGCAAAAATTGGGCTATTGCACACATTTCCTCTTGTCTCTTCAACCACGCCCTTGTCAACAAGTTCAGAAATTATCTGGAGTAATGCCCTTTCCCCTTCTTTGGGTATTTTGTATTGGGGAAGCCGGGGAGGGCGAGCATTTTCCTTCAGGGTAACAGAAAAAGGGGGTATGGACAAAAGGCAACATCAGTATCACCTTGGGCCCAAAGAGCAGGAGGGACATTCTGAAGTTCCTGGGGAATGGGATCTGGGGAGGCCAAATATACTGGGTGTGTGGTAGGGGGACCCATAGTGATGTAAACCCCATCAAGAGAACATTATATGGTTGCATGTAATCTTTTTAATAGATCTAAACCCAACAAATGTTCCCCACATGTGGAAGTCAAAACCAAAGGGGAATCAACTGTGTAGGGTCCTATTGTTGGTTCCAGTGGTAGTGAAACGGGGCTAAATACTGGGGTACCAGAAAACCCCACAGAAATGTTATTTGCGCCAGACAAGGGGGCCCCAGGGACTTTAGACCTAGCAATAGAACTTTTTGTTGAACCAGTGTCGACCAAGAATTTTTCCGTAGAGCCCAGTGTTTTAACATGAACATACGGTCCCTTTTGGTCAACAGGAATAGGCACGGGTCCCTTCTCTTGTCCTTGGCAATCCTAGTGGGACAGGAACCCCATCCCTTCTTCAGGCTCATAATCCTCAGTAAAATAATTGCGGTCCTCATAATTAGCAGTATCAAATCTATTCTCTCGCATGTTGCCTGTCCTGCAACTGTGTTCTAGGCCCACCTCGCCCTCGTCCTCTCTGGGGACATTGTCCTGTGAAGCAGTCAGTGGGGGCAGAGTTGTTCTGGCCCAACAGGGAACACTCATCGCGCCAATGACCCTCCTGGCGACATTAAGCGCACTGGTTGGGTCCCAGCGGTGGGCGAAGAATCACAGGGGCAGGTCTCTGAGCTATTAGTTGAAACTTAGGGGCACCTCTGTTTTGGGTCTGGGTCGGGTATGCTTGTTGGCGTAATAACTTTGTCTTTAAGTCTTTAGTCTTTTTATCCGTTCTATCTCGCTCTTCATTCTCCCTATTCTCATAGTACTAGGTCATTGTCAAAATACCAGACGGGGGGGAGATGGGCCATGCACTTTCTGACATTTTTAGTTTAGTTGCAAGCTGTGGTAATAGATTGGACGCAAATTTATCCACAAACAGTCGCTGCCCCCTTCTAAAGTCATCTCCTGTCCACTATAGTTGGTGAATGAGCTTTCGAATTGTGTGAAAAAGTAACTTTCATCTTTCTTCTGTTTACAAGCAGCTAATCTGTCCCAATTGATATGGTGAGGTGTCAACATCTTTTTCATGGCAGTAAGCATCTGGGCCGGAAGGGCTGAGATCATGGGATCGGGTTTCTCACCACCAGGTCGAGCTCTGTCAGATTCCTCAAAATCCTTCCACGTATGGCCAAATTCTGTCTGATCATTAGGGCGTATTTTGGACCATATTTCAGTCGGTACTACCTGTCCCATTAACATATCTATATATGCTAAAGTCATTACACAAGATTGGAGTGTCTGAGTCAATTCCTTATAATAACCTGCTGGATTTTTACGCGGGTCAGGCAATTGGTTTTTAAGTTGGAGGACGTCAGACCTTTTGCAAGGGACATAGACCCACATCTGCCTAAAACCTGCCGGTATTTCAGGGTTTCAAAGCGGACTGTGGGGGAGCCCACAGTTGAGGGAATGCACAGCTCAAAGACAAAAGTGTCTAAATCAAGGTTATCAATGACAGTTTGAAATTCATAGAAAATGCTCTAAGGCAATCAATTATTTGTTTCATCACATGTTTTTTACTGTTATAGCATTATACAAATCACAATTCAAAAACATTATTAACATATGTATGTGTGCAAACTGTTCGTGTCAATTGTCAAAGTAATATCAAATCAACAATGCGTTTTAAGCCATCACAAAGCGGCTAAGAAATACATAACATCCTTTTTTCATCAATCCCAATGCATTTCGGGTTACGTGGAACCCTTCGTCAGGGGAAAGCGTTAGAGAGTGGAGTCTTCACATTCAATGTCGCCACTGAAAATTAAAACACAACAACATGCAGTAAAAATACTGCTCGGCTATTAGGATTTGCACCCCAAGTTGTGCACTGAAATGAGGAGTGTTGAGGATAAGCCAATGTAGATGCTAAAAGAAATGTGCTTTAGAGTAAGCAAAGTGAAAAAACGTAAAGGACCGATCACCATGAAATAAAATAAAGTGGTAGCGCCTAGCTGGTACCTTGCACAGGGTGCTGGTCGGGACAAATGGCCTGATACTGTGAGTTTCAGTGCTGCGCACTAATGTCTGTAAATGAAATAAAATGATATAGTAATGTACTGCAAAGGAGACTGTCCTGTAGCAGCGGTGAACGGGCGGGAACAGTAACTGAAAAGTAACTACGCTATACTGGCTTACCGGAAATTCAATCTTGCAAGCACTGTCGATGTGCTGCTATTCCGAGATAGTCAAAAGAAGGAAGTTCCTCCGTGTGGCTCAACGGCAATTCTCGGTGCTATAGGGATAAATAAGGAGGAGTAGAGTTAGACTCCTCCATTTCGCCGATATTTAACTATAGACAGGCGTCTTAGTCAAAGTGTAATCAACGGAGTGAACGTACCCAAAGCTTCCAGGGTTCTCAGCTGGTAAACTGCTTCTAACGCGATGTGTTGGAAACGATCCAGAGTGCAGTGCGCGGCCGGGGAGGTAATATTCAAACAGGCAATGGAAGGTCTAAGCTGCGTAAAAATAGACCCGAATGGGTAGAACGATGTAGAAAACGGGAAGTCTGAAGGAATAGGACAATGTCACCAGTGATCAGGAAATAGAAAGGGGGAAACCGAATATAGGAATGATGAAGATGATTCTAGAAGTGGAATGTAAGAGGTGAAACGAAGACAACGTGCAATATATGGTGCTTAAAGAATAAAATGAAAAAGACTGTAAATCAAAAATCTATAAAAAATAATTTTAGGAAAGTAAAACGCTTGTGGAGGGGCAACAAATGAAAAACACAATAAGAGATGGGTGCAGATCCTGTACAATATGGAACTATAAGGGCTACTTTATAAGAAACACAACATCTCATAATGGTCATTAAGCCCATTTGGGGCTAGCGTTCTCAGTGTTTTTATCCAATGTGTTTCCCTCCGGGCCAGTGATATGTTGATGTCAGTGCCTGACACCTTTTTGACTCTTTCTAAAATGGTAAACCGTAATTGGGGTATAGTATGACCCGCTGTCTCCCAGTGTGTTGCCAGTGGGGATGTAGTGTTTTTGTTCCGAATCCGGCTTTTGTGCTCTATGATGCGAGTTTTTATCTTTCTGCTTGTTCTGCCTACGTACACGAGGCCACATGGGCATTTAATTGCATATATCACTTCTTCAGTGTTGCAATTAGACGTGTGATGAAGTTTTAGTTTGGTGCCCGTTTGTGGATGCATGAAAATATCACCTGTGATTACATTGCTACACTGTCCGCAGTTGTAACATTTAGTCATTCCCTTGAAACCCCCTGTAGGTTTCTCTTCTTGCGGTTTCAAAAGTTCACGAAGGTTTTTCGCTCTTTGGTGTGCAAATAATGGAGAATCTAAGAAGATACCTTGAAAGTCTGGTTCATTTTCAATGATTTCCCATCTTTTCTTGATGATGGTTTTTATAAGAGGAGCTTGTGTGGAATGTTTCAGTACAAATACCTCTCTGCGGGATGAAGTTCTTACGGAGGTTTGTAACAAATCCTTCCTCGGTTTTTTTCCACCTGTGCTGCCGCTTGATCAAGTATTTCTACTGGATATCCTCTTATTTGATATCTACATTTTTGTTCTTGAATTTTGTCGGTGCACTCTTGGTTGTCCGAGGTGATTCTCTTTATGCGCATGAACTGAGAGATTGGAAGGTGTTTCTTGAGGGAAATTGGATGTGCACTAGTGAAGTGCAATGCGCTGTTTACATCTGTGGGTTTGGTGTAAACTGATGTACTTAAGCCTGTGGCTGTCTTGCGGATTTCTATATCCAAAAAGTGTATCTTGTTTTCTTGAATGTTATAGGTGAATTGGATTCTCGGATTGTGCAGGTTTAAGGTCTTGATGGAATCCTCCAGTGTACGTTTTTGGCCATTCCATATGACTAGAATGTCATCAATATAACGAAAGATGGATACTGCATTGTTGATCCAGATAGGATTGGTGAGCATGTGCTGGTGTTCGAAGTGAGCCATATAGGTGTTTGCATACGAAGGGGCTCCGGGAAAGCCCATGGATGTTCCCGTCTTCTGTAAGTAGAATTGATTTTGCCAAAGAAAATAACTGTGATATAACGAGAAGTGGAGTAGTTCAAGAAGAAAGATTGATAATTCAGGTGGTTTAGATGAGGTCAGCAACCTCCATTCCACTGCTTCTAGGCCTTGGTCATGTGCTATGGAGGTGTACAGAGCCACGACGTCTATCGTACATAATAGAGTGTCTTGGTTCACTTTGTGTTCAATGGCTTGTAGCTTCGTAAGACAGTCTGTGGTGTCACGTATGTACGTGTCCCAAGTTTGGACTAATGGCTGGAGGTGATAGTCCACGAAATATCCAATAGCTTCATGTATCGAATTGCACCCTGCCACTATGGGTCTGAAGGGTGGTCTCAAGGGATCCTTATGCATCTTCGGAAGCATGTATATATGTGGGACTTTTGGTGTTAAGTTTACAAGAAATTTACCAGTAGGTGTATCTATTGTACCTGCCTCTACAGCTTTTGTGACTATAGTAGTCAATAAGGTCAACAGTTCATCCGTGGGATCTTTATCCAGTGTCAAATAAGTTTCAGTGTCAGCCAAATGTGTTTCCACACTTTGGTTGTAGAATGTGGTATCTAGTACTACGAGGGCACCGCCCTTGTCAGCTGGTTGAAAAATGATAGACTTGTCTCTTTTGAGAGATCCTAAGGTTTTTTGTTCTTTTTCAGTCAGATTGGAATGAGAGGGTTTAGTGTATTGGATTTTTGCAAGGTCTTTCTTAACCAGATGTTCGAAGGTGTCGAGTGATTTATGGGTGATATGAGCCATAAATTTGCTCTTAGGACGAAATTTCCTGGATTCTGGGCTTTGATCTTCAGCATTGGGCAAGGTTGAAAAAAACCACCTCAAGCGTAATTTGCGCATAAATCTGAACACTGCAGTCTCAGTTTCCAATTCATTGGATGAATATGTTGGCACGAAAGAAATGCCTTTGTTCAATGTGTTTAGTTCCACTGGGTTCAAAGTTCTGGAAGAGATGTTCATCACTAAGGATTCGGTTTCTTCACCGTCCTCTGTGGTCTTCCTGTGTCGGGTGCTTTTTTTGTTTTGTCCCCTTCTGTTGCGGGTTCTGGTTGTGGTGTTGTTTTGTCTGGAGGTCCCTTGATCGGTGGGCCACTCTCTAAAAAAGATTGTTGCTTGCTGGATGTTGATGGTTCCCCTTCTGTTGTTGAGATCTGGGATGTGGTAGAGGGTGGTTTCGGAGGATGAACCGTGAGGTCTTGGTCAGGTACCAAACTTTCCTCAGAAGAATTAGTGTTGGGTTTTTTGAAAAAACGCTTTTGGGCATAGGTTTCTGCCCATGAGTAAACCTCATCCAGTTTATAATCTATGGTGTCCCTGCGGAACTTCCTGGTCTTCCGTTCGTGCACCTCTTTTGCATGTTTGTCCAAGTTGGTGTTGATATTCTCCAATACCTTGTCCCAGTCGTCGGAGTCCATTTTTTGTGAAAGGTCATCCTTCAGTCTGTCTATGTCTTGCGACAAATCGACAAGAATAGTAGAGATTTCTTCTATGATGAGAAGTATCAGGTCAAGCGAACACTTGTTCAATATAGCATAGCAGCGTGACATGAAATCTTTGTTAAATTTAAATAGCATGGGTTTTAAAGCTATTCGTAGGCCTCTAGGAATTCTTTTAACTTTGTGATACTCAATGAGAGTAGTGGCGTGGAGGCGCTGATTTATTTCTTTCTTGAGCAAGTATTCAAGTTGTTTCAGTTGTTGTGAGATATTTCCTGTGGAGGCACCAAAATCACGTGCTTCTTTTATAAGTGAATATATTGACTCTGCTTCCTCTGTAGTATATGCTTTGGTAGTAGCTTGATTTGTGGTTATGTCCGCTATATCTTTCCAAGACATATTGAGAGAATTGCGTGGGTGCTACCCTGCTGTGGGTGGGTCTGGTATAAGAACACTGATAGGGGGGTGCGGGTGCACACCTATATGTAAACAGTTAGTTGGTTTCTAATTTTATGATGAGATATTTGGTGGGTTTGTAAGGAATGTGCGTGCAATTCCCAGTGCACTTTTGTCTTTGAGCTGTGCATTCCCTCAACTGTGGGCTCCCCCACAGTCCGCTTTGATGTCCTAACACGGGGAATTAGGGTCATTTCCCCACTGGGAATTGCACGCACATTCCTTACAAACCCACACCCCCCTATCGGTATTTCAGGGTTGCCATCTATGTCAACAATGCGGTCTCTCCAAACAGGCTCTACCTCCCTCATTGGAAACCCTTATTTAACGTAATACCAGATAAGGAGTCTCTGTAGGCTACTAACGTGATTAGATTGCATAATAGTGCTGGGCCCTGAATGTCCCCTTTTTCAACCACCTTATGGCGAAGGTCAGACAGACCTGGGGGTGGACCTGATTCTACAAAATCCTCCCACATTTGGATCAGTATGTCACACATTTCACAAAATATGTCAATCTGTTGAATGCGTGTCCACTGATCCATTGTCATCCATATATCCTGAGCGGTGTACATAGTGTTATTTTCCATCCACATACGAGCTTGTTGACTCATAGCGAGTTGTTCCTGTGTACTATCTATCAGTCTGCGCAAGGTGCGTCGTCTGGGAGTGGGTGGTCTATGCGGAGTTACTTAAGGGATATAATCATGGACCACTGACCAGGCATTCGCTAATTGCCCTGCACTGGGGGAAGGTGTTGGATGACTGTCAACAAGAAATGGGTTGGTTGCAACGGGAGTTGAAGGCATATTAGGTTGGACAGGTAATGGACCAGTGGAAGGTACAACAAGAGAAAAAGAAGGGTGGATTTGCATTGGTACAGTGGCCTGAACAGTCAGGACGTTGGGAACAAGTGGCTGAGGAATCGGACAAACAAGGGCATGGGCAGGGGCAATAACTGGAGCAGCAGGAGGGGTCAATTGGGTGGGATCAAGGGTCGGATACATGGCGGGAGCATAGGTTGGAGGGGTGTTCAACATGGAGGACATTAGAGTGTCATCCTCGTTGTACCGGGCCTTTTCGGGAACCTTCTTTGTAATGTAACATCCATCTACCTGCATTATATTGAAACTATCCTGTATTACTATACCCTCTTCTATTCTCTGATTATCATGATTCTGGGCTTTCTGAATCACAATCATACGCATTATTTTAGCTTCGTTCTTTTTGAGTCTGATTTCTTTCTGTTAGGTCTCCTTGCGCCAAACCCGAAAGGAATCAAACATCGCAGGTCTAGCTTTTCTTTGAAACAACTTTTCCTCTAAATTATCTAATACAGGAGGTTCAAAACTACCGTACATTGGGCATTGTAATTCAGCACTACATTTTGTATATTTGTGCCAAAGTGAGGAAAACATAATCGGGCCAACACCATGTTTAGCATAGACTTCATGATTAGGGGTCCCCAAAGGAGGAGTCGGACAAGATTCCTCCAATGCAGAGTCCTGTTTACAATAACAACAACACCATTTCCGAAACGTACTAAATCCAGGCATCTCTAGACGTGTATCCTGGTTCCAAACATCAAAGGGTAAAATCTAATATTTACAGTATACAACTGTACTTACCCACTGGCTTCGGCTTTTGCAAAAGTCAAACAATACCCAAAACCAAAATACAATTCACCAAAGAAGTGGGCCACTCCCACTCTTACCTGACCGTTAATCTTCCATCACACGGCAAGTGTCACAAAGGTCTTGATCTCCAAAAACTAGGCAGATAGTACTTCCTATGTAGAGCGTTCCACAGTTGCATTGAATGGCATATACCACAAATTTCGTTGAACATGTGATTCTTTTGTTGATTTGGATCAATCTTCCCTCTGGGTCTCTTATATTTCTTTTGTTTACGCCGATCTTGCACGCTTTACAGACATTACATTTTGTAAAGCCGTTCTGTTGTTTTTCTAGCCAACTTTGTGTTTTTGTTTTCTAGCTAAAATATCTTTGGACTAGTATGTCTTGGATTGATGGTGCTTTTCTGAAGGTAATTTGTGGATTTGTGCCTATAAGTTTCTCCATGTCTGGATCTTGTTTTTAGAGGGGCCAATATTTTGTACACTCTGGCGTATTTTGTGGGCTAACTATAACTGGTGTGAAACCTATGGTTTTTTCAGTGAATTTCAAAGGTTTTTTAAATGCTGATTCCTAACTATAACGATTGTGAAACCTAGTTTTTTTTTGTGAATTTCAAAGGTTTTTTAAAAGCTAATTTCTAACTATAACGATTGTGAAACCTATGTTTTTTTGTGAATTTCAAAGGTTTTTTAAAAGCTAATTCCTAACTATAACGTTTGTGAAACCTATGTTTTTTTCACTGAATTTCAAATGTTTTTAATAGCTAATTCCTTTCTATATCGAGTTTGTAACCTACGATTTTTTTATTTGCTGTTTTGTGTAAGTATTAATAATTTTTTTTGTATAATAAACTTTTTCCAATGTTTTTTTTTTTATCATTTTTTCCTGGGGCGCTCAGGGTGCACGCACCGGTAAGCTCTCCGGAGAGCGCACCGAGAGCGCTATTTCTGCGTTTGTTTAAAAAAATATGTATGAAAAGTAAATAATAAAGCAAGACATTTAGTACCATACTTATAAAAGCAATATTTATTCGGTTACCACTTGTTTGCAACCATAGAAAGTACACAATTAAAAACAATGGATTACACTAAACAATATTTGGTATAAGTAAAAAAAACTTTTTAAAAGAAGAATACTATTTATAATAAGTAGACAAATTTACAACAAAGTTTTAAAACTATAAGGACTTGAGAGGAAAAAGATTAAGTTAAATTATAAAATTATAAAAGAGGATTACGCAAGCTTTAAGGTAGAAATTTCTTATCAGTCGTAGGCTTGGCGTATTTTAATGCTAGCTTTTAAAAAAGGGGCTATGCACTTTGCAACATGTACCGAGTCCAAGAGCTGCAGGGAGAGAAATGCAGGGTGGCATAACCTGTGGCCAGAAGATTGAAGGAGTGGGAGAATCCAGGATTTTCGTGGTGTTTTATAATATTTACAAAAGAAAATAATATGGATTGTTGTTTGAGTAGATACTCCGTCACATGGACAGTTCATAAGGATGGGAGACCAATTTTGAACTTTTGGAAATGAAACTAGACGGAAAAAGGTGTTGAAACGAAATCTTGTCAAAGGATATTTCTCATGGTTAGACAAATAGTACTTCAGATAGGGTTGGATGCCTTTACCAATTTGAATTGCACAAATTTGAGAGTTCGAAGGTTTTGCAATCTCCGTTAGATTGCGCAGTTCTCTCAAATGGTCCATACACATCTTCTTGAGCTCTTTTCTAGAGATGTCCTCTACACTAGGTGGATCATCAAAATAAGAACTGCGGCCAAGATCATTAAGAAAGTTCCGCATATAGACTAACCAGGGAATCCTGTGCCAGTTAGTTAAGGCTGTACAGTCCGTGATCAAAGATAGATGACACTCTGGTTTAGTCCATATGCGTTGCCATAAGAGACTTGGTTGGGAACGTATGGTGTCTGTGATGTAGTCCATACCAAGCTCATTATGTGAAGCATAGTTCGGAGCACTTTGTGGAAGAGCCAGCAGATATTTGACAAAACCATTCTCTATTATCTGAATAGAGTCTATTGGACCATAACCCCAAACGCCCGCTCCATAGGTGGCCACACTATGGCATTTTGCGTAATAAATTTTCAAAAGTTCAGGGGGTGCGGGTTTTCCTAACTTTCTCGAAAAAGAGATCAGGGCCGATGTTGCTCGCTGGAAGAGAAGTTTTCTGCTGGCCGTGGCCTATCGCCAATTTAAAGAATCGTCCACAAGGATGCCCAGGTATGGATAAGCAGAAGTTTTCTCCAGTCTTGTTTTATCCACCAGAATTGGTTTGGAATTCTTGACCTTAGGACCAATATGCATGGTAAATGTCTTTTTTATATTAATTTTAAGACCAAGAGAACCCATAAAGCAGCAATATTTGTTAAGTTGTTTTTGGAGTTGATTCAGTGTTCGAGCTAAAATGACCGAGTCATCTGCGTATAGCAGTGTTGGTATAGGGCGATGGTTTATCTGGGGTAGATCCTGGCTCCCTTCCAACATGGCCTGCTCTAGTCCATTGGTGTAAAGGTTTAACAGGAAGGGAGCCAGTACGCATCCCTGTCTTACTCCCTTTCCTATTGAAAAAGAGGGAGATAGCTCTCTGTTGACTCCAAATCTGACACACGCCGTGGCGTCAGAATAGAGTTCACAGAGAAAAACTATAAGGGCTGGGTCCACCCCAAGATCACTAAGAATAGACCAAAGTTTGGAATGCTGGACGCAGTCAAATGCTGCACTGAGATCAACGTACACAAGAAAGATGTTACCTCCTTTTGCACCCACGTACTTTCCAATCAAGAGGGCAAGGTTCAGGGCCTGCTCCACGGTCCCAAGACCCTTCTGGAAACCGTATTGCAGGTCGGTCATGATGTTATATTCTTGGGCCCGAGATTGTAATCGGTCCAAGAGCACCCGACCTGCAGCTTTACCCATGGAGTCCAGAAGGGAAATTGGCCTGTAGCAGGCCGGGTCGTTACGGTCACCCTTTTTGAAGATGGGGACAGGATTGACGTTGACCAGGACTCTAGCAGCCCTACTGATGTTGCTGCTGCCAGGACCTGGGTAAGTAGTGGTGACCAGAGTTCGATGTTGTGAAGAAAAATGTCCCGTGGAACTCCGTCTGGCCCGGGAGCTTTTCCGGGTTTCGACGTCTTGAGAGCTTTGGCGACTTCCGCATGATTAAAATGGATGTTAATCGGATAGCTGTTCTTCCCCGACTTATGGCCTTCACTGTGGTCTTTTCCTGCTAGGTCCGTATGGGTATTCCCAAAAATTTTGGAAAAATGAGAAACCCATTCGTCAGCCTTAACTGCAACGTCTAGGTGCTGTCCCTTTGAGGTATCGGCCAAAAAGGGGGATCTGATGACTTGCCAGAAGAGGGCACTATCCTTACTTCGGCAACTGTCATGCAATTGTGCCCAAAGATTTTTCTTAATTTCTCTTCTGCGTTTCCGTCTAGCTGTATTATAATGTTTCCTTAGATTTGAAATTTCCAAGGTATCCCTCATAGGTTTATGAAGGGCTTCCTTTAGGTTCGAAAGGGCCTTGCGACAGTCTGCATTAAACCACCTCGGAGAGGTAGACTTATTGTTTCTATGCTTACCAGAAAGCTCCTTTCCAATTACCTTCAGGATATTCTGGAAGCTTCCCACGATTGTCTGGGGGGTGGAGTCGAGTGATAGACAGTCAAGTACCCAAGGTTTCGTTTTTACGAGGACCCTCTCCGTTATTGCAACCGGGTCCACCTTGGCCCATTTGACTGTGTAACCATTCAATTTATTCATAGTTAGTGAATTTTGTCTTAGATGGCTGGAAGTGATAGAGTGCGATTTAACCATTTTTTGGCTTAACTCTTACACTAATTGGGAAGTGGTCACTGCTAACATCAGTCCCATTGGAAAAATTGGTCACTTGGCCCTTTAGGATCTGGGAAGTCAAAATATAATCAATAGTGGTTGAGAACCCTCTACCATGGAATGTTGGAGAAAAATCTATTTGTGGGTCGTTTGCAAAATCAAGTTCTAGGGAAAAAAGGGACTCGTTTAATTTGTTGCCACAGGTGGAGTGGGCGAAATGAGACAAAGGACTACCATGTTCGTCCTGCAGGGCACAATTACCATTTTTAGGTCTCGGGACCGTTAAGCTGCGAAGCAGCTTCCGGTCAGGAGATCTTATGTTGTGTAGTAGGCAGTTTAGACCCACCTCTCCGCTCCGTTCGCTTCCATTGGCTGGCTTCCTAAACAGAGGCCAGCCATTGGAAGAGAAGTGAGTCACTCCAAACAAGCCCCGTCTTTTTCGGATTCGGGGGCGTAAGTTTTGCTGTTCTTTAGCTCGTGACGTCGTCCGTCACTCAGGACAGCAAAACACGCCCCAGAATTCGAAAAATTCCAGAAGCTTGAGGCTGCCATTTCTGCCCGACCGCCAGTCGAGGCAGACCCTCCGTTGTCCCGATGCTGCATCCTGCCTCGGTTTCCTTCCTTCTGCCTTTCCTCTCTCAGCCTCCTCCTCTCCCTGCGCTCTTTCCTCCGCCGGACCCACATCCCTTCCTCCGCTTATGCCCACCCAGACCAGTCCCGCAACTCTGCGCCTCTCCAGGCACGAGAGACCCTTTAGCACAGCCCGTGACCCGTGTGGGTCAAGGCGCTACTTGTGCAGTGGCTCCGTGAACCGGCTCTTCAGCCGTGTCTTTTTCCTGCCCCCCCCCCCCACCCCATGCAGCGGTCTAACTGGGGTTCTGAAAACACATACCCATGTGGCCACACAGTGAGGGTCATTGTATCCACCCTATCTGACAAAGCCCTTTTGACCTCAGCCTCTCTCACTTAACAAAAGTATCCTCTTAATTTCTTTACCCACCTCTGCGCCCACGCCGCGTATAGGTTGTCGGTTTCAGTACCGATAACTTGGTGGGGTTTGTTTCAAGGTAGTCTGTGGCGTGGGCTATCACTGGAAGCGGCCGTATGTAAATGAGGGCTAGTGACGTTACACGCAGATGGAAAAGGGAAGAGGCAGAATGGCTTCCCAGTGCCGGAGCCCTCGGTGCTCGGCGGAGAGGAAGGGGTTCCGGTGGGAGCTCGACTCCTGGCGGCACAGACTTATCCACTGTGTAGGTAAGAGAAAGACCCCCACAGCTGCCTTCGCATTTTCTCCTGAGGTCCGAGAGGCAGCGTTGTTTTGCACGGAAGTGAGCATGTAGGGTGCCAAAGCAAGAGGTGGCCAACGGGAGTTGGGGGCAGGGAGGAGTTGGGTTAAGCTGGTCTCCCCATGCCCACTCCATCATAACTCCCGTCTTATCTGGTGAGAATGGCAGTCTTCGAAAAACCTAACTGGGCCGCCTGAAAACATTTCCACGCTGGCTTCTTTGCCCCTCTGCATCAGCCTGTCATGGGGTTTGGAGGCTGCCGTTGTTTACGTGCCCCGTACCCGGAAGAGGGGTGGTAGAATAGATGAGGTCATGGGAGTCTTAAACTGAAAAAGGCCTACCTGCATCCATCTCGCGGCCTTTGACGGTTGGACAACGTGAACTTTTATATTTAAATGAAAGTCCTGCCTCAAGGGAATGAAGGATAGGGGTGCGACTGTCAAGGTGATCGTAGCTCCCCCTTTCATCGCAGGGGTTGACAGGGTATTTGCTCTCCGAGCTGTAGTACTGTTCAAACTTTGTACTGTAAATAGCACGAGCGCCGTCGCACTCTAGGAATAGGACTACCCTCAAACTGTTCTTGTGTATAAGCCCCCCCCCATCCCCCGCCGTGTGATACGCTCAGATTTGTTTTTTTTCTCTAATGAACCAGACGAGGACCTCCGGTAATCTTATGTTCGAAGTGTTGCCTAATAAAGAGCTGGCTGCTTTGTTTTTTGCCTCCTTCAGCCCCCTCCTTTTGGTAATCGGCTTCACACTGTCCAGTGATAATGGCAAGGGAGGCCATGAATGCAAACACACCCCTCTCCCGCCTTTGAACCCGGGCTCCGATACTTCAAACTTCGCACTGAACGCTCCCCCGCCCTCTGCTGCTTGCTGCTGTCTAAGAAGAAGCAGCAGCAGCTCATCAACGGCAGGAGGCGGAGTGCGCTTATCTGGCTTGATTCTTAGAAATAAGCAGGGTCTGTGTGCAACCCTTTAGAAGCAGAGCCGCCTTCCAGTTTCCACAGCTGGTTCCAACCTGTCAGCACCACCGCGCCATCCTTCCACAGCACCACCGCGCCATCCTTCCACAGCACCACCACGCCATCCTTCCACAGCACCTCCGCGCCATCCTTCCACAGCACCACCGCGCCATCCTTCCACAGCACCACCGCTCCATCCTTCCACAGCACCACTGCGCCATCCTTCCACAGCACCACCGCACCATCCTTCCACAGCACCACCGCGCCATCCTTCCACAGCACCACCGCGCCATCCTTCCACAGCACCACCGTGCCATCCTTCCACAACACCACCGTGCCATCCTTCCACAGCACCACCGTGACATCCTTCCACAACACCACTGCGCCATCCTTCCACAGCACCACCGCACCATCCTTCCACAGCACCACCACTCCATGCTTCCATAGCACCACCACTCTATCCTTCCACAGCACCATCCTTCTACAGCACCACCGCGCCATCCTTCTACAGTACCACCGCGCCATCCTTCTACAGCACCACCGCGCCATCCTTCTACAGCACCACTCCCCCATGCTCCAACAGCACCACTCCCCCATGATGTCACAGCACCACCACTCCATGCTTCCATAGCACCACCACTCTATCCTTCCACAGCACCATCCTTCCACAGCACCACCTCTCCATCCTTCTACAGCACCACTCCCCCATGATTCCATAGCACCACCACTCCATGCTTCCATAGCACCACCACTCTATCCTTCCACAGCACCATCCTTCCACAGCACCACCGCGCCATCCTTCCACAGCACCACCGCGCCATCCTTCTACAGCACCACCGCGCCATCCTTCTACAGCACCACCGCGCCATCGTTCCACAGCACCACTGCGCCATCCTTCCACAGCACCACTGCGCCATCCTTCCACAGCACCACTGCGCCATCCTTCCACAGCACCACCACTCCATGCTTCCATAGCACCACCACTCTATCCTTCCACAGCACCATCCTTCTACAGCACCACCACGCCATCCTTCTACAGTACCACCGCGCCATCCTTCTACAGCACCACCGCGCCATCCTTCTACAGCACCACTCCCCCATGCTTCCACAGCACCACTCCCCCATGATGTCACAGCACCACCACTCCATGCTTCCATAGCACCACCACTCTATCCTTCCACAGCACCATCCTTCCACAGCACCACCTCTCCATCCTTCCACAGCACGACATCTCCATCCTTCTACAGCACCACTGTGCCATCCTTCTACAGCACCACTCCCCCATGCTTCCACATCACCACTCCCCCATGATTCCACAGCACCACCACTCCATGCTTCCATAGCACCACCACTCTATCCTTCCACAGCACCACCACTCCATCCTTCCATAGCACCACCTCTCCATCCTTCCACAGCACCACCGCGCCATCCTTCCACAGCACCACTGCTCCATCCTTCCACAGCACCACTGCGCCATCCTTCCACAGCACCACCGCGCCATACTTCCACAGCACCACCGCGCCATACTTCCACAGCACCACCGCACCATCCTACCACAGTCTGTGTGTGTGCGTGGCTCTGTGTGTGTGCGTGGCTCTGTCTGTGTCTGTGCGTGGCTCTGTCTATGTGTGGCTCTGTCTGTGTGTGTGTGTGCGCGGCTCTGTCTGTGTGTGTGTGTGTGCACGGCTCTGTCTGTGTGTGTGTGCGCGGCTCTGTCTGTGTGCGCGGCTCTGTCTGTGTGCGCGGCTCTGTCTGTGTGTGTGTGTGTGCGCAGCTCTGTCTGTGTGTGTATGTGCGTGGCTCTGTCTGTGTGTGTGTGCGTGCGCGGCTCTGTCTGTGGATGCGGCTCTGTCTGTGTGCACGGCTCTGTCTGTGTGCGCGGCTCTGTCTGTGTGCGCGGCTCTGTCTGTGTGCGTGGCTCTGTCTGTGTGCACGGCTCTGTGTATGGGTGCAAATGCAATAGGTCTCGCATTTGCGAGCGATTAAGCTATTGGCATTGTAAATGGCAATGTCATTTATTTATATGTTTTAAAAACAAAAACATAAATAAAAATGTCATGAGCAATGCCTATAGCTCTAACTTTAAAAAATGCTGAGACCATTGCATTGTAAATGCTTGTTATAGTTAGTGCATAGTGAGAGGTTAAAATCACCACCCCAGATTATATGTACTGGGGAAGACTGGAAATCATTTTGCAGAGATTCTAAAAAAGTAGTAATTTCAGTTAGCGTTTTTATACAGTCCATTGTATCTGAGTTATTATAATAGTTAATCAGGATATAGGTACTGTTTTTGGTAAAATTTACTTGCAGAATTTGGTAAGTCGGGAGTTCTTTTAGCTTACGTATAGATATAGTGGACAAAGTATTAGCGACATAGACCACGAGACCTCCCTTTGGTCTACCCATAGCTCCCTGGATTGCTGGGGTATGAAAAGTTTTATATCCCGTTAGATGGTTTGGAATAATTGACCACATTTCCTGGAGACAAACTATCTGGTGTTCCCTCACTGTATCAAGCCACGGTTGCAGTGACAGCTTAGTACGCAGACCTGCAACGTTCCAGTATAGTATTGAAAGGCTGCGGTCTGCAGTGTGAAATTGGTCATTTTGGTGAGATAGTAACTGACGATCGGATGATCGCAGTAATAAACACTCTGGTGGAATCACAGTGGTTTCATTAGTAGTGGCCAGATCACTAGTCTGATGTGGGTTTATATCATTTGCACCCGTGGAGGTTACCAGGGGACTGATCAACGTTTCATTTGAAATAAGATGGGGGGGGTTCTGTAATGGTACTAATCTGAATGCTATTAGTAGGGGACAAGATTAAGTCTACTTGGACTTGTGGTTTAGGCTGATGTAATTGTGAACCGGGACTTGAAGAGGCGTCCGTAGTTTTTGAGACCTGGGACGTACTCGTTATGGCCACTAGCGGTCAATCTACCATTTCCAAACAGTCGTATCTATTTCTGGTTGGAAAACCCTGCCAACCCTCCATTGAAAAGAGGGACCTGCCAGGATGCCAGAGCTGAGTCTGCCAGTCTCTACTCCTATTTCTATTACCATAACTGCAGCCCACCTGGTTCCATTGCCCTTCCCGTGGGTGTTGCCTGTTTAAAGTAGGAAGGTATTGGTGTGTGTTCAGTGGGGGGTAGAAAAAAGAAAGATGTTGGGCGTCAATTCCGCCCTTTTTCCCCAGTGTTGGCCAAGAGCAGATATAGTCAACAGTAGTTGGGTCATTCCAATTAACTATGATGCAGTCGCCCTGGATTGATTTGCGTTCATCCCCTATCCAGGTTACTCTACAAACTGTAGAGATCCTACCAGAGTGGCAGGGCTCTAATGGTCTATTTAAGCTTAGCCATTGCAGGATCTTGTTTTTAAGTGACCAAGCAGATTCGTCGGTACCCTCAGTTAGTTCAGGTACTCCTGTAAGAATAACCGTGTAGGGGTTTGCCTCCGGTGGGAGATGCACTTGGCGCCTTGGTCGTGCTCCCTTTTTTGCTGCCACCGAGGGTTTTGTTTCCATCATTTTAGGAGGTGAGGGTGTCGGTTTTTTGTTAGTAGCTTGGTTTGTGTTTGCATTTGCATTTTTTGCAGATCCTGGTGGGATCTGGGGCGAAGCAGTGGATAATGTCGTCGTTGGCACACCTAACACTGGATTTAGCTGTTGTTTAACTAATGGGGCAGTATGCTTAGCTTTCGGAAGAGATGAGGTGGCCGCTACATGCTGTTTAGTTCCCGCACCTGGTTGAGCAGGTTGGGGCACTTTTGTTGACTAAGTAGATTTCCCCTTCCCTTGTTTGGGTAGATGTAAGCTAGGCACAGTAGAGGGAGAACGTGATGAAGTTACTATCTGGGTTTCAAGATGCCTCAAACTAGTTTCTATTGGTTTTAAATATTGAGTGAAGAGCTCTTTGATGGTAATTAATATTTGCTGGGTAAAATTACAGACTCTACACGGGCCCCCCAACTGGGATAACTTGTGTGAGTTATCTAAATCCTCTACAGTAATAGTAGGTACTATGGAATTATTAACATATGATATGTTTGTACTAGATTGTTTGGGCTGTAAGAACTGATCCCCCCGGACTCGAAAGGGGTGTCAGGCGCCGCTATGTTACTGCGTGACTTGATAATTCCCCGTTTAGAAATTGCTCCTTCCCTAGCTCCCCGGAGCTGCTTATCTAAGGTTGTTTCCAATGTTCCAATGTTTGACATATCTCTAAGTCTGGGGTGACTTCTAGATCTATTGACGAAAGAGAGTCAGGCTCAGGTTCAGATTGGGTTGCAGACAAATCCACTGAACACGGCATTGTATGGATAACTGCAGCCGTGACAGATGGTGTCAAAATAGAAGTGGTAGGAGCTTGCTGATTAGGAGAGGCCACAGTAGCCAAAAGGCCCATCGAGGAGCGTTTTGCATTAACGAGGTCCAAAGATTCTCCGCGCTCCAGGAGGGAGATACTCTGCTCAATGACCTCATTAGTCCGTGAGATGAATTGGTCTATTGGCCCTGTAATCTGGGCTACAGCTAATGCATATTTAGTTTTACTTCTGGTTCTTCCAGGCATCTTGCTCTTGACAAAGAGCAGACAGCGGCAAAGTACCAGAATAAACTTATGACAAAGATCAAGGGGGATGGCCCGGTCCGGTCCCTACCGGGCACTAACGGGCAACAACGGGCCCACACTTGGCCCGGGCTTCGCCCGGCGTCCCGCTCGCATCCCGCGTGACGGGTCGGGTGTCACTTTTATGCGCCTCCTGGCGCTGTATGGTGACGCTTCAGGGGTGGTGCCGCTGGACGCTGGAGACCGCAAGGGCTGCCGGGAGTTATAGGCAGCCCCTCGCCCGCTCCACTCGGCGGCCCCGCTTTGATCGTAGGTAAGCAGCAGGGCAGCGGGAGACGGGTGGGAGGGTCTCAACAACCGGATTCGAAGACTTTGGCAGGTTTGGTTAAGTTGCAGCGGGAAAAGCCACTGGCAAAGAGAACAATGAATTTAAATTTTCGTAAAGCTATCAAAACGTCACTCTTGCGCGCCGCGTAAGCGCCCCCGGAAGCGCCTACGTTCGCGCCGCGTAAGTGCCCCCGGAAGCGCTTTGGTGCGCGCAGCGTAAGCGCGTCAAGTCATGTGACCTTAAAATAACTCTTTTCATTGGTTGCTAACAGTGTTTTTTACAACTAATGAAAACCCCACCCTTTTCCTTCACTTCTTCTTTCACTTTGGTGAGAGCAAGACCTCTTTTTTCTGTGCTAAGAATTTGTGGAGAGAATGGCTGCCAGACCATCCACCAGCAGTGAGGAGTTAAATGATTTCATAGATGGAGAGCCTCCTCAGCCGAAGGTGAAAGAACATTTTATCTGGAAAAATGGTTCTATACCTGATGGGCATAAAAAAGTAAATGCACCAAAAGTTGAATGCAAAATCTGCCAAACTGTACTTTCTCGTGGAGACCCCCGTAAGAAGTACAGTTTTGGTAATTCAACTATGATTCGCCACGTCGAAAGGAGGCACCCCCAGAACTATGCCCGGGAGAGTGTCAGGGCTCTGGCACAAGATGCTTCCAGGGATGGGGCCTCTACTTCAATGACTCTTCAAGGACTCTAGGACCAACAACATCGGCGAGGGGGCGATCGCAAGAGCTGATTCCAAACATTCAGCCTGCTTTTAATAAAGGCGTTCTTAAATGCAGAGACTGTGATCAGCTACTTTGCTATGGGGAACAAAGTGTTCTCCTTATGGTTGGAGCATTGGAGAACCATCGCTGCCGTTCCCAGCCCTAAATTATTATTTTTTTTCGTTTTTGCTCCTGTTGAGCAGTTTCCCATTCCCTGTTTTTGTTCCTGTTCTAAAAAAGGAAAAAAGAAGAAAAAAAAAAGTTATTTTCAGAACTAACTACAATTCACATCAAAGAGCTGTGTTCTTAAAAAAATGAAAAAGAGCAAGTGAAGTGGAGTGCATTGATAAAGGAGAGGAAAATGAGTAAGAAAGCACAGAAAGGGACGAGAGGAGAAGGGAAGTGAAGTTGGGGGACTGAAAGAAGGTGAGTGTGGGGAAGGAGAGTGAGGAGAAGGAGAGTGAACATGGGGAATATGGATATGCGAAGAAAATGTAGTAAAGGAACGGGGGTGTGGAAGGGTAAGAAAAGAGCTGTGATGTTTTGGAAAGAGTGGAGATACAGACTGGATAAAGACAAGTAAGTGTGAGATCAGGTAAGTAAGGCAGTGAAGAAACAGAGAAAGTGAAAGAAAAAATAAGAGTAGAAGACTGAAGGCCTCATTTTTGCACCTGCCTCACAGCAGGTGTAACACTGACGCAGGTCCTTTAACATGGGCCTGGCCCCATGTGAAAGGATGCATTGCTGGAGTTGTGTCAGACCGTCCTATGGAAATTAACATGGAGAAAACACGTTTTGGGACCCCCTTTTTTTCTCAGCCCTCACTTCACGTATCCCCCGAAACTTTCAGGGAAGGAGCGGAGCGCAGCGAGACCATTTTAAGTAAAATTACAGGAAGATCCCTCAATCGGCGCCAAAGTTATTCCCAATAGAATGTTCGGAATTTACAATGGTAGCCAATCCTAACTATAACTACCTACTGGCGACCGCCAGTAGGTATCATATATATATATATAACAGTTGTTTGAGCAGCGAGTGTCAGACTCCACAGACTATCGCGCCTGCCACGCTAGAAACTACATTTCCCATGAGCCTTGAGGCTCCATTCAGGAAGTACATCTGGGGGAAAGATGTGCTTCCGGTTGCGCGTTATTCAGTTCCCTGTTCGTCTTCGGCGTGAGAGCGGATGCTCTGCACGCCAGTACTCTGTTCCTGAAACCGCCTAACGGATTGGCGACTGAGCGGGACCTCCGGAGTCCAGCTGTGTGGACCGCCCTCCGTGCGATCTCAACCTTCAAGGCCAAGCACTAGGTCTAAGCAGTGCCGCAGGTATTGCTGTACAGATTCTTCCGCCGCCACTTGCGGCCAGCAGTCTGCCTACGCTTAACCATTGATCCTACGTAAACTATAAGCGAGTGTTTCACTTCCAAAAGGCTTCTTGGTTTTGGGTGTTGCGGAACACGGTGGCGGTCGAAACCACGTGTTACCGTACATACTTGTACATTCCTGAATGTTTCGGTAGCGGGGCACTGTAGTAAGGTTAACTACGTGTCACCGTTACTCTCTTGGCAATTGAGGGGAAGCAATACAGAGTGGGGCGTTGTAGTGATGTTAACTACACGTTCCTGGGACCTTTGTTCTTGTTATTCGTCTGGTGCATCTTAACAGAATTCAGTGGTGGTCGCAACTACGTTTTTCTGTTGTAAGCCTGATTCTCTTTTGGGTCATTATTGTGTTTTCTCTGAAGAGAAGGGAGCGGGGTGTTGTAGTTCTTGCTTCCTACACACTGCCGTATCTCTCGTACTTTGTCTGGATCAAATATACATTATTTCCGGAATTCTTGGACCCCCATTAATACATTGAGTCCTCCTAACAGTCTGTGGTATGTGGGGTATGATTGGTTAAGAGTCTCCAGTAGAGTGTGAATGCGTCTGTTAGGTGAGGACCTTCATTCACCCTCTGTTTCTATGTTTCCAGGATATTCTTACAGGCTGTGACTGAAAGGCTGTGTTGGTTTATTATCAAAGGCTCGGTTTTTTCTAATCATCAGGTATATATTCTTATGTATACATAGCGAGACTTCATGAGAGTAGAACTGTGTGGCATTGAGCACTTATTTGATACATGTCTTGTTTTTTGTTACAGGCATCCCTTCCCTGCTGACCCTAGCCTTTTCCCTTCCCTCGTTTTTTATTTTAGTTTGTTATTTTTCTCCCTCGCCTAATGACTCGAACACCCTGTGTATATACATTCAGGGTGTTGGTGACATTTGGAGGTGGAACCATTGTTGCAGCGACTGGATCCCGTGGAGTCGACCTGACAGCGAGGTTATGTGAGCAAGGCTACACGTTAGCCGAAACGCGTCATCCTGCCCGACATCTCGCACCATTTATAATTAAATAAATTCACTGCAGCCAGCAGTGTATGCTGATTTTGGAGTCCGTGTCTTTCTCCGTTTGGTGGTTACAGGCGCCGGAGCTGTAATTGTATATATATATATATATATATATATATATATCCTTGCAATCTCTGTTCACCGCGGCGTTTTACACCAAACAGAAAGGAGGACCCCAAAGCGGCAAATGAATTTCAAGTGGGAAGATTTATTTGCTCACACGAAATGGTATTTCAGGCATGACGCGTTTCGGTTCACTAGTAACCTTGATCACATAGCGACACTGCAGTTTGTTACATCATTAAATACACATTTTTTTCAAGCATAGTGGTCACGTGACATTAAACAGTGAAGAGATACTATTGTTGACATCATGTCCTTATACATCAGTAGTGACCAGCTAATGCATTGTCAAATAGGATTTCACCGTTAATGTTGGATATGTATGTCATTTGCTGCATAAATGCAATAAATAATTAAAAACCATCTATTTGTTCATTTAATTTTAAGTTTTAAGTTTCACTATATTGTTAGCAGCATTGTAGATTAAGCGAAGAACTATAGTGAAATTACAGCATAAATGCCTAAAAAGTATTTTGTGCAATATGACGCAAAGGCTATGTAAACAACTCATAATTAAAATTTCACATAATTATAAATATGGAATAAAAAGTATGGAGCTAAAACATAACGGCATAAATGCCTAAAACCTCTGTGTGCAAAATTACGCTTTTTAGTGCAAATTGTATCTTTGTGCAAATGCTGCAATTCAATAAATTAGTGAACTTGATTAATACACGACCAACAAATTTGAATTTAAACAGGGCCTATATGTACAATGCTAACTGTCTTACTTGATTCCATATGTGCTAAGAATTGGGTTACATGGCGTTATAAAATCCAAGCCTGGAAATCCATCACCACCCCCCCTAAAAAGCTCGTATGTTCTAAAATCCATTAAGTCAACAAAAAGTGCATAGTGCTGTGCAAACATGAAAAAATACGTGTAGTGGTTTAAAAGATGAGAAATGAGAGGATACTAATTGACATATAAAAATGTGTTCACAAAAATTTCTTTCAAAGATTTTTTACCAATACAGTTTTCGTTTTAAATGGCATTCTAGATCTACTACAGAAACGTGTGCATATCTTCAGTGGTGTTCAATCCATTAGGAGACTTACTATTAAGATTAAGAATATATTTAGTCTCCAACTGCCTAAGCATGCTTTCTCTATCCCCACCTCTTTTCGGAATAGGCACTGCGTCAATGACATAATAGGACAGACACTTGATGTTTTTGTCGTGTGTCACTTTAAAGTGCCTAGCTACTGGGTAGGTGGGGTCGCTGTTGATGATTGCTCTAATATGTTGTAGTATTCTCACGTGCACCGGTTTTATGGTGCTCCCCACATACCTTAGGCCGCAGGTGCACGTGAGAATATACACAGCGAATTCTGTACGGCAGTCAAAGTTCCCCTTTATTTTCAACTCTTTTTTGCTAAAGGGAGTGCTATATTTGCTGGTATTGACACCAATGGTGCATGCTCGACATGTGGAGCATTTAAAAAAGCCTTGTTTTACTGGCATCCAAGTTGGAGCAGGTGCCCTGGTTCCTGACGGTTGTGTTAGCTGGACAGCCATATTTTTACACCTCCTGAAGGTCACCTGTGGTTTATTAGGGAGGTCTTCCTTCAGGATGCTGTCAGTCAACACAATGGGCCAATTTTTATTTAGTATGGCTCTAATCTTGCGCTCTTGTTTGCTGAATGTTGTTATCAACCTTGGCGTATCTTTGTCTTTTTCTGACTCTATGCCCCCCTCAGATTCTCTCTGTATGGGCAATAGTTCTTCTCGTGTTTTGTTATTAGCTCTACTGACAGCTGTATTGAGCATTTCCTGTCTGTATCCTCTAGCCTGCAGTCTTATTAAGCTTTCATCCCTGCACTTTTCATACTCTTCAGGAGAGCTGCAAATTCGCTTTAGTCGTAATACCTCACCATAGGGTATACTGGCTATCAGATGCTTAGGATGTGCGTTAGACGCATGAAGGATTGCGTTCCCTGCTGTTGACTTTCTGTAGGCAGTTGTTACCAATTTGTTATCGATCACCATTACTTGAACATCAAGAAACTCAATTTTAGAGGTGCTCAGGTGCGAAGGGAAAAATAAATTGTAGTTATTTACGTTGATCTTCTCTACAAATTCCTTAGCACTCAGACTGTCTCCTTTCCAAATAACAAAAACATCGTCTATAAACCGAAGCCATAAACAAATCCTGTTCTCCACTTCATATTTAAAATGGCCCATGAGGACCTGCTTCTCCCAGAACCCCACGTGTAAACACGCATAGCTCGGGGAAAAGCAGGCCCCCATAGCTACTCCTCTTTTTTGTCTGTAGTAGTCCTTACCAAAAACAAAATAATTATTGTCAAGACACCATTTAATTAGTGACATTATCATTTTGTTGTGTAGCACGTACTCAGCAGGACGAGTTTTAAGAAAATGTTCAACACCTTTCAAACCCTGTTCATGGTTAATGCTTGTGTACAACGACTCTATGTCTAGAGTCAACAACAGCATTTCCTCTGTCCAATCAAAGTTATTGATCCGAGATAGAAAGTCCCCAGTGTCTTTCAGATATGATGGCATTTCTTTGACTAAGTCTTGTAAAAAGTAGTCTATATATTGGCCTATATGCTCCGTCATACTTCCAATAGCTGATATTATAGGCCTGCCCGGAATAGGGATTTTTTCTTTGTGCAATTTAGGTAGCAAATATAGAAAGGGCATCACAGGATGGGCATTGTATAAGAACTTGAATTCCTCATTTGTTATTAGACCACCTGATTTCCATTTTTGCAGTTCTTTTTTGATACTTTCCTTTGCCTTGTTATATGCTTTTAGCGTCGTTTTCTCGTAACAGTCAACATTTTCTAGTTGCCGCTTAGCTTCAGCATCATACTCTACTTTGTTCCATAGCACAATGTTCCCTCCCTTATCTGATTTCTTTATAATGACACTTGGGTCTTGTCTGATTTTCTCAATTAAGTTGTTATATCCAACTTGCTGGCGGTTTGGACCATGTCTATCACGATTGGTTTGACAGTGTAGTTTTTTGATTTCCTCGGTGATGCGGTCATGAAAAACGTCAATTGCGTCCTTTGGCATGAGGGGGACGAACGTTGATTTGGGCTTAAAGGGGCTTTCTCCCGCACCCTTTTGGAGCAAATCCAGTTCTCTTAGTTGTCCTTGAGTCGATATTTGAGAGTTATTTTCTTCTTCATTGTTTAAATCATGCAATGCCCATAATGTTGGTACTTGCGAAGCTAGCAAGTTTATATATATATATATATATATATATATACATATACATATATACATATCTATATATATATATATATATATAGATATATATATGTATAGATATATATATATATACACACATAAAATAGGTAATCAATATAACACATAAACTTCAAAAATATTTAAAATATTTCCAATATAATTATACATAAAAAGTAGACAATAGATAAAAATAATTTTTTCTAAAATGTCAAAAAATACATAAATGTATATATATAAATATAAAATTAAATACAAAAACACATTACAAAAAAATATTTAAACAATACTAGAAAACTATTAAATTGTAAGAATAATAGATATATTATTCCCACTCAGGTGTTTGCAAGAGTAGGGAAAGCGTTGGACACCGAAGGGCCAACATTTACTATTCCCACTCCAGTGTGTGTAACAGTAAGGAAAGCATTGCACTCAGGAGGGGTAAACTTTACCATTCCCACTCCAGTGTGTGCAACAGTAGGGAAAGTATTAGACACAGTAGGCGTAAAATTTACTATTCTCGCTCCAGTCTGTATAACATTGGTTCCTTACCGGAGAGGATCTGATGCGTCGCTTTCTTACTGCGTGGGGAGGTGATGTGTTGGTTTCTTACTGCGACGATCTAGAACGATGCGTTGGGTCTTGCAGCCGCACAGCAGGACTTGCTTCGGAATCAGTGCAGTGATCTGGGACTTCGGAGATCGGTGCACTCCATGCGGCATCCGGTGATTTTTTCGAGCCATGGGCAGGCGCTACGACGAATTCTCCCCTGATGCGTCGGAAATAGGTGCGGATGTGTCAGGCTTCTTGTTGTTGTGGTGCTTTTCCAGCTCCCAACTGCCAGAACAACCTCCAGAGGCCAATAACAGCTACAGGCACCACAGGCAGGTCAAAGCTCCTAGCAAGGAAGTTCAGTGGAGCTGGGAAGGAAGTCTTTGTGTCCCTGACACTTCAGAACAGGAGGCAAGCTCTTCTTCAAGCCCTTGGTGATCTTCCTCAAGAAGAAGAAGCCAGGGACACAGCAAACATCAAAGTCCTTTTTTCCCTTTCCTTGGCAGAAAGTAGCCACTGCAGCCCAACCCCAGACAGCAAACAGCACAGGGGCAGTATTCCTCCTCAGTTTCTCCAGCTCTGCTCCTTGGCAAAGGTTGCTCTTCATTTCCCAGAAATTACCTAAAAGTCTGGGGTCTGGGGTCTGGGCCCCTCTTCTTATACAGTAAATCTGTGTTCTCTCCTGGCCCAGGCCTCTGAGCCCTGTCCAAACAAGTTCGGGGGGGGGGGAGGGGACTTTGCAAGTGCACAACAACCTCAAATGTCAGTGGGAGCCCTGGCTCCAGAAACACCACAGGGGGGCGGGCCATCATTATGGAAGGCAGGCACAGCCCTATTCAGGTGCAGATGCTACTCTCCCACCTCTCCAAATGCAGACCAGGCCTATTCAGCCTAGCTCTGATTCATCCAGACTCTCTGGATTCACTACACATCCCCAGCCCCTGTCACTCCAAAGTCAGACAGTCAATACACATCCTAGCAGAGGCACACTGGATGGCTAAGCAATAAAATACCTACTTTCTAAAAGTGTATTTTCAAACACAGAATCTAAAAATCACCTCATAAAAAATGCATTTTAACATTATGAGTTCAGGCATACTAAACTTTATTTTCCTATTTGGTTCCCAGTAGCACTTATGCTTTTAAGATGGTATAACCAAACTACCCATTCTATCCTATAGGAACAGATCGGCTTACAATTGTGAAAAACGATATTGACAGTATTTCACTATCCGGACATGCCACACACATCAGGGCATGTCCTACCTTTCACATACACTGCACCCTGCCCACAGGGGTACCTTGGGCCTACCTTAGGGGTGACTAACATGTAGGTAAAGGGAAGGTTAAGGCCTGGCAATTGGGTGCACCTGGCAAGTCAACATAGCAGTACTGGACTTCACTCAGGCTCTACAATGGCAGGCCTGAGTTACATTTACAGGCTGATTATGTGGGTGGCACAATCAGTGCTGCATGCCCACTAGCAGCATTTTATTGACAGTCCCTGGGCACACACAGTTCACTGCACTAGGGACTGACCACTAAATCAAGTCCACCAATTATGGAAACACCAATCCAAAAATACATTTTACAGGGAGGGCATATGCACTTTATCACTGATCACCAGTGGAAAAGTGCCCAGAGCCTTAAAACCAACAAAAACAGGTCAGAAACAGAAGGTCACAAAGCTAAAAACATCTGGGGATAAACCTGCAGTTAAAGCCACTTCTAAGTAGCTTATACTTTCATCTGAGGGATCCCGTAGTAATTAAAATAAAACTTGCTAGATGTAATTGATACGACATGGGCTAGTGTTGTTGTGAAAAGTGAATTTATTGCAGAGCAATTGGTTTGAAGATGAAATGAAACAAAATCACACATAACATGACCACAATGAGAGCAGTTGTTAGTGTTGGTGGATGAATCCATTGATATAAGAGCCACATTGTCTGGAGTCAAAAGTCTAACACACTCCTCCCGTCAGAAGTGGGAAAGTGTTCAGGAATAGTCAACAAAGTGAACAGATTGCACACAAAGAAGCAAATCAGGAGCACCGTTTCTTGGTTGTATGACATTACATTGCCTGCTTTTACAACGCATGCTATTTCAACGTGGCTATCACAACCCATATACCATTACAACACTTTGCCATTACAACACAAACGTTTACCACGCATATGCCTTTACAACGCATGCCTTTATAATTAATTTAATTCTAATATCATGATTGGTAAAGGCATATGGGTGATCAAGGTTGCATTTATATATAAATATATCTATGGCCGCGCAGGATCCGTCCACCCTCCCAATGACAAGCTGTATGCTAATTGGCTGTCAACCCTCCAAACCAGGAAGTGTTGGCAGCCATCTTGTGCCTCAGTAGAACCGAGGCACAAGAAAGCAGCTAAAAAAACGTGAAAAACATGAAAAGGGGGCAGGGTATACACTCCCTGACCCCCTAGACCTGCTTATATGTTTTTGAGTTGGCAAAACTTGAGCAGAGTGCGCGGATCCTACCGATAAATTGCTAATTAGCCCCCGGGGAGGGCCACGGCCCGAGGGCAATATGTAAATTGTAATGGGGGCCCCGGGGACCGCCACCCCCGGGGCTTTATCAAATTATGTTTGGGGGCTTCATAAATAAATGGGCGGGGGGGCTCAAAGGCCCCCCAAGCCCTGGGGACCGCCACCCTCCGGGGCTTGTACAATTAAAGGGTGGGGGAGCTGAAAGGCCCCACCAAGCTCCGGGAACTGCTTCTATTTTTTAAAAATAAAAAAACTTGAGTGGGGAGGGCTCGAACCCCCCGCACCCCCCCCCCCACACGCCCTGGGGACCACCACCCCCGTGACGGACCCCCAAGTCCTGGGGACCACCACCCCCTGGGGCTTTGTAAAAGGTTGGGAGGGTGCCGCCCGGGCCCCCCCAGGAGCCAATGATGGCCCTGTTGACCGCCACCCTCTAAGGCCGGCTCCTGCAGTGTCCCGGGGTGGGCACCCCAGTACACTGTAGTTTGCAATGATAGGGCGGGAGCCTCGCTGCTCCCACCCTGTCATTGCAAACTGCTTTGCTTCATTAAAGCGAGAGCAGGAAAACCTGCTCTTGCTTCAATGAAGCAAAGCAGATTGCTTTTCCCCATGGGGAGCAGCATGTTAGCTGCCCCCCCCATGTGGAAAAGCAATGCCAGATCCCGCAGGATGCGGGGAGCCGGATGGGACAGTGGGGGAATTGGGGACCACCCCATGGTCCCCAAAAAAGAGGGCCAGCCCCGGGAGATGGGGTCCCCTGGGCAAGAAGTAGCCCAGGAGGGGGCCACGTGACCCCCCCTCCTCAAAAATGTGTTTTGAAAAAAAAAAGGCCCGCCCTGGGGGATGGGGTCCCTGGGGCCATAAGTGGCCTCAGGAGGGGGGCAAGGCAGCCCCCCTCCAAAAAAAACAATTGGCCATGCCCCGGGAGATGGGGGTCCCCAGGGCAGATTATGGCCTCACGAGGGGGGCCACGCGTCCCCTTCCCAATTTGATTAAAAAAAAAGTTGGGTCAGGCCCTGGGGGATGGGGTCCCCAGGGTCAAGAATATTAGTAAAAGAAGGGGTGCCAAACAGCCCCCCTTTAAAAAAAATTTAAAAGACCGGCATCGCGCCGGAGGCCACACACCCTCCTTTTAGCACTCTGCATTTGTGCCCCCTGGCGCGTTTGCAGATGGGGAACGAATTCCCACAAGGAACCTGCAGCATGCGCCACGGGGCTGCGAGGTGTTCTGAGGCCACGCCCCTTTTTACACCTCTCTGCAATGCAGCTCTGTGGCGCTTAATGGAGGTAGCTGGTGGGCTAGTTGCACCCCAGGGACCCTCAGTATTCAAGGGGAGTTAATCCCCCAATTTAAAGCCCACGTTTGCACAGTGGTGAAGAGAGGGGGCGGGGCCTGAGTTGGGGAATTAATTCCTCTTCAATCCAGAGGGTCCCTGGGGGGCCAACTAGCCCACGAGGTACCTCCAGTAAGTGCCACGGAGCTGCGTTGCAGAGTGTTGTTAAAACTGGCGTGGCCTCTGAACACCTGTCTGCAATGCAGCTTTCAGGCGCATACTGGAGGTACCTGGTGTGCTAGTTGGCCCCCAGGGACCATCGGGATTGAGGATGAATTAATTCTCCAACTGAAAAGGCACCACCTTAGGCAACGCCCCCTTCTTCACCATTGTGCAAACGCGCCCTGTGACGAGTTGTAAGTTGGGAAATTAATTCTCTTTCAATACTTAGGGTCTCTGAGGGCCAACTAGCCCAACAGGTAGCTCCAGTATGTGCCAGGGAGCTGCGTTGCAGACAGGTGTTCAGAGGCCACGCCCTTTTTACACCTCTCTGCAATGCAGCTCTGTGAAACTTACTGGAGATACCTAGTGGGCTAGTTTGACCCTAGGGACCCTTAGGATTCAAGGGGACTTAATCTCTCAACTTAGAACGGCCATAGGGTGCGTTTACACAGTGGTGAAGGGAGGGGACGGGCCTGAGATGACATGTGCAAACACGCCCTGTGGCGAGTTTTACGTTTGGGAAATAATTTCCCTTCAATCCTGAGGGACCTGGAGGCCAATTAGCCCACCAGGTGCTTCCAGTAAGTGGCACTGCGCTGCGATGCAGAGAGGTAGTGCAGGCTGTGCCCCTTTTTACACCTCTCTGCAATGGCGCTAACTGGACGTACCTAGTGGACTAATTTTCCCCTATGGATCCTCAGGATTCAAGGGGACTTAATCTCCCAACCTAAAACGGCCACAGGGTGTGTTTATACAGTGGGGAAGGAAGGGGACGGGCCTTAGGTGAAGTGTGCAAACACGCCTTGTGGCGCTTTTTAAGTTGGGGAAATAATTGCCCTTCAATCCTGAGGGCTACAGGGGGCCAACTAGCCCACCAGGTGCTTCCAGTAAGCACCGTTGCGTTGCAGAGAGGTGGTCTAGTCCGTGCACCTTTTTACACCTCTCTGCAACGAAGCTCTGTGGCGCTTACAGGAGGTACCTGTGGAGTGGAGAAGTGTGGCTCAGGGGTTAGAGGCGGCAGACCTGGAAGCTGAGATCGGTCCTGGACCAGGGTTCAATTCCCCGCCTCGGTGGGCCTTGGGCTCAAAAATTCCACGGACTCGATAATTCTCGTTCTGGTGCCTACTTGACTCACAGGTTCACACTCTGCGACTCTGGGCAATAGCTTGCTTAATCTCCACTACGGCCCCTCGCGGCGGGATGCCTGGCTTTCACCTTGTGGATACCCTGCTGGGGTTATCTCACAGGGGAATACCAGGACGGGTTCCCAAGGCAAGCGCCTTGATGCCTTCGGGTGATACGTGCGCTATATAAATCGCAATACATTTACATTTACCTAGTGGGCTAGTTGGACCCTAGGGACACTCAGGATTCAAGGGGACTTAATCTCCCAATTTAAAACGGCCACAGGGCGTGTTTAGACAGTGGGGAAGGGAGAGGACGGAGTCTGAGGTGATGTGTGGAAACACGCCCTGTGGTGCTTTTTAAGTTGGGGAAATAATTCTCCATCAATGCGTAGGGCCCATGGGGGCTGACTAGTCCACCAGGTGCTTCCAGGAAGCGCTGCTGCGCTGCATTGCAGTGAGGTGGTGCAGGCTATGCCCCTTTTTACACCTCTGCAATGGCGCTTACTGGAGGTACCTAGTGGGCTAATTTGCCCCTAGGGACCCTCAGGATTCAAGGGATCTTATTCTCCCAACTTAAAACAGCCACAGGACATGTTTACACAGTGGGGAAGTGAGGGGATGGGGCCTGAGGTGATGTGTGCGAACACGCCCTATGGCGTGTTTTAAGTTGGGGAAATGATTCCCGTTCAATCCTGAAGGCCCCTGTGGGCTAACTAGCCCACCAGGTGCTTCCAGTAAGCGCCACTGCGCTGCTTTGCAGAGAGGTTGTCCAGGCCGTGCCACTTTTTACATCTCTCTGCAACGCAGCTCTGTGGCGCTTACTGGAGGTACCTAGTGGGCTAGTTGGACCCTAGGGACCCTCTGGATTCAAATAGACTTAATCAGCCAACTTAAAACAGCCACAGTACGTGTTTATCCAGTGGTGAAGGGAGGCGACAGGGCCTGATGTGACGTGTGCCAACACGCCCTTTGACGCGTTTTAAGTTGGGGAAATAATTCCCCTTCAATCCCGAGTGCCCATGGGGGCTGACTAGTCCACCAGGTGCTTCCTGTAAGCGCCACTGTGCTGCGTTGCAGAGAGGTGGTCCAGGCCGTGCCCCTTTTTACACCACTGCAACTCAGCTCTGTGGTGCTAACTAGAGATACCTTGTGGGCTAGTTGTACCAAAGGGACAGTCAGGATTCAAGGGGACTTCATCCACCAAATTAAAACAGCCACAGAACGTTTGCACATGTCAGTTCAGCCCCCCCCTCCTCCCTTCACCAGTGTGCAAACGCACGCTGTGGCGTGTTTTAAAAGTTAGGACTAACTTTAGGACTCCTAAATGCCTTCTGTGAATACTGAAAGTTTTAAAGTTAGGATGTTTCTCAGTTTAGACGTAGTAAAGTCCTAACTTTAGGACCCCTAAACTGAGAAAAATCCTAACTTTAAGACTTTCGGTATTCACAGAAGGCATTTAGGAGTCCTAAAGTTAGGAGTCCTAACTTTACTACTCCTAAATGAGACGAATCCTAATTTTAAGACTTTTGGTATTCACAGAAGGCATTTAGGAGTCCAAAAGTTAGGACTCCTAACTTAATGTGAATACCGAAATGAGTAAGTGCCTTCTGTGAATACCAAAATGAGTAAGTGCCTTCTGTGAATACCAAAATGGTAGTAAGTTTAGGATTTTGTCTAAAGTTAGTTCTGTGAATCGGGCCCAAGGATCCTAAAAGTGCATTCAGGGACATGGTACCGCCCCTCAGTACACCCACACAACCCCCCAAATAATTGGGGGCCCGCAATAGACCTCCGGAGACATTCTCTGCATGCCTTTCCATGGCAGTCCCACTGCTGCGGAAAGGCTGGCTACCGCTGGCATCATAATCATGCCGGCGGTGCTTGGCCCTGATCCACCACAATTGTAGCAGTCCCACTCAAGGGCAGATGTCCGCCGCTGGTCCAGCGATTGCTACCGCCGGCCTGGAGGTGGCCCTTCGCCCCATCCTAATAGACCCCATAGTCCGCCCGCCACCGTAACGGAGCTCTGGACTGCCCGCCGATGCTGTGATGATCCTACCATGCACATTAGGATGCGCCTGCTGGCTGCAGATCCACCCGCAACAGAAAAGGACTGTGCACGGCACTGCCATGCCCTACATGGTACGCAATTGCAAAAACAACAAGTGATAGACTGAATGTGGATCAATGTCACAAACTCCCCCAGTCAAAAGATCTGGGCCCAAATCCATCGTTTTTTTGCACTCCACACCACCCTGGGTTAGACAATGGCGATATGCAAATCAGCTCTGACCCTGTTGCCCCATGGGAACAGTCCAGTCCGAACTACAAAAGCCATGTCCTTCCCAGAACGGAATCAAGCATCCGAGGACCAGACCGGTTTCGAGGTAACACCTCTCATCAGCCCGGCTAGCTTGACTCCAAGTGGTGTGGAGTGCCTGGGACCCACGTCTGGGCATCCCCAGCGCACTTAGGGCGGCAATTGCAAAAACAACAAGTGATGGACTGAATGTGGATCAATGTCACACACTCCCCCAGTCAAAAGATCTGGGCCCAAATCCATCATTTTTTTGCACTCCACACCACCCTGGGTTAGACAATGGCGATATGCAAATCAGCTCTGACCCTGTTGCCCCATGGGAACAGTCCAGTCCGAACTACAAAAGCCATGTCCTTCCCAGAACGGAATCAAGCATCCGAGGACGGGACCGGTTTCGAGGTAACACCTCTCATCAGCCCGGCTAGCTTGACTCCAGTGGTGTGGAGTGCCTGGGACCCACGTCTGGGCATCCCCAGCGCACTTAGGGCGGAATATGCAAACACAACAGGTGATGGACCGAATGTGGATCAATGTCACACACTCAACCCAGTCCAAAGATCTGGGCCCAAATCCATCGTTATTTTGCACTCCACACCACCCTGGGTTAGACAATGGCGATATGCAAATCAGCTCTGACCCTGTGCCCCATGGGAACAGTCCAGTCCGAACTACAAAAGCCATGTCCTTCCCAGAACGGAATCAAGCATCCGAGGACCGGACCGGTTTCGAGGTAACACCTCTCATCAGCCCGGGTAGCTTGACTCCAGTGGTGTGGAGTGCCTGGGACCCACGTCTGGGCATCCCCAGCGCACTTAGGGCGGAATATGCAAACAAAACAGGTGATGGACCGAATGTGGATCAATGTGCCTGCCATGTAGTGCATGGCAATGAGGGGGGTACCATAGGTAACCCCCATGTGCACCCCTCAACCCCCCTTCACCCTAGGGGCCCGCAATGGGCCCCCAAAGCATGGTCCGTATGCCTTTCCACTGCAGCAATGCCGCCGTGGAAAGGCCATTGACCGCCAGCATCGTAACATGGATGGCTGTGTCTTGCAGACACCGCCACCATATGCAGGCACTTGCCGTCCGCCGCGGACACCCCAGCCATCATAATATGGCGGGGTCATTGTAGTGAGGATGACGGACGGATCGCCCCCACTAGGCTGGCGGAGGCTACCACCGGCACTGCAGGGGCGATCCGCCTGCCGTCCTAATGGGCCCCTAAATTAGTAAAAAAAATAAGTGCAAGGCCCTGCCAGGAGTCAGCTTCCACTTGCAGCACCCATTGCCGCTGTCATCGCTGCCAAATATAGTTTCAGCACAACTACTAACCCTCACACTACTATAAGTGTTACAATTCTGACTATTCCCGACCCCCTCCACTATATGAACGGCTCTGGCAGCAGATATTAGTTTTTTTATTAAATCTATTTTGAATTACTAAACAACTGCTCTGATGGTTCTGAATTGGGCAAAGAGCGCCATCATGTGGCAGTCTGTGGTAAGTGCTGGTGTTAATAATTAAGGGCCTCTTCGCTGTTTCAGTTCCGACCGCCGCTTTACAGTGTGTGCAGTCTAAACTGAAACCGGATGGTTATTCCGGCTGGCTTCCGACCGGCTCAAGGAGCCCGTCGGCCAGTCCGAGACTGGCACGTAGTCCCAATGGATGGTGTTTCTGCCGTTGGGATTACAATGCTCGGTTTCCGACAGGCTTTCCATGCTGGGCTTTCTGATATGGAAAGCCTGTTGGAAAGCAAGTTTAGGGGCCCCTAGCAGGGCGCCCTTCTCCCTGTGGTCTTTGGTTGGGGGCCGAGGAAGCACCTTTGGTGCCCCCCTGTTAATCCCTGCACCCTCTGGGTGCCTGCCACACGGTGCAGGGATTAACAGAATCTACCATTTCTCAATGGTAGCATGTGCTAGGGCCGGTTTACGTCAGCAACACAAGGTCCCGTTGAGAAATGGGAGTATGCGACCGCACCATGTGAGGTTGTATTGTGATTGCAGTGTCGGGATTTTCGACCGTAGGTTGGTCGGTTCTGACACTGTGACGGTGTCCCCGACCGACTTCGTAATTGAGCCCTTAGTGTCAGTGACGAGCACCAGAAACCACCGGTTCAATATAAGCACAGCTGTAGCCCCAGTGTGAGATGTTGCCTTTGATGTATATTAGTAATGCATTCAATCAAAGAGTAATAAGGCATGTGGAAACAGTCCATGGACAATTTACTCGCCAAAGGCCCTTATGCTAGCTGTACAGCTGTGTGCGGATAAAACAATATCCTGTGCGCAGTAATATACAGCAGGGTGGTGGCACAGGCGAGTAAGGTGACAGTGCTGGTCGTGCACTGCTGTGCCCTGTGTGCCAGTGTTTGACCCAGAGACGATGAATCTTCTGTGTGTCGGTTGTCAGTTACCCGTGATTGACCTCGTTCAGGCTCGGCTATTTGTTGGGCGTTTGCCCACATTCAGCGGACTTCTGTACATTGCAGATCACTCTCAAAGAGTGCCCTTCCTGCCAGCCTTCCGCAGGACTGGCAAACTCTCCTGGCAAGGCCCAGAGCGCGCAAGAGCACACGGTTCACGGTCGAAGAGCTTCTGTCTCCATGGCAGCTCACCCTCAAAGAGTGCCCTTCCTGCCAGCCTTCCCCCCACCCTCCTGGCAAGGTCATGAGTGCACAAGAGCACACGGTTCATGGTCGAAGAGCTAATGTCTCCATGGCAGCTCACCCTCAAAGAGTGCCCTTCCTGCCAGCCTTCCTCACACCCTCCTGGCACGGCCAGGGGCGCACAAGAGCACATGGTTCATGGTTGAAGAGCTTCTGCCTCCATGGCAGCTCACCCTCAAAGAGTGCCCTTCCTGCCAGCCTTCTTTACAACCTCTTAGCAAGGCCAGGGGCGCACAAGAGCACACGGTTCACGGTCGAAGAGCTTTTGTCTCCATGGCAGCTCACCCTCAAAGAGTGCCCTTCCTGCCAGCCTTCCTCACACCCTCCTGGCAAGGCCCAGAGTGTACAAGAGCACACGGTTCATGGTGGAAGAGCGTCTGTCTCCATGGCAGCTCACCCTCAAAGAGTGCCCTTCCTGGCAGCCTTCCTCACACCTTCCTGGCACGGCCAGGGGTGCACAAGAGCACACGGTTCATGGTCGAAGAGCTTCTGTCTCCATGGCAGCTCATTGCTTCCCCTGTTTGTTTTCTTTGGCAGGGCAGCGGTGGGAACCTGCTTTCGAGGATCTCTCTCCTTGTCTGCACCTCTCTTTGAGCTCCCACCTGCTGGGCCCGCAGTGATGGAGCTGCAGCCCTCCCCATCACTAGCAGGAGGGGCGATGATGGATGCTGTGTTTATCTCAGGTCATCACAGACACCTCTGGGGTGCCCCCGGCCAGCGGGTGGGCTCGATAATCAGAAACAGTCTCACTGGAGTGATGCAGCGAAGCATTTCACAGATAAGGCAGGAAGGAGGGTTTGTCTGACTCCGTCTCCGAAGCAGCAGAGAGGGCAGGAAACACAGCCTGGGCCGACAGAGATATTACCTTTTAAAGTCGCCTGGAGTTTATTTGAATTAAAGACACCTCTAGGCAGCTAAATAGAAAGAAAGGAAGAGAGAGAGAGAGAGAGAGAGAGAGAAAAGTGAGAGAGAGGGTGATAGAGAGAGAAAGAGAGAGAAAGAGAGAGATAAAGCACGAGATAAAAAGGTGTGAGAGAGGTGGTAGAGCGAGGGGGGAGAGAGAGCGCAATGTGAGAGAGGGAGGGTGGGAGAGAAATAGAGGGAGGGGTGTATGAGAGAGAGACGAGAGAAAGCAATGTAGGAGGGAGATGGTGAGATAGACAAAGATCGATAGAGGAAGGTTAGAAAGAGAGAGCGAGAGACAGAGAGAAATGTGTGAGAGAGTGGAAGATAGAGAGAGAGTGAGAGAAAGGTGTGAGAGAGAGGAAGAGAGAGAGAGCGAGAGAAAGAAAGGTGAGAGAGAGAGATGTAATGTTATCGATTACCATGAATGATGACGCTGCAACCTGATAGTGTTAACCGTCTTTATTTAAACACGTCTCACTCTGAAGAGCGCCGCGCCTCAACTGCCGATTAACGGTCCTGCGCGCCGAGCGCTTACGCAGCCTGCGTTGCCTTGCGCGGGCGCGGCACGTCACGTGGCCCACGTGACGTGCATACACTAGAGCGCGCTACTACATATCTCCCCTTTTTCCCAAAATGGAGACAGTTTCTCATTGTCCACAGTTCAGTTCATAGTCTCTGTATTTAGCTGGTTTAACCACCACCCTGCCACTACGGGTCAGTCTTACCGGGGTGTTGCAGCTCTCACTTCCGTTACTTCCTTCCGACTCCTGCGCAGCCGCGCCTGCTCCTCCTACTCTCCGACTTCCTTGGGCCATCCACTCCTGCTCTCGCTCTCTTGTCTCTAGCTCTTGATCGTCTCCTTCATTCTCCTCGAGCGCTCCGTCTGAAGCCTCCTGCTCCCCCAGCTCCTTTTCTTCCTCGTCCAAATCTATGATCCTCTGATCCCAGTTCAAGATTTTGTTACACCTCGCCATGCGGTCTTGCGACCAGACGTTGCCGTCACTCAGTAGAGCCGCCCTGCCCCGTACTTCTTTCACCTGCATGGGCTTGCTGTATTTGCTCTCTCCCTTCCTCTGCACATTGGCCAACCTCACTCGCACCCACTCTCCTTCCTCTAGTCCCGTGTGCCGCACATTCCTTCTGCGGTCATAATGTTTGGTGTAGGTTGCTTGGGCTTTCTCAAGGTTGGCTCGCACTACAGCGGGCGACCATTCACTGGTGACTGTTTTCTCCTTCCACACACGATTGTCCTGCGTGAAGGGGTCTCTGCCTCTGAGTATTTGGAATGGGCTGTATCCGGTGCTGGTAGGCGTTATCCTGTAAGCCCAGATCATATGCCAGATTTCTGCTTCCCAGTCCTTGTCTTCGGCTATGGCAGCTTGGATTGACCCCATTACCACCCTGTTGAACCGTTCCACTAAGCCGTTTCCGGCTGGGTGATATATGGCTGTGTGCTTGGCTCCTATGCCATTCCTTTTCATGAATACGTTCCACTTCTCCGATTTAAACTGGGGCCCGTTGTCGCTAAGCACCGTCTTGGGGATGCCTTCCCTCACAAACGTGTCTGCTAAGAACTTAATGATTGCGTCTGTGTCCATGGTCTCTCTTATTAGTATCTCCGGCCATTTCGAGTACCTGTCCACCATGACACACACGTACTTTTGCACTCCTTGTATGTTCAGAACAGGGCCCAGGATATCCACGCTCAACTCTTCCCACGGGTTCTTTGGTAGATCAAACTTGCCCAGCTCAGGTCGGAGAAGTTTTAGGGACTTATCCGCTCCTTGACACCTGGTGCAGTTTCTGACGTGTATTTCTGCCTTCAAGTCCATTCCCGGCCACCAGTAGTCTTGCCTGGCTCTCAGCCTCAATTTGCAGATGCCAAGGTGTCCCTCATGGAGTGCGTCTAGTAGCCGGTCAAGGAGGTTGACGGGGGTATTACTCTCTCACCCCTGTGTACAAACACCCCTTGGTCACCTATCGATAGTTCCTCTCTGACTTCATAGTAGGGCCTGAGTTCCTTTACCCGTGCTTTCTTCTCGGGCCACCCTTGCGTCACGAGCTTCCTCACCTCCTGTAACACTGCGTCCTCATTGTATGCTCGTTCCCATTCTGTGAGGCTGATGGAAGCCTCCTGGTCCTCTGTGAGTGCCACCCACTCCTCTGTTCCTGCTATGTTCTCACCACTGGGTTCCATCGCAGCGGCCCTGCTTAGGTAGTCCGCCACACAATTCCTGTTCCCCGGTACATGCTCCACATCATACCGGAACTCTAGTAGCTTCAACGACATCTTCGATATTCTTGGTGTGGCATCGGCGTGCCCTATTGACGTCAGCACCTTTAGCAGGGGTTTGTGGTCCGTTCTCAATAGGAACCGGGTGCCCCACAGAAATTGCCTGAACCTCGCAGTGGCCCACACCACTGCCAGCATCTCCTTCTCAATTACACTGTACCTTTTCTCTGTGTCCGACAGCGTGCGCGAGGCAAAGCTTATTGTTTCCATTTGTCCTTGCCCTCTGTCTTGCATCAGGACTGCTCCAAGACCTTTGTCGCTGGCGTCCGTGGTCAAAACCGTCCTGCCCTGGGGGTCATACCCCTGGAGGGGAATGGCTTCAGCAATCGCTTTCTTGACATCATCGAACTCACTCTGGGTCTCTGCTGACCAGCGGAACTCGGTATTTTCCTTCGTGAGTTACCTCATATGGTGGGTCCTGGAGGCGAAGTGTTGCACGAATTTCCCATAGTACTCGGCCATGGCAAGAAATGATCGTACTTCTTCCTTGCTGATGGGAGGGGGTGCCTCACGGATCGCATTGACTTTCTCAGCCTTGGGGGTCCCTCCTTCCACGCCTATTTCATGTCCCAGGTATGTTACCGATGACATTCCGATGCGGCACTTGGACCATTCCGTCGTGAGACCTTTCCCTTCCAAGATCCTTAGCACCTTCCCCAGCTTTGCGTCATGATCCATTTTGTCTCGGCCCATTATCAGGATGTCATCCTGAAAGTACTGGACGCCCGTGCTATTTTGGAACAGCTGGTGCATCAATTTTTGGAAAACTGCTGCTGCAGACGCCAGCCCGAATGGCATGCGGAGAAACTGGTAACACCCAAACGGGGTAATAAACGACGTGAGGTGGCGGCTCTCCGGGTGCAGGGCAATTTGGTGGTAGGCGGAGGTCAAGTCGATGGTGGAGTACCATTTGACACCCCGGGTGCTGGACAGCATCTCCTCTATTCTTGGCAGGGGAAACCTTTTTACTACAATGTTCTTGTTTAGCTCCCTGAGGTCCACGCACAGCCGAACCTTCCCGTTAGGTTTCTTAACCACCACCAGTGGCGCTAGCCATTCCGCATATGTGATGGGCTGGATGATCCCTTTCTTCTCCAGCTCTTGGAGCTCCTCTTGCACCGCCTCTCGCACTGCGATGGGGATGTTTCTGGCTCGGTGGGCCACGGGTACTGCCTTGTCCTTCAATACGATCCTATGTGCAAATTTGTCGAGTTTACCCACCGTGCCTCCGAATACCTTGGGGAATGTCTTCCTCCACCTGTCTTGGTCAGGCCACGTCTCGTGTTCAGTTAGTAATATCTGCTCCACGCCCCCAGGGTCCAACTTGATGCCCAGGTCACCCTGGTCCAGCCACCCCAGTACGGATGGTCCCTTTTCCGATACGTAGAGCTTGCAGCAGGCCGAACGGCCCCGGAACTCAAACTTCAGTGGTCGGAATCCCGCCATTGGTATGCGGTCCCCGTTGTATGTGACAGGGCGAATATCTAACCTCTCCAGTTCCGGGCCTAATTTTGGTGCGAACTTCTCCTCCCACACGGCCCTCTGGACGATGGTATACGGCGAACCGGTGTCGGCTATTACGCTTATCGTGATCCCTCCTATGGTCATTTCCAGCACCGGCTTCATGGATCTCTTCCCTTCCACATTCATGACTTGTTCATCAGCTCCCAGTACCAGATCATATATGCCCAGCACCGTGGCTACTTCCTCCTCCGGTGTGTCTTCCTGCGTGTCGCTGTCCTGGCTGATGAGGCTCACTGTGTTCTTGGAGGCTTTCTTTCTGCATACCTTCTCGAAGTGTCCAATTATTCCACAGTACATGCATTTGGCCCGGAACGCCGGACATTTCTTGTCATGCGCCTCGTGCGTCCAGTTTCCGCACCTGTAGCATGGTTTCCGGTTGGTGCCCACGTGCCTTCCTGGAGGTCCGCCATTACTGCTCCACTTGGCGCAGTTTTTTTCTATTGTCTTTTTTGTCGAGTGATCCTTGCGGTTCTCATCCTCATCTATCTTGTTCACCATGGTGCTGGACGCCGTCTCTTTCTTTGTTGCCTCCGCACACCTCCTAGCCAGTTCTGCTCTTTTGACGATGACCATCACATCCTTCAGGGTGGTTTCTCCGCTAGCCCACAACTTGTCTTGCACGGAGGTGCACGTGGTGTGCATTATCACTTGGTCCTTTATAAACTCTTCCTCCCAGTTGTCGTACTTGCACGCGGCCGCCAGCCGTTTTAGTGCCGCCACGTACTCCTCTACCGTCTCTCCTTGGCGCTGCTTCCTTTGTTGAAAATTGAACCTGTCTACGGACACACACACCGCCGGTCTAAAGTGTTCGTTCAGTTCCTCGATTACATGAGCGTACACATCATCGTCCGTGCTGTCCCTTTGCTTCGGCACCAGGCTTTTATACACTCTCAACCCTTCCGGGCCTAAGTTCAACAGCAGGATGCGTTTTTTTCTTGACGGTTTAAATGTTTCTTCGCTCTCATCCTCCAGCACGCCAATGAAGTTATCGATGTACTCTCTCCAATCCTCCCACTTCATCAACGGCTCTCCTGGCCTGGGCAGGAATTGCACCGGCGCTGTCGCATATCCTGTTTGAATGCTCATTCTTTCGTTCTTGATCGTGGGCTGGCGGCTCGGCTGGCCCTTGGGGCTTCCTGGGGCACTATCTCGTTCTGTTTTGTACGCTTGGTTCTGGGGACCACCTGTGTCAGCCCCTTCATTCTTTATCAAGGTATCCAGCTCGTACGTTGACCAGTGGACTCTACCTCGTGGCTCGCTGCTCAGTGTGTCTCCTCGTCTTCCCGCCGTTCCGGCCTCTGGAGGAGCTTGTGGTTGTTCGGCCCTGCCGCGCTCTTCAGGGTGCTTGCTAGGTTGGCGTCGGCTCGCTGCAGGTTGGGGGTGCAGATCCCACCCTCGTCGCCATTGTAATGTTATCGATTACCATGAATGATGACGCTGCAACCTGATAGTGTTAACCGTCTTTATTTAAACACGTCTCACTCTGAAGAGCGCCGCGCCTCAACTGCCGATTAACGGTTCTGCGCGCCGAGCGCTTACGCAGCCTGCGTTGCCTTGCGCGGGCGCGGCACGTCACGTGGCACACGTGACGTGCATACACTAGAGCGCGCTACTACAAGAGAGACAGAGACAAACGTGAAAGAGAAAACAATAGAGGAAGAGAGAGAACTAGAGAGAAATGTTAGGGAGAGAAAGAACGAGAGAAAGGAAATTGTGTGTGTTTGTGTGTGTAAATGAGTGACTCAATCCGAGAGTGAGAAAAAGAAAGCGAGAGTGAGAGAGAAAGGTGAAAGAGAGACAAAAAGAGAGAGTGGGAGAGAGATACAAAGACAAAGAGTGAAAGGTGAGAGAGAATGAAAGAAAAGTGAGAGAGAAAGGTGAAAAAGAGAGAGGAAGAGAGAAAGAACGAGAGAGAGAAAGGTAAGAGAGAGAAAGAGAGAGAGAAGGTGTGAGAGAGAGAAAGGTGTCTAAGCTCATATCAGAGAAGGCAGCGTCTGTCCGAAGAAAGTCTAGGCTCACACCACACCAGAGCAGACAGGGTGTGTGCGGAGCACTTCTAAGCTGGCACTGGAGCAGCCAGGGTCTGTGTGGAGCAGGCCTAGGCTCACACCAGAGCAGGTAGTGTCTTTATGGAGCAGGTTGTGTCTCATTCCAGAGCAGGCAGTGTTTGTCCGAAGCAGGTCTAGGCTCACACCAGAGCAGGCAGTGTCTGTATGGAGCAGGTTGCGTCTCACACCAGAGCAAGCAGTGTCTGTCTGAAGTAGGTCCAGGTTTGCCCCAGAGGAGGCAGGGTTTGTGTGGAGAAGGCCTAGGCTCACACAAGAAAAGGTGGGGTCTGTGTGGAGTGTGTGAAGCAGGGCGAGGCTCAAGCTAGAGCAGGCAGTGTCTGTTCAAAGCAGGCCGGGGTGCATGCCAGAGCAGGCCGTGTCTGTCCGAAACAGGTCTACGCTCAAGCCAGAGCGGGCAGTGTCTGTCCGAAGCAGGTCTAGGGTCACACCAGAGCAGGCAGTTTCTGTGGGGAGCTGGTTTAGGTCTCACCAGAGCAGGCAGTGTCTTTCCGAAGCATGTCTACGCTCACACCAGAGCAGGCAGTGTCTGTGTGGTGGTGGCCAAGACTCATACCAGAGCAGGGAGGCTCTGTGTAGAGCAGGCCGAGGCTCACACCAGAGCATGCAGTGTCTGTGTGGAGGAGGCCGAGCCTCACACCAGAGCAGGCAGGGTCTGTATGGAGGAGGTCGAGGCTCACACCAGAGCAGGCAGTGTCTGTGTGGAGCAGACCAAGGCTCACCCCAGATCAGGCAGGATCTGTGTGGAGCAGGCCTAGGCTCACACAAGAGCAGGCAGGGTCTGTCCAAAGCTGGTCTAGGCTCACACCAGAGCAGGCAGGGTCTGTCCAAAGCAGATCTAGGCTCACACCAGAGCAGGCCACTGTCTGTGTGGAGCAGACCGAGGCTCCCACCAGATCAGGCAGGATCTGTGTGGAGCCGGCCGAGGCTCATACAAGAGCGCACAGTGTCTGTCTGAAGCAGGCCTAGGCCCACACCAGAGCAGGCAGTGTCTGTCTGAAGCTGGTCTAAGCAAACACCAGAGCAGGCAGTGTCTGTGTTGAGGAGGCCGAAGCTCACACCAGAGCAGGCAGTGTCTGTCTGAAGCAGGTCTAAGCTGGCACTGGAGCAGGCAGGGTCTGTGTGGTGGAAGCTGAGGATCACCCCAGAGCAGGCAGTGTTTGTGTGGAGGAGGCCGAGGCTCACACCAGAGCAGGCAGTGTGGAGGAGGCCGAAGCTCATACCAGACCAGGCAGTGTGGGGGAGGCCGAGGCTCACACCAGAGCAGGCAGTGTGGAGGAGGCCGAGGCTCACACCAGAGCAGGCAGTGTAAAGGAGGCCGAGGCTCACACCAGAGCAGGCAATGTCTGTGTGGACGAGGCCGAGGCTTACACCAGAGCAGGCAGTGCCTGTGTGGAGGAGGCAGAGGGTCACACTAGAGCAGGCAGTGTCAATCTGAAGCAAATCTAAGCTGGAACTGGAGCAGGCAAGGTCTGTGTGAAGGAAGCTGAGGCTCACACCAGAGTAGAGGAGGCAGAAGCTAAGGGTGGGCGTAAAATCCGTTTCGCAGGTGAATTTGCAGATTTTCCGCGATTTCACGATCCGCGAATCTCGCGAAATCGCGGTAAAATCCGCGAATCAGCGGGGACGAATGTTCAGCCAAGCAAGAGTTACAGCAGCAGGTGCAAAAGTTGAACCTAATTTCTTTGTAACCTTTTACAAAAGGGTTACAAACAAATTAACTTCAACTTGAACACCTGCTGCTAATTGCCTCCTGGCACCTCGTTGCCTACTTACAACTATTCTCTGACCCTGCTCTGACCCTTGAAGCAGGGTCAGAGAATAGTTACAAGTAGGCAACAAGGCACCTGTCCAAGGAATTAAACCTCATCAGGAAGCACTTACAGATATAAAAAACAGGAAGAAGGGAGAGGATGGCAAATACACCCATTTTGAGTTGTCAGGAGGGGTTAAACTAAAAGAGACCTTTACAGCACAATTTTCATATGCATTTTGCTAAAAATAAAAAACTGTATGTTCTGTAGGGACAATTAGGAATCTGGCCCTTCAGAGATCCGGCCTCTCTTTCTTTCTCTCGTTCTCTCTCCCTCTCTCTTTCCCTCTCTATCTATCTATCTATCTATCTATCTATCTATCTATCTATCTATCTATCTATCTATCTATCTATCTATCTATCTATCTATCTATCTATCTATCTATCTATCTATCTATCTATCTCTCTCTCCCTCTCCCATAAACGACTGCATGGGTAACTGCGCTATGCAAGCGGCTCGCGAAGACGCAAAAAGCCCCGCAAACACGCAAAAAACCCTGCGAACACGCAAAAAACCCTGCGAACACGCAAAAAAACAAAAATCCGCAAATTCGCACAAATTCGCGAATTTTGCGGATCGCAAATTCGCAACTGCGCGGATCGCGAATTCGCAAATTTTGCCCATACTTAGCAGAAGCTCACACCATAGCAGGCAGTGTCTGTTCGAAACAGATCTAGTCTCGCACAAGATCAGGCAGGGTGTGTTTGAAGCAGGCCTAGGCTCACACCAGAGCAAACAGGATGAGTGCAGAGCCTGTCTAGGCTGGCACTGGAGCAGGCCTTGTCTGTGTGAAGGAGGCCGAGGCTCACACCTGAGCAGGCAGGGTCTGTGTGGAGGAGGCCGAGGCTCACACCAGAGCAGGCAGTGTCTGTGTGGAACAGACCAAGGCTCACCCCAGATCAGGCAGGATCTGTGTGGAGCAGGCCTAGGCTCACACAAGAGCAGGCAGGGTCTGGCCAAAGCTGGTCTGGGCTTACACCAGAGCAGGCAGGGTCTCTCCAAAGCAGATCTAGGTTCACACCAGAGCAGGCAGTGTCTGTGTGGAGCAGGCCGAGGCTCCTGCCAGAGCAGGCAGTGGCTGTCCGAAGCAGGTCTTGGCTCACACCAGAGCAGGCAGTGTTTGTATGGAGCAGGTTGCGTCTCACTCCAGAGCAGGCAGTGTCTGCCCGAAGCAGGTCTAGGCTCACACCAGAGCAGGCATTGTCTGTATGGAGCAGGTTGCGTCTCACTCTAGAGCAAGCAGTGTCTGTCTGAAGTAGGTCCAGGTTTGCCCCAGAGGAGGCAGGGTTTGTGTGGAGAAGGCCTAGGCTCACACAAGAAAAGGTGGGGTCTGTGTGGAGTGTGTGGAGCAGGGCGAGGCTCAAGCTAGAGCAGGCAGTGTCTGTTCAAAGCAGGCCGGGGTGCATGCCAGAGCAGGCCGTGTCTGTCCGAAACAGGTCTACGCTCAAGCCAGAGCGGGCAGTGTCTGTCCGAAGCAGGTCTAGGGTCACACCAGAGCAGGCAGTTTCTGTGGGGAGCTGGTTTAGGTCTCACCAGAGCAGGCAGTGTCTTTCCGAAGCATGTCTACGCTCACACCAGAGCAGGCAGTGTCTGTGTGGTGGTGGCCAAGACTCATACCAGAGCAGGGAGGCTCTGTGTAGAGCAGGCCGAGGCTCACACCAGAGCATGCAGTGTCTGTGTGGAGGAGGCCGAGCCTCACACCAGAGCAGGCAGGGTCTGTATGGAGGAGGTCGAGGCTCACACCAGAGCAGGCAGTGTCTGTGTGGAGCAGACCAAGGCTCACCCCAGATCAGGCAGGATCTGTGTGGAGCAGGCCTAGGCTCACACAAGAGCAGGCAGGGTCTGTCCAAAGCTGGTCTAGGCTCACACCAGAGCAGGCAGGGTCTGTCCAAATCAGATCTAGGCTCACACCAGAGCAGGCCACTGTCTGTGTGGAGCAGACCGAGGCTCCCACCAGATCAGGCAGGGTCTGTGTGGAGCCGGCCGAGGCTCATACAAGAGCGCACAGTGTCTGTCTGAAGCAGGCCTAGGCCCACACCAGAGCAGGCAGTGTCTGTCTGAAGCTGGTCTAAGCAAACACCAGAGCAGGCAGTGTCTGTGTTGAGGAGGCCGAAGCTCACACCAGAGCAGGCAGTGTCTGTCTGAAGCAGGTCTAAGCTGGCACTGGAGCAGGCAGGGTCTGTGTGGTGGAAGCTGAGGATCACCCCAGAGCAGGCAGTGTTTGTGTGGAGGAGGCCGAGGCTCACACCAGAGCAGGCAGTGTGGAGGAGGCCGAAGCTCATACCAGACCAGGCAGTGTAGGGGAGGCCGAGGCTCACACCAGACCAGAGCAGGCAGTGTGGAGGAGGCCGAGGCTCACACCAGAGCAGGCAGTGTAAAGGAGGCCGAGGCTCACACCAGAGCAGGCAGTGTCTGTGTGGACGAGGCCGAGGCTTACACCAGAGCAGGCAGTGCCTGTGTGGAGGAGGCAGAGGGTCACACTAGAGCAGGCAGTGTCAATCTGAAGCAAATCTAAGCTGGAACTGGAGCAGGCAAGGTCTGTGTGAAGGAAGCTGAGGCTCACACCAGAGTAGAGGAGGCAGAAGCTAAGGGTGGGCGTAAAATCCGTTTCGCAGGTGAATTTGCAGATTTTCCGCGATTTCGCGATCCGCGAATCTCGCGAAATCGCGGTAAAATCCGCGAATCAGCGGGGACGAATGTTCAGCCAAGCAAGAGTTACAGCAGCAGGTGCAAAAGTTGAACCTAATTTCTTTGTAACCTTTTACAAAAGGGTTACAAACAAATTAACTTCAACTTGAACACCTGCTGCTAATTGCCTCCTGGCACCTCGTTGCCTACTTACAACTATTCTCTGACCCTGCTCTGACCCTTGAAGCAGGGTCAGAGAATAGTTACAAGTAGGCAACAAGGCACCTGTCCAAGGAATTAAACCTCATCAGGAAGCACTTACAGATATAAAAAACAGGAAGAAGGGAGAGGATGGCAAATACACCCATTTTGAGTTGTCAGGAGGGGTTAAACTAAAAGAGACCTTTACAGCACAATTTTCATATGCATTTTGCTAAAAATAAAAAACTGTATGTTCTGTAGGGACAATTAGGAATCTGGCCCTTCAGAGATCCGGCCTCTCTTTCTTTCTCTCGTTCTCTCTCCCTCTCTCTTTCCCTCTCTATCTATCTATCTATCTATCTATCTATCTATATATCTCTCTCTCCCTCTCCCATAAACGACTGCATGGGTAACTTCGCTATGCAAGCGGCTGGCGAAGACGCAAAAAGCCCCGCAAACACGCAAAAAACCCTGCGAACACGCAAAAAACCCTGCGAACACGCAAAAAAACAAAAATCCGCAAATTCGCACAAATTCGCGAATTTTGCGGATCGCAAATTCGCAAATGCGCGGATCGCGAATTCGCAAATTTTGCCCATACTTAGCAGAAGCTCACACCATAGCAGGCAGTGTCTGTTCGAAACAGATCTAGTCTCGCACAAGATCAGGCAGGGTGTGTTTGAAGCAGGCCTAGGCTCACACCAGAGCAAACAGGATGAGTGCAGAGCCTGTCTAGGCTGGCACTGGAGCAGGCCTTGTCTGTGTGAAGGAGGCCGAGGCTCACACCTGAGCAGGCAGGGTCTGTGTGGAGGAGGCCGAGGCTCACACCAGAGCAGGCAGTGTCTGTGTGGAACAGACCAAGGCTCACCCCAGATCAGGCAGGATCTGTGTGGAGCAGGCCTAGGCTCACACAAGAGCAGGCAGGGTCTGGCCAAAGCTGGTCTGGGCTTACACCAGAGCAGGCAGGGTCTGTCCAAAGCAGATCTAGGTTCACACCAGAGCAGGCAGTGTCTGTGTGGAGCAGGCCGAGGCTCCTGCCAGAGCAGGCAGTGGCTGTCCGAAGCAGGTCTTGGCTCACACCAGAGCAGGCAGTGTTTGTATGGAGCAGGTTGCGTCTCACTCCAGAGCAGGCAGTGTCTGCCCGAAGCAGGTCTAGGCTCACACCAGAGCAGGCATTGTCTGTATGGAGCAGGTTGCGTCTCACTCTAGAGCAAGCAGTGTCTGTCTGAAGTAGGTCCAGGGTGGCCCCAGAGGAGACAGGGTTTGAGTGGAGCAGGCCTAGGCTCACACAAGAAAAGGTGGTGTCTGTGTGGAGTGTATTTAGCCGGGCAAGGCTCAAGCTAGAGCAGGCAGTGTCTGTTTAAAGCAGGCCGGGGTGCACGCCAGAGCAGGCCGTGTCTGTCCGAAACAGGTCTAGGGTCACACCAGAGCAGGCAGTGTCTGTGTGGAGCTGGTTTAGGTCCCACCAGAGCAGGCAGTGTCTGTCCGAAGCAGGTCTACGCTCGCACCAGAGCAGGCAGTGTCTGTGTGGTGGAGGACAAGGCTCATACCAGAGCAGCGAGGGTCTGTGTGGAGCAGGCCAAGGCTCACACCAGAGCAGGCAGTGTCTGTGTGGAGGAGGCCGAGGCTCACACCAGAGCAGGCAGGGTCTGTGTGGAGGAGGCCGAGGCTCACACCAGAGCAGGCAGTGTCTGTGTGGAGCAGACAAAGGCTCACCCCAGATCAGGCAGGATCTGTGTGGAGCAGGCCTAGGCTCACACAAGAGCAGGCAGGGTCTGTCCAAAGCTGGTCTAGGCTCACACCAGAGCAGGCAGGGTCTGTCCAAAGAAGATCTAGGCTCACACCAGAGCAGGCCACTGTTGGACTTGGCCCTCTTGGCAGGGTCATACCTGAACATTTTGCCTTCCTCCAATACTCTCTCTGACCTGTTTTTGTTGGTTTAATGACTCTGGGCACTTTACCACTGCTGACCAGTGCTAAAGTGCATATGCTCTCCCAATGTAAAATGTAACTGTGATTGATTTCCAAGATTGGTTCATTGGATTTACTGTCAGTCCCCAGTAAAGTGCGCCAGGAGTGCCAGAGCTTGTATATGCCAATGCTGCTAGTGGGCCTGCAGCGCTGGTTGCGCCACCCACAGAAGCAGCCTGTTAAAATGTGACCAGGGTCTGCCATGGCAGAACCTGCATGCAGTCTGGTACTGTCATGATGGCTTAAGTGCACACACGTGCCAGCCTCTAAACCTTCCCGTAACTTCATATTAGTCACCCCTATGGTAGGCCCAAGGGCAGGGTGCATTGTAGGTGTAAGGTAGGACAAGCCCTGATGTGTGTGGCATGTCTTAATAGTGAATTACAGCCAAATTCGTTTTTCACTATTGTAAGGCTACCTGTTCTCTTAGGCCAAGATGGGCTGCTGGAATTATTACATCCTATAATCCCAGCAGGCTCAGGGAACATGGTAGGAAGTCAAGTTTAGTATGCCTGAACTCAGAATAAAAAAATACATCTTTTAGTAAAGTTTATTTTTATATCCTGTGTTTGCAAATGCCACTTTTAGAAAGCTAGCATTTGCTTGCCTAACCATTTCAGCCCGCCTCTGCTAGGATGTGTATCTGACTGTCTGGGTTATGTGAGTGACAGGGCTGGGGGATGACAGGTGGTGAATGCAAGGATTGCACCTTAGTGGGAGGTAGGAGTGCCCCTGGACTCTTAATGGGTCTGTGCTCTGCCACCACAATGCTGGCTCCGCCCCCTGGGGAGCGACTGATGACTCAGCCAGGCACCTGGCACAGGAAGGGCGAAGCACTGTCAACAAGGTACTCCTAGCTGCCCCTGTCCACTCAATGCTGGCTCCACCTCCTGTGGAGCGTCTGATGTGCCTGCCCCTCACACTGAAAGCAGAAGCCAGAGTACACCCCACAAAGTACTCAGAGACTGAATGAGGTTATGCAAAGGCCCCCCTGGCCTGAAAAGACAAAAGAAATGTAGGAGCGCTGCTCCTTGTAAATCAGAATACTGTTTCCCACAAAGACCCTCTGCCCAACTAGAAGGAGAAGAAGACGCTGGAAGGACTGGCCTGCTGCTTGCCTTCCTGAGGAAGGAGAGGAAAAGACTTGCTAAAAAGACTTTGCTGACTTGTGCTTTGAGTGTTACAAAAACACGGGTTAACCCAAGGAGTCACTGGGACCTGGGCGAAGTATTGATACAGACAAAGTGGTCCCAGATAAACATGCAATAAACACAATCGTTACAAGAATAGGTACATACACAGGTAATTATAACGACATTGTTTTTAATCACAACGTGTATTATATAAGAATCATTCATAAAAATGAGTACATGTTAAATCACATATAATGCCCCTAAGAATGAAAATAGGGAAGGGTAGTGCTGGGATAGTGAAAGATAAGAACTAAAAAGAGGGAGGTCATTAAGACCAAAATACAACACGGGCAGATTGCCGCTCTTTTGAAGCAAGGAGGACTGCCTTCACATTTGATCCAGCGTTGCCCCTCGCATACCGTTATTTGTAGTTTTGCAGTTTACCCCCACTCTGCCCTCGGCAGAACCCACATATTGATTCCCTATCTACAGTTCGATAGCCCCTACTGTCAGCAATCTCATTGACAGATCCATTGCCCCATCCCCTACAACCCCTGTCCTGATGAAGACCCTCTAGCAAGGCTTATACCACGCCTGCATCCCATCTGGGTCGAAACGTCGACACTCCTTCCTGTGTTCAGCCTCCGTCATCATTTATTATTATTGATTTCCTTTGAGGCATGATTGTCTAAAGCAATTGATTAATTAATTGTTCCATTGTGTCATTTTTTTTACAAATTTTGTTGTATTTTGGTCTTAATGATCTCCCTCTTTTTAGTTCGTATCTTTCACTATCCCAGCACTACCCTTCCCTATTTTCATTCTTAGGGGCATTATATGTGACTTGTGCTTTGAAACATTCTCCAAGGGCTTGATTGAGCTTGCCCCCTGATCTGAACCCCAGGATTAGTGGATTCATGGTGTCTTTGCTCGTTTTGACCTTCGAGCCGTGTGTACCTCCCGCCGGAGTAAGACTGCGCCCCTCATCGCCCCTCCTAGGGCTGTGGCACTTGGGAGCTCGCCTGCCCTTTGCCCGTGAGAGCCTCGCTCCTTGGAGTCGATCTCTTCCCCCGGGTCAGGCTGCCTGCTCCTCTGCCCCTGCCTGCCACTGGAGCGCGCTGAAGTGCTCTCGCCCCTCCCGCCGGAATTCCTTTGCTGCCAGTGACCTACACCGAGACTGCAGCCTGCACGTGTCACGTGTCCTGCTGTCTCCGCTCGACGATCCAAAGACTTTACAGGCCGCGCCGCCCCCCTGGTTGGGAGACCCCAGTACCATCTGTACCGGGGTCATGGGCTGCGCCTGCCTGTGTGTATGCACATACCGAATTGTAAAGATCTGAGGATACCCCCAACAAAGGAATTCAACCAGGCTCGGGGCCCGCAACATTTTATTTCCCTGTCAGCCTGTAACTGTGCCTTGGCCCAGGGGCCAGGAGACCCCACCTCCGGAAAAGGCCGCCGAGGCTCCTCTCAACCCTGCTTGCTGCTCCGCAGCTCAGCCCCCACCTCCTGAAAAGGCCCAGGGTTTCTCCGAGGCTCCTCACTGCAGCTGAGAGCCCCCACCTCTGGAAAAGGCCCAGGGTTTCTCGAGGCCCCTCTCTGGTCTCTGGTCTCCAGTCAACCGCACTGTGAGATGCGTGAGACTTGGTAGGGTGCAGGGATTCCTCCCGTTTTAGGTGTCAGGAAGGGATGTACGACATTACAACGCATGCTTTTACATCGCATGCTTTTACAAGGCGGGTTTTACAACGCATACCATTACAACGAATAGTGCTTTGGGGCGCTGGATAGTGAATAGTTTAATTTACTATTCCAACTCCAGTCCCCGTGGATAGTAGGGAAGGTGTTGGACAGTAAATTAAACCTATTCCCTATCCTAGAGCGACCCCAGCGCAATGCGTTGTAATGGTTTGCATTGTAAAAGTTGCGTCGTAAAGGCACTGCGTGGTAAAAGTTGCGTTGTAAGTGATGTTTCCCGTCAGGAAGCGCTACGAAGGGCCCAGCGAGTCTCACAAGGGACTAAGGACAGTGGAACGACAGAGCAGACCCCCAAAGAGCTGAGAGAACGGTTTTGAAGTGAATTGAACTAAAAGAAGACACATTGGAACTGTAACTAAGAGACGCATGCCTATTTACAATCTGGTGGCCTAATCTAAAAACGTTATATTGGTCTTGTGCTAAATCTGATCTGCTATACATATATATTTTTACATAAAGGAACGTATTTTTATATATAATACCTGCCTGGTGTCCATTTGTGGGGGGATTGGTACATTTTACTGTGTGTGTTATTACAAGTGCTTAACTCCATATCGCCTGAAAAAGCCTTGGCTGCTCACGCAACACACCTAGAGGGTGAGCAAGGGTAATTCTAAGGGGTCATCCTTCGCCCTGACTTAGAGGAGAGGGTCCCTGCTTGTCACAAGTGCATACTTGCGCCAACCAGAGACCCCCAATTCTAACAGCCACTGTCTGTGTGGAGCAGACCGAGGCTCTCACCAGATCAGGCAGGATCTGTGTGGAGCCGGCCGAGGCTCATACAAGAGTGGACAGTGTCTGTCTGAAGCTGGTCTAGGCAAAAACCAGAGCAGGCAGTGTCTGTGTTGAGGAGGCCGAAGCTCACACCAAGGCAGTCAGTGTCTGTCTGAAGCAGGTCTAAGCTGGCACTGGAGCAGGCAGGGTCTGTGTGGTGGAGGCTGAGGATCACACCAGAGCAGGCAGTGTTTGTGTGGAGGAGGCTGAGCCTCACACCAGAGCAGGCAGTGTGGAGGAGGCCGTGGCTCATACCAGACCAGGCAGTGTGGGGGAGGCCGAGGCTCACACCAGACCGGAGCAGGCAGTGTGGAGGAGGCTGAGGCTCACACCAGAGCAGGCAGAGTAAAGGAGGCCGAGGCTCACACCAGAGCAGGCAGTGTCTGTGTGGACGAGGCCGAGGCTTACACCAGAGCAGGCAGTGCCTGTGTGGAGGAGGCAGAGGCTCACACCAGAGCAGGCAGTGTCAGTCTGAAGCAAATCTAAGCTGGCACTGGAGCAGGCAAGGTCTGTGTGGAGGAAGCTGAGGCTCACACCAGAGCAGGCAGTGTCTGTGTAGAGGAGGCATAAGCTCACACCAGGGCAGGCAGTGTCTGTTCGAAACAGATCTAGACTTGCACCAGATCAGGCAGGGTGTGTGTGAAGCAGGCCTAGGCTCACACCAGAGCAGACAGAATGAGTGCAGAGCTGGTCTAGGCTGGCACTGGAGCAGGCCTTGTCTGTGTGAAGGAGGCCAAGGCTCACACCTGAGCAGGCAGGGTCTGTGTGGAGGAGGCAGAGGCTCACACCAGAGCAGGCAGTGGCTGTGTGGAACAGACCAAGGCTCACCCCAGATCAGGCAGGATCTGTGTGGAGCAGGCCTAGGCTCACACAAGAGCAGGCAGGGTCTGGCCAAAGCTGGTCTCGGCTCACACCAGAGCAAGCAGGGTCTGTCCAAAGCAGATCTAGGTTCACACCAGAGCAGGCAGTGTCTGTGTGGAGCAGGCCGAGGCTCCCACCAGATCAGGCAAGATCTGTGTGGAGCAGGCTGCGGCTCACACAAGAGCAGACAGTGTCTGTCTAAAGCAGGTCTAGGCTCACACCAGAGCAGGCAGTGTCTGTCTGAAGCTGGTCTAGGCAAACACCAGAGCAGGCAGTGTCTGTGTTGAAGAGGCCGAGGCTCACACCAGAGCAGGCAGTATCTGTCTGAAGCAGGTCTAAGCTGGCACTGGAGCAGGCAGGGTCTGTGTGGTGGAGGCTGAGGCTCACACCAGAGCAGGCAGTGTCTGTGTGGAGGATGTTGAGGCTCACACCAGAGCATGCAGTGTGGACGAGGCCGAGGCTCACACCTGAGAAGGCAGTTTGGAGGAGGCCAAGGCTCACACCAGAGCAGGCATTGTGAAGGAGGCCGAGGCTCACACCAGAGCAGGCGGTGTAGAGGAAGCTGAGGCTCACACCAGAGCAGGCAGTGTCTGTGTGAACGAGGCCGAGGCTCACACCAGAGAAGGAAGTGTGGAGGAGGCCGAGGCTCACACCAGAGCAGGCAGTGTGGAGGAGACCGGGGCTCACACCAGAGCAGGCAGTGCCTGTGTGGAGGAGGCAGAGGCTCATACAAGAGCAGACAGTGTCTATCTGAAGCAGGCCTAGGCCCACACCAGAGCAGGCAGTGCCTGTCTGAAGCTGGTCTAGGCAAACACCAGAGCAGGCAGTGTCTATGTTGAGGAGGCCGAAGATCACACCAGAGCAGTCAGTGTCTGTTTGAAGCAGGTATAAGCTGGCACTGGAGCAGGCAGGGTCTGTGTGGTGGAGGCTGAGGATCACACCAGAGCAGGCAGTGTCTGTGTAGAGGAGGCATAAGCTCACACGAGGGCAGGCAGTGTCTGTGTGGACGAGGCAGAGGCTAACACCAGAGCAGGCAGTGCATGTGTGGAGGAGGCCGAGGCTCACACCTGAGCAGGCAGGGTCTGTGTGGAGGAGGCCGAGGCTCACACCAGAGCAGGCAGTGTGGAGGAAGCCTAGGCTCATACCAGACCAGGCTGTGTGGGGGAGGCCGAGGCTCACGCCAGACCAGAGCAGGCAGTGTGGAGGAGGCCGAGGCTCACACCAGAGCAGGCAGTGTGAAGGAGGCCGAGGCTCACACCAGAGCAGGCAGTGTCTGTGTGGACGAGGCCGAGACTTACACAAGAGCAGGCAGTGCCTGTGTGGAGGAGGCAGAGGCTCACACCAGAGCAGGCAGTGTCAGTCTGAAACAAATCTAAACTGGCACTGGAGCAGGCATGGTCTTTGTGGAGGAAGCTGAGGCTCACACCAGAGCAGGCAGTGTCTATGTAGAGGAGGCAGAAGCTCACACCAGAGCAGGCAGTGTCTGTTCGAAACAGATCTAGACTCGCACCAGGTCAGGCAGGGTGTGTGTGAAGCAGGCCTAGGCTCACACCAGATTAGACAGGATGAGTGCAGAGCTGGTCTCTAGGCTGGCACTGGAGCAGGCCTTGTCTGTGTGAAGGAGGCTGAGGCTCACACCTGAGCAGGCAGGGTCTGTGTGGAGGAGGCCGAGGCTCACACCAGTGCAGGCAGTGTCTGTGTGGAACAGACCAAGGCTCACCCCAGATCAGGCAGTATCTGTTTGGAGCAGGCCTAGGCTCACACCAGAGTAGGCGGGGTCTGTCCAAAGCAGATCTAGGTTCACACCAGAGCAGGCAGTGTCTGTGTGGAGTAGGCCGAGGCTCCCAACAGATCAGGCAAGATCTGTGTGGAGCAGGCTGCGGCTCACACAAGAGCAGACAGTGTCTGTCTAAAGCAGGTCTAGGCTCACATCAGAGCAGGCAGTGTCTGTCTGAAGCTGGTCTAAGCAAACACCAGAGCAGGCAGTGTCTGTGTTGAGGGGGCTGAGGCTCACACCAGAGCAGGCAGTATCTATCTGAAGCAGGTCTAAGTGGGCACTGGAGCAGGCAGGGTCTGTGTGGTGGAGGCTGAGGCTCACACCAGAGCAGGCATTGTCTATGTGGAGGATGTCGAGGCTCACACCAGAGCATGCAGTGTGGACGAGGCCGAGGCTCACACCTGGGAAGGCAGTCTGGAGGAGGCCGAGGCTCACACCAGAGCAGCCATTGTGGAGGAGGCCGAGGCTCACACCAGAGCAGGCAGTGTGAAGTAAGCATGGGCGGAAAATCCGTTTCGCTCGCGGATTTTGCGGATTTTCGGTAAATTCGCAATCCGCGAGATTCGCGAATCTCCCGCAAAATCTGCAAATCCGCGAGCAGCGGATTTTGCTCGCACTGCTCGCACTGTTCGCGTGAGTTCGCGGCTTCCCAGTACAACTTCGCGCCCCGCGAATAAGTGCAAAATTGCAGAAATACGATCTTAGCAAAACTGAAACTACTTACCAGGTTCAAAAGTTCAGGCTCATCATTAGTAGCCATTTCCTGTAGTGCTTCCTGAGGGGCCCCTCCAGAGTTCAGTTGCCAGTTGCAACTATTATGTGACCCTGCTCTGAACCTCAGAATAGTTACACATATGCCACAAAGGTCCTGAATTACAGCTAAGGGAGACAAGCAGGAGCCAGGCTGGAAGTTCAAATCCATTAATCAGCCCCTAATTCATTATTGTCAGTTGGGGCAGGGCAGGTGTTGTAACTAATTTTGCAACAATGAAAGCACTTAGCAAGTGCAAAAGATCACTAATCAGGAAGCACTAAGGAAGCAGGTGCCAGCTAAAAAAATATTCTGTGACACATTAATCAGCCCCAAATTAATTCAGGTCACTTGAGGCAGGGAAGGTGTGCTTGCGTTGCCACAATAATGTACACTGCCTGGACAACCAGAGGGTGCTGTGATGAAACAGAGGGTGGCATGGGTGGGCCAGAGGGTGGCATGAGTAGTCAGAGAGTGGCAGTGGTGACAGAGAGTGGCAGTGATGAAGAAGAGTGTCCCAAACAGGCTGGACACGTAGAAACAACAAGTTCGCGAAACTTGCGACCCGACAGGTAAGTTCGCAATTTGCGAAATTGTACAAAACCCTCGCGAACTGGCAGAAACCCGCGCAAACACAAAAAAAAAAAAATCCGCAAATTCGAGAGAATTCGCGGATTTTGCGGATTGCGAGTTCGCAAATCCGCAAAATTCGCGAACGCGAGATTTGCAAAATTCGTCCATGCTTAGTGTGAAGGAGGCCGAGGCTCACACCAGAGCAGGCAGTGTCTGTGTGGACGAGGCAGAGGCTTACACCAGAGCAGGCAGTGCATGTGTGGAGGAGGCAGAGGCTCACACCAGAGCAGGCAGTGTCTGTGTGGAACAGACCAAGGCTCACCCCAGATCAGGCAGGATCTGTGTGGAGCAGGCCTAGGCTCACACAAGAGCAGGCAGGGTCTGGCCAAAGCTGGTCTCGGCTCACACCAGAGCAAGCAGGGTCTGTCCAAAGCAGATCTAGGTTCACACCAGAGCAGGCAGTGTCTGTGTGGAGCAGGCTGAGGCTCCCACCAGATCAGGCAAGATCTGTGTGGAGCAGGCTGCGGCTCACACAAGAGCAGACAGTGTCTGTCTAAAGCAGGTCTAGGCTCACACCAGAGCAGGCAGTGTCTGTCTGAAGCTGGTCTAAGCTGGCACTGGAGCAGGCAGGGTCTGTGTGGTGGAGGCTGAGGCTCACACCAGAGCAGGCAGTGTCTGTGTGGAGGATGTTGAGGCTCACACCAGAGCATGCAGTGTGGACGAGGCCGAGGCTCACACCAGAGCAGGCGGTGTAGAGGAAGCTGAGGCTCACACCAGAGCAGGCAGTGTCTGTGTGAACGAGGCCGAGGCTCACACCAGAGAAGGAAGTGTGGAGGAGGCCGAGGCTCACACCAGAGCAGGCAGTGTGGAGGAGACTGGGGCTCACACCAGAGCAGGCAGTGCCTGTGTGGAGGAGGCAGAGGCTCATACAAGAGCAGACAGTGTCTGTCTGAAGCAGGCCCAGGCCCACACCAGAGCAGGCAGTGCCTGTCTGAAGCTGGTCTAGGCAAACACCAGAGCAGGCAGTGTCTATGTTGAGGAGGCCAAAGATCACACCAGAGCAGTCAGTGTCTGTCTGAAGCAGGTCTAAGCTGGCACTGGAGCAGGCAGGGTCTGTGTGGTGGAGGCTGAGGATCACACCAGAGCAGGCAGTGTCTGTGTAGAGGAGGCATAAGCTCACACCAGGGCAGGCAGTGTCTGTGTGGACGAGGCAGAGGCTTACACCAGAGCAGGCAGTGCATGTGTGGAGGAGGCCGAGGCTCACACCTGAGCAGGCAGGGTCTGTGTGGAGGAGGCCGAGGCTCACACCTGAGCAGGCAGGGTCTGTGTGGAGAGGCCGAGGCTCACACCAGAGCAGGCAGTGTGGAGGAAGCCTAGGCTCATACCAGACCAGGCTGTGTGGGGGAGGCCGAGGCTCACGCCAGACCAGAGCAGGCAGTGTGGAGGAGGCCGAGGCTCACACCAGAGCAGGCAGTGTGAAGGAGGCCGAGGCTCACACCAGAGCAGGCAGTGTCTGTGTGGACGAGGCCGAGACTTACACAAGAGCAGGCAGTGCCTGTGTGGAGGAGGCAGAGGCTCACACCAGAGCAGGCAGTGTCAGTCAAACAAATCTAAGCTGGCACTGGAGCAGGCATGGTCTTTGTGGAGGAAGCTGAGGCTCACACCAGAGCAGGCAGTGTCTATGTAGAGGAGGCAGAAGCTCACACCAGAGCAGGCAGTGTCTGTTCGAAACAGATCTAGACTCGCACCAGGTCAGGCAGGGTGTGTGTGAAGCAGGCCTAGGCTCACACCATATTAGACAGGATGAGTGCAGAGCTGGTCTCTAGGCTGGCACTGGAGCAGGCCTTGTCTGTGTGAAGGAGGCCGAGGCTCACACCTGAGCAGGCAGGGTCTGTGTGGAGGAGGCCGAGGCTCACACCAGTGCAGGCAGTGTCTGTGTGGAACAGACCAAGGCTCAGCCCAGATCAGGCAGTATCTGTTTGGAGCAGGCCTAGGCTCACACCAGAGTAGGCGGGGTCTGTTCAAAGCAGATCTAGGTTCACACCAGAGCAGGCAGTGTCTGTGTGGAGTAGGCCGAGGCTCCCAACAGATCAGGCAAGATCTGTGTGGAGCAGGCTGCGGCTCACACAAGAGCAGACAGTGTCTGTCTAAAGCAGGTCTAGGCTCACATCAGAGCAGGCAGTGTCTGTCTGAAGCTGGTCTAAGCAAACACCAGAGCAGGCAGTGTTTGTGTTGAGGGGGCTGAGGCTCACACCAGAGCAGGCAGTATCTATCTGAAGCAGGTCTAAGTGGGCACTGGAGCAGGCAGGGTCTGTGTGGTGGAGGCTGAGGCTCACACCAGAGCAGGCATTGTCTATGTGGAGGATGTCGAGGCTCACACCAGAGCATGTAGTGTGGACGAGGCCGAGGCTCACACCTGGGAAGGCAGTCTGGAGGAGGCCGAGCCTCACACCAGAGCAGCCATTGTGGAGGAGGCCGAGGCTCACACCAGAGCAGGCAGTGTGAAGGAAGCCGAGGCTCACACCAGAGCAGGCAGTGTCTGTGTGGACGAGGCAGAGGCTTACACCAGAGCAGGCAGTGCATGTGTGGAGGAGGCAGAGGCTCACACCAGAGCAAGCAGTGTCGGTCTGAAACAAATCTAAGCTGGCACTGGAGCAGGCATGGTCTTTGTGGAGTCAAGTCAAGTCAAGTCAGAGAATTTATATAGCGCACTACATACCCAGAGGGTCTCAAGGCGCTAAGGGGGGGGAGGAGGATTACTTGTCAAATATCCACGTTTTAAGTTGCTTTCTGAAAGCTAGGTGGTTTTGGGTAAGGCGAAGGTGAGTGGGGAGTGAGTTCCATGTTTTAGCAGCCAGGTAAGAGAAGGATCTGCCTCCCATGGTGGTCTTGTTGATGCGAGGTACAGTGGCGAGGGCTTGGCTGGAGGAGCGTAGTTGGCGGGAGGGGGTGTAGAAGGACAGTCTTGAGTTGAGGCATTCTGGTCCGATGTCGTAGAGTGATTTGTGTGCGTGGGTTAGCAGTCGGAAAGTGATTCTTTTATTGACGGGTAGCCAGTGAAGGTCTTTCAGGTGACCAGAGATGTGTTCGTTGCGTGGGATGTCTAATATGATTCTGGCTGAGGCGTTTTGGATTCGTTGTAGTTTCTTTTGGAGTTTAGCGGTAGTGCCTGCGTAGAGGGTGTTGCCGTAGTCCAGTCGGCTCATGACCAGAGCATGGGTGACTGTTTTCCTGGTTTCGGTGGGGATCCAGCGAAATGTTTTTTTGAGCATGCGAAGAATGTTGAAGCAGGATGAGGATACGGCGCTGACTTGTCTGTTCATTGAAAGTGAAGAATCCAGGATAATGCCTAGGTTCCGTGCGTGGTCTGTCGGGATGGGTGCTTTTCCAAGGGCTTCCGGCCACCAAGAGTCGTCCCATGCAGAGGGGGATGTACCTAGGATGAGGACTTCTGTTTTATCTGAGTTCAGTTTCAGACGGCTGTGTTTCATCCATTCAGCAACTTCTTTCATTCCTTCGTGTAGGTTAGTTTTGGCGGTGCTGGGGTCCTTGGTGAGAGAAAGGATCAGTTGAGTGTCATCCGCGTAAGAGATGATGTTGAGGTTGTGTTGGCGGGCGATGGTCGCGAGGGGGCTCATGTATACGTTGAAGAAGGTGGGGCTGAGAGAGGATCCTTGTGGTACGCCACAGATGACTTCGGTGGCCTCGGACTTGAATGGTGGAAGGCGGACTCTCTGTGTTCTTCCGGTGAGGAACGAGGTGATCCATTCAAGTGCTTTTCCATGTATTCCGATGTTGTTGAGGCGTTGTAAAAGGGTGCTGTGGCAAACTGTGTCGAATGCTGCAGAGAGGTCGAGGAGGATGAGGGCGACTGTGTCCCCATTGTCCAGTAGAGTTCGAATGTCGTCTGTTGCTGCGATGAGGGCGGTCTCAGTGCTGTGTTTTGCTCGGAAGCCAGATTGTGAGGAGTCGAGGGATTTGTTGGCTTCGAGGAAAGCGGCGAGCTGGTTGTTGACAGCTTTCTCGATGACTTTGGCCGGGAATGGAAGGAGCGAGATGGGGCGGTAATTTTTGAGTTCGGTGGGGTCCGCTGTGGGTTTTTTCAGAAGGGCGGTGAGTTCAGCGTGTTTCCAGTTTTCCGGAAAGGTGGCGGAGCTGAAGGAGCAGTTGATGACGTCTCGAAGGTGCGGTGCTATGACGGAGTCTGCTTTGTTGAAGATGTGATGAGGGCATGGGTCTGTGGGGGATCCTGAGTGGATGGAGTTCATCAGGCGGATGGTGTCCTCAGTGGAGATTGGGTTCCAGTTGTTAAGGGTGTTCGCGGGGGGAGAGTGTTCAGCAAGTGGTTGGGTGGGTTGGGCTCCGGGTTGGTTGTCGAAGCTGTTGTGGATGTCTGCAATCTTGTTGTGGAAGAATGAGGCTAGGGAGTCGCAGAGGGCTTGAGAGGGGGTGATGTCGTTGGAGTTGGCCGAGGGATTGGAAAACTCCTTGACGATGTTGAAGAGTTCCTTGCTGTTGTGGGCGTTGTTGTCGAGTCGATCCTTGAATGCTGTTTTCTTGGCCTTTCGGATTAGTTGGTGGTGAGTGCGGGTGGCGTTTTTGAAGGCGTCCTTGGTGCTGGTGGTTGGGTCTTTTTTCCACGCTTTTTCAAGGGTGCGGCAGAGTTTCTTGGACTTCTTAAGGTCATCGTTGAACCATGAGGCCTTCTTGTTGCCAGGTTTGCTTTGACGTTTTTTCAGTGGTGCTAAGGTGTCGGCGGTGTTGGATAACCATAGGGTGAAGTTGGCGGCGGCTAGGTTTGGGTCCGAGGAGTGGGTTGAGGTGTTTAGAAGGAGCGATGAGGAGATCTGGTCGGTGGTGATTTTGTTCCAGTTTCTTTGCAGAGTTGGTTGGAGGTGGTTGGTGGGTTTGGGCTTGTTGTAGGTGAAGTGAACGCAGCTGTGGTCAGTCCAGAGGAGATCCGTAGTGTGGCTGAAGGAGACATGATTGCTGGAGGTGAAGATGGGGTCGAGTGTGTGACCTGCGATGTGGGTGGGGGAAGTGACCAGTTGTTTAAGTCCGAGGTTGGCGAGGTTGTCCAGGAGGGTGGTGGTGTTGCGGTCGTTGATCTTTTCAAGGTGAAAGTTGAGGTCTCCCAGAAGGATGTAGTCTTTGGAGGGGAGCGCGTGTGGAGTGATGAAGTCTGTGATGTCTTCACTGAATTTTGCGCGGGGTCCTGGTGGTCTGTAGAGGAGGGTGCCTCTGAGTGTGGTTTTGGGGTCGATGTGGATCTGGAAGTGAAGGTGTTCGGAGTTGGCGAGGTTGGCGTCGGAGCTGGTTGAGATGCGGATTGAATTCTTATGGACGATAGCGATTCCTCCTCCTGTGTGGCTGGTACGGTCTTTGCGAGTGATCTTATAGTCTTCAGGGATGGCAATGGTGATGTCTGGTGCGGAGGAAGCATTCATCCATGTTTCCGTTAGGAAGGCGATGTCTGGAGAAATGGTGTCTAGTAGATTCCATAGGTCAATGGCGTGCCTGTGGACCGATCGGGTGTTGAGAAGGATGCATTGTAGGTGGTTGGGGTCGGGGGTCAGTGGTGTGGTCGTAGTGGAGATGTTGTCGGTGCCGCTGAATTTGCAGGAGTAGCAGGAGAAAGGTCCATGGGTATGTCCAGGGGCGGCTTGGACGCAGGTGGGGGCGCGACCGGGGTTAAGGGCTAGGAGGGTGGCGGCATCGTAGGTAATGCGGGAGGGCTGGGCAGCGCGAGGGGCAGGGGGTCTGGCGCTGGGGGCGGTCCAGGCGCGGACGCGCGTAGACGGGCTTACCTTTGGCGCACCTTCGGCGCGGATTGGGCGCGGTCGCTGCGCGTGAACGCTGCGCGCGGGAACTACTGTCATATGTGGAGAGTGGAGGGGGGGGCTGAGGTTCCGTGACAATTGTAAGTGGTGTTTTCGACTCGCACGAATATGGTCGAGTCTGGTATCTACGAACCGCAAATGACGAGTTTAGTAAGTGTGTGCAGTTTCGCTGTGCTAACTTAAACCGTTCGTTTGTTACGTGGGTTTTTCATCTGTACCCACGGGTTCCATCTTAGATACGGCATCCATTTTGTCTCTTGCCCTCAAGTAGCCAGCGAACGGACGTTGTCCGCTTCGCGACCCTGGGATTCCCAAGATATTTGCGGAAGGCACATGTTCCTTTGTAAGTGTCTTTATGATGAGGGGGATGATACTGTAAGGCAGATGGCCCCGCTCGAGGCTCATCTCACCGTGCCGGTTTATTGTCTCAGCCGTGCATCTCATTAGGCACGTCCCTTTGATGCCTGTAGCTCGTGTTTCCCGATACCTCCCCTTTTACACCCTTTTCGATCTCCCACTGTATCTGCCTTCCTCTGCACCTGTCCTTGTTCCTTTTTCGATCTGTTTTACTGCCGATTGGAATGTACTAATGGTGGGAAGATGGGTTTTTACAGTTGGGAACCGCCAAATGTTTCCGCACTTATGTTCCGGACCTTGTATGAATCAAAGTGACCAAAGCGACCCCTCTGGGGGTGATTGTGGGAACCGGGTTGTAAACCTTTGTGTGCTATGTAAACCTATGGGAGAATTCTGTATAAAAGGAGCGATCCACAGAACCAATTTGAAGCAGTCTCCCCGAACTACACTCGTTGTACTTCCTGTGACTTCTGTGTTTCCCTGCAGCAAATAAACCTTGAATCTTTGACGCCGAAGGAAGTGTCCCGTGTCTCTGTTATTCGTACGCCGGAGCAGGTTACCCACGAAGGTTTCAGGTGTTGTCCCCTGGCACCGCTGGGTCTTAAAGAACCCAGTCCTTCAGTTGGCGCCCAACGTGGGGCTGCATCAGTGGTACCGGTCCAAGCCCGACGATCGTGAGGAACTTCGTGTGAAATCTCCGAGGGAAGGTGCACTCCGCTTCATCGATCCTGTTGTCGAAACAAGTGGCCCGAAGACTTTTCCCGCGAAGATTCCCGCCTCCTGACGGCTGCGACGGACTGCTGCCCTGACTGTAGACCTGTTTTGGCGCCTGGCGTAGACCTTGGTAGAGCGAGACGACTGACGGGCCTTCCTGGTGACGCCATCGATCTTTGAGTTAAGTATTTGTGGGTCGCTCCCAGAGTTCTTGGTTGTGGTTGCTTAGTGATTGCATGCTTCCATTGCATTTGTGGTTCTTAGTACTTTGTTGTGTTGTTTGACGACTGCAGCCGCCAAAAACCGAGGGTTTTTGCTTTTGCTGGGACTTGGTAAATCCCGTAACCCTTGACGATTGTGAAACTCGGCTAGTGTGCAAGATGCCTGGTCGCAGTACTTTGTTTAGTTGTTTCAGACGTTGTGGTGCGGATTCCCGACTGGAGGATTCGTGTCCGATATCTCCGGTTGGAACTCCGACTTATGAACTGTACAGCAAACACGGGCTCGGCCCGATTACCTTTAATGATTATTGGATTCGCTATACTAGGAAGGACGGTGTCCTTAGTTGGCCACCTCATGGTAGCTTTGAGACCCCGATCTTAGATAACCTAGAGGCTAAATTGTTCGAGAAAAAGTCAAGGCCGGCCATGTTTGATGCCTTTCGGTTGTGGCGTAAAGAAGCCCGACAGAAGGAAATCAGACAGACTAAACGAAATCAAAGAGATGGTGTTGCTACCATTGTAAAGAAAGCAGAGCAGTTTCAGCGTGACAAGGAGGTTAAGGAAAAAGAAGTGTTCGATAGACTACAGCGTATGTCTATAGATAAATGCTATCCTGCTTTGCCCACGGAGTCGGAGAAGAAGGAAGAAGTAGTTGAGGATCCTTTAATGTCCTATCTTATGAAGTCGCCACCTCCTTATGTACAGGGTACCGCAGCTCCTGTGGTTCCCCCTGTACCTATTCTTCCACCTATTCTTCCTCCGCCTGTTCCTCAACCTGTTCCCGTTCTTCCGACTGTTCCTGCTCCTTTGCCTGTTGCTATCCCTACTGCTCCTCCGCTTCCACATACTCCCACTCCCGCTACTGCTCCTGCTCTGTTAACTCCTGCTGTTGCTTCTGTCTCTACTCCTTCGCTTGTTAGTCCTGTGTGTTATACTTCTCCCTCTACTCGTAGTCGTACTTCTCCTCTTGCGGCTAGCTTCTTTCATTCTCTTGGACCTGTTCTTGGGTCCGCTGGTTCAGATGGTCCTCAGAGACGTAGTCAGCTTCCCGGTAACAGGGAACGTGCTTCGCTATATAATATGGCGATGGGTTGAATGGCACATCCTCTTAGAAATCCACCACGTAGTGTACTTGATACGTTTTGTCAATTTAATGAACCAACACAAAGATTCGTGTTCGAAGAAATGTGTAAGGTCCTTCGCGATCAGATATCGGCTGATGCACCTGACGAGGTGCTGACCGCTTTGTCTGATCTACAGCTTCAGTTCTCGAATGGACTGATAGTGGATACCAACGTTCGACGTGCTGTTGAGCGGTTGCTATCTTTCCGTCCCACTCCTATACCTCAAGCTTTGTTTGTTGAGGATGTTGAAAGACAGTCAGATGAGTCTGGCCAGTTTCCTATGCGTGAAGTTCCACCGGTGTGGATGCCAGGTAATCCTGGAGCTCAACCTCCGATCTTGCCATTCTTTCAGAGAGTATTGATACATCTCCCATGGAAACGATCAGAAGTTTTACAGGTGAAGCAATCTTTGCCTGACCCTCGTAAAAATCCTGCAGGGTACTATAAGGAATTGTCACAGCTCGTAGATGCTACGGTAATGAATCTTGCCGATATTGACATGCTCTTTGGTAACGTTGTACCGCAACCGGTATGGGCTAAGATTCGTCAGGAAAATCATGCAAACGAATTAGGTGGTGATTGGGCGGCCATTATAGCGGCGGATGGTCAACAAATTGGTGGTGCTAAACCCGAGCAGTTGATTGCTGCTCTTCCTCAAAGAATAATTACGCTAATGAAAACTCTTATGCCAGCTTATGAGAGTGAATTGGGACAAATTGTCAGCTTGTAGACAGAAGAAGGACGAGAGTGTCTCCGACTTCTTTACGAGGTTCGAGGAGGCATTCATTGATCATAGTGGTCAGGATATGAGCACTGAGGGTGGTCAGCGGTTGTTCGTAGACAAATTTGTTTCAAACTTATTGCCCGATTTGAGCAATAAATTGAAGAATTCAGAAAGTGCGTGGGCCGTTTCTACCTCGGCTCAAATATTGGCTACGGCACAATATTATGAGAATAGAGAGAAAGAAGAGAACGACCGTGCTGATAAAAAGACGAAAGAGCTTAAAACTAAAGTGTTGTTACAGCAGGCCTATCCCCCGCGTTCGAATCAGAATGCTCCGCAGCAAAATAGATCGCAGCCACAATCAAATAGGTCACAATCCGAAATGACTCCTCTTCCCAAAGATCTTCGTTATGGTACAATCAATGTGCCTATTGCCGACAGGAGGGTCATTTAAAATTCAATTGTCCTGCTCTAAACGATCGTAATAGCGGTAATTCATTTAGAGGACGTCGTGGTGGTTCGCAGCAGACATCACGCGGTAGAGGTCGTGGTGCTCAAAATGACCGTTCAGATAACTCATCAAATTCCGAAAATTGTTTTGATCAACGTGGATCATCGCAAGGTCGATCTGCGCAGTACAATGTAGACGATTATTACGTCGATCAGGGAACTGACGATAGTAATTACTAGGATAGCCATAGACAAGGAGAGGGATTGGTATCAGTTCCGGTTGATCAGAGAGGGCCTTACGTCGCAGTTGCTACATCGGGCGTCGTTGAGCTTTTTCTGTTGGACACTGGTGCAGCGAAAAGTTCCATAATGCATTCGAAACTCCCTGGCGCACCTTTGTCTGGCTTAACAAATGTTGCCGTTGGATTCTCTGGCGCCCCCGTTAGCAATCCAGTTTCGCGCCCTTTGCCCCTTACAATTGGGCCTCGTGAACTAGAAGCTCCGTTGATTTTAACTACTGGTTGTGGTGAAAATCTTTTGGGCCTGGATTTGCTAAAACGCTTGTATGCAACTTTGTATTGTTCTCCTGCGGGTGTAAAGCTTACTTTAGGAGAGAGGGTTGTCTGTCCTATGTACCTGTCTCTCAATAAGCTTCCACCGGAATTGAGTTCTCTTCCTGCATCTTTGTGGGCAACAGGTCCCAATGACGTGGGCCTGCTTGACATCTCTCCTTATGTTGTTCAGTTGAAATCAAATGTGCGGTTGCCACGTATTCCCCAGTATCGTATTTCTCTTGATGGTGAACGAGCATTGTTAGCGATCATCTATGATTTGATCGAGAAAGATGTAATTGAAGAAACACGGGGAAACGTGTGCAACAGCCCTGTACTGCCCATTCTAAAACGTACTGATCCTTCTAAACCACCTGTTTATCGTTTTGTTATCGATTTACGGGAGGTGAATAAAATTGTGATTCCTCAGTTCCCCGTTGTGCCTGACATCACGGCGCTACTGACTCTGATTCCAGCTTCTGCATCGTGGTTTTCGGTGATTGATTTGAAGAATGCGTTCTTCAGCATCCCGATCGCAGAAGAGAGCAGAGACCTTTTCGGTTTCTCTCTTGGTGGACGCAGCTTCCGGTTTAAACGCGCTCCTCAGGGCTAATGTGAAAGTCCATCTATTTACAGTCAAGCATTGAAGGGTCAACTGGATGCGTTTACGTTGCCGGCTGGTGCGGCCTTAATCCAATACGTTGATGACTTATTGGTAGCTGCTGATACTCAGGACATTTGCAAAATTGCTACGGTGTCGCTGCTGCAACATCTCTGCGAGTTAAATCACAAGGTGTCACCTTCTAAACTCCAATATTGTTGTCAAGAAGTAACCTATCTAGGTCACTTATTGTCAAAGGAGGGAAGGCGGTTGACCCCATAGAGAATTGCAGCAATTGCGCGAATGGCTGTGCCAACAACCCAAAGAGATGTGCGTGCCTTTCTAGGTATCACGTCGTATTACAGGCAATGGATTCCAAATTTTTCATTGCTAGCGAAACCATTGGTGGCTCTTACGTGCAAGGATGTTTCAACTCCTTTACCATGGACGGAAGAATGTCAGAAAAGTTTTTCTGAACTGCGTGACGCATTGTGTTCGGCTCCTGTGTTCGGTACCCCTGACTATAGCAAGCCGTTTACACTATACGTTCACGAGAGGGAAGGTTGTGCGTTGAGTGTCTTAACACAACCTTTTGGTGGTAAGCAACGTCCATGTGCATATTTTTCCTCGACCTTGGACCCGGTAGCTAGAGCATTGCCGAGTTGTTTGAGAGCAACAGCGGCAGCTGCGGTGTCCATCCGACAATCAGCAGGACTGGTCATGGATAATATGCTTACGGTGATGGTTCCGCATGCAGTCGATACTCTTTTAAATCGTACGAAAACTCAGCACTTGACGAGTGCAAGATTGTCTGGGTACGAGTTGACGCTGTTGGCAAGTCACATTCAGATAAAACGATGTAATGTCCTGAATCCGGCGACTTTGTTACCAATTAGCTCAGAGTCAGATGAAATGACAGAACACGACTGTTATTTGAGAACAGAGGAGGAAACAAAAGGTCGAGTGGACCTTAAAAACACTCCATTAGAAGATCCAGATGGAACGCTGTATGTGGATGGTTCATGTTTTAAACTGCCGAATGGCGTTGTGACTACTGCGTATGCCGTTGTAACGTTGAATACTGTTGTTGAGACTGCAAGATTAAATCAGAATTCTGCCCAAGCTGCAGAACTGATCGCTCTCACTAGAGCGTGTGTGTTAGCGAAAGGGAAACGTGTGAATGTGTTTACCGACAGCCAATATGCTTTTGGCGTCGCCCATAGCTTTGGACGATTGTGGAGAGAGAGAGGTTTTATGACATCGCATGGCACAAAGATACAGCATGGACAGCTTGTGAATGATCTTTTGGATGCACTTACGTTGCCTAAGCAGGTAGCGATTGTTAAATGTAGTGCGCATCGTAAGGTGACGGATGATGTTGGTCGTGGTAATGCGTTTGTGGATGAGACTGCTAAGGAGACTGCCCGAAACCTTAGCACTCGAATGTATGTGACGAGTTCGGTTAGGTGGCCTACAGAATCGAGTATGTGTGAGGACACTATAGAGAGTGTGAAAGCAATTCAGAATGAGGCCACTGACCCTGAAAAGACGAAGTGGAAAGAAAGTACGGGAAAGTTGGATGCGAATGGTTGTTGGATAGATTTGTCGGAACAAAAGAGATGGATGTTACCGGATGCGTATGTGCTGGCTGTTGTGACAATGGCACACGGGTTAGCACATATTAGTGCGAAAGGTATTTGTAAGTTGCTATCTCCTGTGTGGAAGAATGATGGTATCACGAAATGTGCTGAACGCTTGGTTAAGAATTGTATGGTATGTATGTTGTACAATCCTGGTAAGGGAACCCCAACTCCTCCTGGTAGTTTTGCTCCCCCTTCATGTCCCTTTGAGGTGATCCAACTAGACTTCATCCATATGGAGAGATGCAATAACTTAAAGTATGTTTTAGTTGTGGTTTGCGCATTCTCCCGTTGGATCGAAGCCTACCCTCTTAAGGACAACACTGCTTTGTCAACTGCGAAAATCCTACTGAAGGAATACTTTCCTCGGTATGGAATGCCTCGGATTGTATGGTCGGATAACGGAAGTGAGTTTGTGGGGAGTGTGATGAGGAGTGTGTGTAAGGGCCTTGGAATTAATCAAAAATTCCATAGCGCCAATCATCCCCAGTCAGCTGGTTTGGTTGAAGGGTACAATGGCACCCTTAAACTGAAGCTAACAAAGATTCAGGCTACGACTGGTCTCTCGTGGCCTGACGCTTTACCCTTAGCATTACTGTCAACAAGGGCAACCGTACACTCCCGAGTAGGGCTCAGTCCCTATGAAATAGTGTTCGGTCGTCCTGCAAATGTTTGGGGGGTCCCTAGACCGGGTGTGTTCTGTGATCTTGAGTACCCAATGTTGATTGATTATCTTCATGACTTGACTGCTAAACTGAGGTTAATTCACCAACAGGTTTACGAAGCACTGCCAACGCAGACGGAGGGTCCAGGCCACCAGCTCCAGCCCGGAGACTGGGTGGTGACGCGCAATTTTTCGCGCAAGAAGAATTTGGACCCAAGATTCACTGGACCCTTCCAGGTCCTCCTTGCCACGAGAACTGCTGTTCGTCTAGAGGGTCGGAAAAACTGGGTGCACGCCACCCATACGAAAAAAGTCCCTATTCCGTTGCCGGCAGACTCGTGGGTGAGGAGAGGCATTGCATCAACTGAAACCGAAGGATTGCCGGCGTTTGTACCTTTCAGTGACGCACAACCTGTCGGAGAATCCTCGGTGCAGCAGAAAGACACTGTTGAACATTTGTCATCAAAAGACTCAAGACCAGAACATTCAACTGATCAACAGGACGCTGTCCCTTCGACGGATCCTTTGTTTGACGAACAGACACGTCCTGGGAAAACCCGATACTTTTTGCGATCCAGCACTAAGGACTAATAAAAAATCCTGTTCTGTCCCTTGACAACTGCATTATCCCGTTTTCCACGATCAGTTTGAACACTTGTATCATTGTAATTATTTTTGTATATATACATTGAGTTTCGTTCCTCATACTTTTGCTTCCACAGCTGAGAGACACTTTGCATACACATAATTGTGAATAAAGGCCGTAGGGCCGCGCGTGTACTTCCTTCTGGTTAGTAGGTCTTGACACTAGGTTAAAGACCGTCGGTTCCTGGGAACTCCTAGGGATTGACTACTGCTACACAGAACGAAGTGCGTCAAGAAACGTTGCGGACGGTCGTAGGGGATGGCATTTTCGAAGCTGATGGACTTGGAAGATTATCAGGCACAAAGGTTCAAGTTGCAACAACTTAGTCGTACCAAATGTTTTATGTTCCAAATATTCGTATTGCTTTTGACTGTTTCTGCATTATTGGCGGGTGGGGTGTATTACATGATGTCTTGTTTCTTATCTCCTGCCATACCTACTCCTACTCCTGACCCTAAACTTACCACCGTTGCATCTCCCCATTCTTTTCATATCTTACCCGAACACGAGCAGGCTAGACGTGCAGAATTCCGCAATAATTCCTTTATTCAGCTCCTTCACCAGCATCAGTTAGTGGTTAACACTACTAATTGTTGGGTGTGTGGGTTGATGCCACATACTACGGATAAGGGAATTCCATATCTGGTGTTACCGTATAGTTCCCAAGGGTCTGCTCGAGCATTTCAAACAATGTTTCGAAGCGCACTAGATTCTCACCCCAATCGAGAGCCACGTTCTCCCTACCTTGGCCCTGGCTCGTACTATAAGCCTTTGTCTATAGCGATTGAAGACTTAGATAGAGATGTCTATGAGCCATCGCTCATCCCAGTGGAAGAGGTACAAGCCTATAGGGTCCTGAGTAAGGTCGAGTACAGTGCGCTCACGAGTGATAAACAGCTTAAAAGCTCGCCTCCGATATGGGTCGTACCCCACATTGGTAATTTTTGTCTAATGGGTCGTGGCCGAAGATCGAAAGCCCGACTTGGAGAGAGTGCTTGCACCGAAAATTACATGCTGCCGATGATCTCGTCCCCTGTGTTTCTGGCTGCCAAGGGTACCTACTTTGTCTGTCATGATCGTGCGTATGCATGGTTGCCCTCTGACTTCATGGGCTCATGTTTTATCGCAAACTTGTTGCCTCCGACGTTCACTGTAGATGCAGATTATCACAAGACTAGAGTTGTGAGAGGCGTAATTAGCGAAGAGGATACTGCCGGTCAAGAGGCAGGAGACTTTTTCAAGGGTTTCCTCCCGTTTTGGGGACCTATGGTTAATAGTAGGAACCTGAGATGTGGAAAATTGTTACGTTTTGGTGAACATCATCTGCGCCATCTTGCCTTTTTCTGATGCCACACTTTTGTCATGCGTCCCCACCATTTTAGCCGCTCTGATCAGAACCACTCTCTGCGCGCCCCTGACCCCCAACACGGACCTTCACCCTCGCCAGCACCCCCTTTGCACTGGTCACCCCCCGCCCTCACATTCGTGTACGTAAGCGACAGCCATTTTAAGCACCATGGCCTTTTCTGCCCCTCGCTGATAGTCAGCGCGTCTCTCACTCTCTAAACCTCGCAGGCATCCCCCGCACACTGACAACCCCCTCGCTCTCACATGCCTTGGGTCATAAACCCCTCTTCAGCGCAGCTCTGCCACAGAATCCCATCCTGTTCCCAGCGCGACACCTTCCTTCATTCCTTTCTTGGTCCTGGATCCTTTGATACAAAACCCCCTTTTCCTGTGTCCCCGTTTGTCTTCCTTGTTCCCAGGCCGCCACCTGGCCCTGCGGATACTGTTTATTACCCCGTACAGTAGGAAGCTTCCCCTCCCCATCAAAGGGCCCTCGAGCTGATCAAAGCCCCCACCCTATGAGATCCGATCAAACTCCACACATTCCGTGAATCGGCGGAATGTCCAGCTGCGCGATAATCATCACCTGTTGTGACCGGGGTGGGGAATTCAACTGCAAATATATGTGGGAACGGGCCTGAAGGGGAGATTCCGAGGATGTTCTTTCACATGCCAAAATGTTACAAGAATGTGTTACATGTAATAAAGATCCTAATCCTATGTATAAAAGGCCAGGCCTCCGAGATGCGAGTAGAGCACCTCGTGACGGTACTTGCTGTCCGAATTGATGTGTTCTCCTCCGGAGAGAATAAAACCTCGTTTCCTACCTTTCAGTCTCCAGCGCCTGCTTCTTCATTGATTAATATTGGTGGGTCATAGAGGCGATACCGCCGGGCAACACAAGAAGGGTCTTTGGTTACTGGTTGTCTTTGCACCCTTCTTACAAATTGGCGTCCCAAGCGTGGGGCCCATCAGCAACTCGTGGATCCAGTGGGAGAGGTCCTGACGACAGAGTGAACGACTGCAACGATCGGAAGGTACCCTGTCCGATAGACCCTCGTCTGACAGCCGATCATCCGAACTTCACTGGTTCCGAACCGACCTCTCTCGAGTGATCTACGGTCCTGACTGGGAACCATCAGGAGTGCCACGAGGAGTACGAAGAGAAGAGGACGATCGGGCGCTGGATTCGGAAGACAAGAAACTGTCCATGCGGTCCGGGTAAGGTCGTGTAAACACGACGAATTGCGAAAGTGATTGATAATTGATGAGAAAATACTAGTATTACTTTTTGTTAATTTATTGGAGATTCACTGTCGGCAAACGGAGAAACAACCGGCTCTCTCTTTACAAACAGTGAAGGATAGGTACGCATCCGTCGGACCTATCTTTCTCCCCCACTGAACAATTGCCCCTCCCCATTGATTAACTGTTACAGATTGTTTTCTGGAGATTCTCTGTCTGCAAACAGGAAAGAATAGGTCCCCTCTTTTGCAGATAGTGAAAGGGTAGGTGACGCAGACCTTTGCGAGCCTACTTATTCTCCCCATTGACCATTGACCATTTTTTATTTTTTATTTATTGACCTAACATTGATTGCCCAAGATTGGTTCATGAGGTATTCACTGCGTGCAAACAACGTAGAATAGAAATATTCTGTCTAGTCTTTGCACGCAGTAATAAGATAGGTAGTGCTGACTATTATCCCCATTTGTGATCCGTCATGCCTGTCTTCTCCCCACTGATGGATAGCTGGTTCAGCCCGGACCGTTTATTAGAGGTGGACCATCTAGCCCCGCTGGAAGGCACCCCTAATAAAGACATGTTCACAAAGTATGGATTAATTACCATAGCCTATAGTAAGCTATGGCATAAGTATACCAAAGCAGACCAAGAGAAGCAGTGGCCACTGATAGGATCCTTCGATCTTGACAACATAGAAACGGTAGAAATAGCCCTTCGTAATAATAAGACAACGCCTATTATGCTCGATAGTCTCGGTATGTGGCGCAAAGAAGCCACGCGACGAAAGGAAAGAGACAAAGTCAGAATAGGCGAAGAAACACGACGGACAACCCTCCAAACGTCTGGTAGGCAAAGGGAAGGGCCAGCGACGACACAGTTCCGAGGATTAGACACGAAAAGGGAACGGTGTAAAGGGATGTGCCGACAGAACAACCCCGAGACACAACGACCCAAAAGTAATCCCCCGACACTATGCACAGGACGAACAGATTTAAAACAAGACCAATGTGCTTTCTGTAGATGTCTCGGGCACTGGAAAGCCCAATGCCCGACCCTACAGAGCATAGGTAAGAGCGGAGGGTCGACAGAAAGAGCAGGCCGACAGAAAGGGAAAAGGCGCGAGATAAAAACCAATCAGACTAGCACGGACAGGACGGATAGAACCACCACGTTTGATTATGCTCGATGGCACAGATTTCGTCAGACCAATTTTAACGACATGTTGGAGTTCTGGGACTGATTGCTCTCTGTTGCCCCCCCCACTCTGAAAAACAAAAACAATTACAGGCCTGCGTAGACAACCCCCGTTAGAAAAAGGACTCAAGGAAGCCAAGCGTCTGTTATATAATTTAGGATTTAATTACGATAAAGATAACACACAACCAACGATAAATAGAAAAACTGGTAAAACATTCTTTAGAGTAAACTGTACTAATAGGAACAATACAAAACATATTACGCTCACTCCGGAAGTTCTCAAAATGTAACAGGTCAACAATCCCGCCCATCCGGAAGGTGAAACACACGGCACGTGTGGGGCGGGGCCTGCCAACGACCATAGCCCAAACGAAATCGCCGGCGAGAAGGTACAGGAGGCTCCACCAGCCGACTTGAAATGGTCTTCCCATGCTGTCCTTCCTGGGGTGACATCCCCTGGGCCACGAGTAGGGAGGGGGCGGCAGATGACCCCCTCCCTCGTATCTCCTGGTCCGGCCATCACGAATCCCTCCTTCGAACTGATGCAGGGTGGGCTGGGAGGGAGAGGCGACGCGGACGAACCTCTCCCACCTCCACAGGTAGGAGGTTTCCCAGCCCCGGCCCGGCGCCGAAGTCCTCCAGCCGGGCGACGGCCATATACCTGCGCCGCACAAGACCTCCAATGCCCGACGGACCCACATATTTCCTCAGCACAGGATGTGCAATGTCCAACGGGCATGTGCTTGCGTAGCACCGGACATACAGTGGTCCCCCAAGAGTCGGAATCAGGGGTGTAGGGTGGTCATCATGTGCACCCCTGATTCAAAGGGAAGGAGTGGAGTGCGCTGAGAAAGGAAGGCGCACAAGCAAGTCTCCCTCGCCTTCCCGGACAGAGGCGCCACGGCTGCACCTTAGCGCCCCGAACCAAATGTCCTACTCCAACAGCACGGTGTTCTGTTTTTGTCGCCACAAGAAGTTTCTTCCACTCCTGAAGGACACGACGAAGGGCGGCGGCAGCAGGGTCTCAAAATGGCGTCCGGGCCCTCTGGAAGACGGGTCTAGGCCGCTGGAGCGATCTTGTCCGGAATTTACAAACATCCCCTCGACTTTGAAGATTCTACCAAAGTCCCAGGAGCCCTCGGCCCCTTCAGGCTTCCGGTGGGGAACAGTTGCATTGATCGCTAATGAAATAACCACGACACAGCCACAAGATGGTGGTGCTCTCGTGTCAACGCCAGCTTCAGTCTGAACCACCCAGGAACGTTATGGGCTAACAAACTCGAGTAAGTTCCGGCTGAACATCAACGTGACCCGGTAAGAAAGATTCTACCTCCCTCCCCTTTTGATTGACGGTCCACACCACCAGCCCCTCTGTTAGCACAGGTTTTTGAACTGCCGAAAGGGACCCTGGTCCAACCGCCAATCGTCGGAGACATTTTGCCCCTGATGCTACTTCCGGACTAACATGGCCTCGCCCGAAATGGCGCCGGTATCAATAGGAACTAACGGACACCTCGTGGTGTTCCTTAACTAATAAGACTTGATGTGCCAAGATACGCAAGTGAACCTTTGTACACTTGACGAAAAAGGGAGGAGGGTTCACTTGGCGAACATTTGAAAGTATCCCGATAAAATGTTGATTTCAATGTATGATTTATAATGATATTTATTGTGACCAATACCTAACATCGCTTATGACGCACACCCACGGTAAACGTATAGGAAATATGATTGCGATTAGTATGACTGTGTTTCCAATTATGAAATAAATGCCTCCTTTTTCCTCAACTATTAATAGACATTTTTAGTTTCTCGCAAATAACTAAGTAGACCTTTTTAATGTTTTTAAATGTTGCAAAATAGCCCCCCCCTACTGTATGTGCTTCAGTCACCGCCATGTTCGGTCAAAATACGATTGCACTCGCACCTTTTGCTTACTGAACGATTATGCAAATAAAGGTTTGCAAAACTATGAACAGGTATCGCATACTTTTGTAAAATGTGGGAGTTGGTGGGAGGGCTTTTCTGTGCGCAACCGTTCTGCTCTTTTTTTAAGGTTATGTGAAAAAGGTTGGTCGGCCCCGGATGGATGATTGAATCTAAGGTATGATACGCTGCCTCCAAATGTGCGACTGAGCTCGGGAACTAACACATGAAGAAGGACCTCGACTTCTGAGAATGGGTAAAGTGAAGCAGTGTAGATGGTAGAATGTTACAAAGGTATGATACTCGAAGGTACTCAGGAACGGGGTTGACCGAAGAACTAACGTGCCTTCAACACCTTACAGGCGTTGAGAAGTGATTTGAGAAGCCCGATAGCCGGACTCATCCACAACCCAGACACCTCGCACTAGGCGTAGTATCTAGCGTTGTGCCTATTACGCATTTCCTCTTTTACTGACTCGTATGCATTTCATTACCTGTGTTCTATGTTCCATGATGCAATCGCTGTGAGGACAGTTACTCACTGTGTATGCTGACAGGAGATCTGTATGGATGCGCTCTTACTTGTGGAATAAACCTAACCTTATGTTACTTCAATTCATCTTTTAATTCATTCCTATGATGCTATACTAGACACCTCTGATTTCATTTTAGCGTTCTCCTACACCCTATCTATAATGCCACGCCCAGACCGTCTTCCCCCTGTACAACCTATCGCTCGCCACCCTCACCACACTGCCCCCTCCCCCTCCTTCTTGGCTCTAGAAACCAAGACCCCAGAGATTATATCCCGAGGAGATAAGACGAGTAAGTGGTAAGTAAAGGTCTTTTCGTGCCCATACGTTTGATATGCTTGAATGTTGCCCCCCCCCCCTTCCTTTTTCCTCCTACCTTTCTCACCCTCTGCAGGTTACCGTGGAATCACGACCAGGAGATAGTAGAGATCTGGTACCACGCCATGTCCGATACCTGAAGCAGACCTACACTGCGAGATGGCTCCTAAAGATACCCAACTCAATGCATGTCCTTATGTCTAACGTTGGGTAATGCACTGAATAGCCTAAATAATACACGGTCATTCTCCATGTCACACGTGTACTATTTAGCCTATTGTTGCGCTCTCTCTCTCTCTCTCTCTCTCTCTCTCTCTCTCACTCCTCCACACTTTTACTCTTCCTAGCGACTGGCACCTAATTGGCGAACCTGGTGCACCACCTAATTGGCCCCAAATACCACAAGTATTTGCACAAATTTGTCCTAAATGAAATTATATCGATACCACGTTACTACCTGTCCTTTTCTGCTAAAAATGGATGAAAATTAGATTGGCCAAAAAGAAAGGGACAGGTAAGACGACTAAAGTTCCCTAATCTGACCCGCAATAAGGGAACTACTTGTCAGTGGCTTCTATGATAAAAAATGTCTATGGTAATGCAACCTTCCCCGTCCCAAGTTGTCTCCATACCCCAAGCAGTAAAAAATGATCAAGACATCCCCGTCTTCCCAGAATGCCCCCAGTTTCGTATCAGCTGCCCGGAAGGAGAGTCTGAAGAATGTCCCTTGCCCCGATACGCTACGTTACTAATAGTCTCCCATAAGGCTCCTCTCACCCCACAGATAAGTTAAATAGTCATCGCAAACCCCAAAGTTTTTGATGAAATAGCCACGCTGTAAGAGACTATGTAGAAATTAGAATGATGTGTGCAAAGTTAAAATCAGATTGGAAATACAAGAACTTGTTGCGATAAAACCTGTTGAAAATAAAATGTTTAGCAGAAAGATAAGGTGCAATGGTATAATGAAAAATCGTTTAGCCTGTGTTCATCCCTCAGAAAGATACCTATCAGATTATGGTGAATAGCACGTTGCACTTTTTCATAAAATGCAAAGCCCTGAAGACCGATCTAGTCTTGCAAAGGCTTGTACTAGGGAAATGGGTCTCTGCCAGAAGAACTGACATGACTGTAATAAACGAATGCAATAAATGGGTGTCAGACCTCGTACCACGACAAATGAATGTAATGACCAACAAAACACCAAAGAAATAGCCACAAAGGAAAATTTTTGGGAATCCAGCGAACCTATCATCAATTGTTTGCAAACCTCGATGTAGCGGATGTATACCCCAGTTGCTTGGGGTTGGGAGAGAAATAGATTTATGTGATTACTTTCCTCTGCAAAATCTCTAAAGACTGTCTTTTCAAACTCATTCAAGGGTACCACTGTCGGAGGAGAAAGAGACCGGATGTGGGAGCACGCGGCCTGTCTGAAGATCGTGGAACATCAACGACGGTGACCAAGGCGAGACTGTAACAGTAAGGAGTCGCAGGACGAGGCATTATTTCCGACAAAACGAAAGGAAGGGGCTGACCTGAGGCCCCTGCTCTATGATCGACGTATGCCGAGAAGTCCCCGCTCTCCGAAACTGGTTATGGACCCGTCTGTCTAAAACTTTCCGTCCCCCTGGTCTGTTCCCGACTTGGCCCTGCTCCATCCCCTCCTCCTCCGACCTACCATAAGGACTACTCACACACCCCCCCCCTTCCACCTGAACTTTCAAAATCCTCCAAATCCTATTGAGCTATCCAGAAAAAGGTATTTCCTGCGTCTAAAGGGAGGAAGCTCCGACTAAGTAGACCACGAACTATGTTAATCTCAGAACGGTGACCTAAACTCCACCAAGGGTCACCCCAAAGAGAAGATGAACGAAGTATGTGGTTCTACCCGCTGCTGAACGCCTCAAAGATGACGGAAACAACAGGAAGTACCCACCACAGAGACTCAAGAAACAAACAGACTCCACAACTCGAAGACCATTGCACTTTTTCATCAGAATCCTTTTCTGTCTTCTAATAACTGTGCTCCGGGTTACGGAAGAAAATGCACCTGCCCCAAAACCGTAACGCATTTCTCCATGAGGTCTGGTGAAACGAAGCAAAGACGTACTCTCGCCCGCAGACCTCCAACGACTCAACCCACATGAACATTCCTGTTGAAAGAACGAATTGTAATACAGGTGCTTAACGGTGTCAACGGAAGACGGCAGAGACTGTTGAGAATTAGCTAATAATGGTTCACGACCATAAGACACTGGAAACCTTGATTATTTTTTGCTATGTCTCATTTCTCTCCCAACCACCATTGAATCTGACTATGCTCCCACTGAGTACAAAAAGGACTTACTTATATGATAACTTACCAGTTCCTATTCCGAATGACTATAAGCATCTATGATCTGTACCCAACACCCCCGCTATGTAATTCCAGTCTGATATTGCATTACTATGACTTTTTCTGCAACAAGTTTAGCGATGAACCCGCCTACTAGATGACAAGATTTTCAACTGTGATATTTATAATGTGATATTTATGTACAGTTCCTTTGCCTAGGTCTCCATCCCCTTACTTATGACCACCGCAGTAGATATAGATAGGAAATAGGCCAGCAAGATGTCTTGGAAATGTTAAAGGGAGGACTGTGGAAAATTGTTACGTTTTGGTGAACATCATCTGCGCCATCTTGCCTTTTTCTGATGCCACACTTTTGTCATGCGTCCCCACCATTTTAGCCGCTCTGATCAGAACCACTCTCTGCGCGCCCCTGACCCCCAACACGGACCTTCACCCTCGCCAGCACCCCCTTTGCACTGGTCACCCCCCCGCCCTCACATTCGTGTACGTAAGCGACAGCCATTTTAAGCACCATGGCCTTTTCTGCCCCTCGCTGATAGTCAGCGCGTCTCTCACTCTCTAAACCTCGCAGGCATCCCCCGCACACTGACAACCCCCTCGCTCTCACATGCCTTGGGTCATAAACCCCTCTTCAGCGCAGCTCTGCCACAGAATCCCATCCTGTTCCCAGCGCGACACCTTCCTTCATTCCTTTCTTGGTCCTGGATCCTTTGATACAAAACCCCCTTTTCCTGTGTCCCCGTTTGTCTTCCTTGTTCCCAGGCCGCCACCTGGCCCTGCGGATACTGTTTATTACCCCGTACAGTAGGAAGCTTCCCCTCCCCATCAAAGGGCCCTCGAGCTGATCAAAGCCCCCACCCTATGAGATCCGATCAAACTCCACACATTCCGTGAATCGGCGGAATGTCCAGCTGCGCGATAATCATCACCTGTTGTGACCGGGGTGGGGAATTCAACTGCAAATATATGTGGGAACGGGCCTGAAGGGGAGATTCCGAGGATGTTCTTTCACATGCCAAAATGTTACAAGAATGTGTTACATGTAATAAAGATCCTAATCCTATGTATAAAAGGCCAGGCCTCCGAGATGCGAGTAGAGCACCTCGTGACGATACTTGCTGTCCGAATTGATGTGTTCTCCTCCGGAGAGAATAAAACCTCGTTTCCTGCCTTTCAGTCTCCAGCGCCTGCTTCTTCATTGATTAATATTGGTGGGTCATAGAGGCGATACCGCCGGGCAACACAAGAAGGGTCTTTGGTTACTGGTTGTCTTTGCACCCTTCTTACAGAGACAGTTGACTCGAGTGGTAGAATCGACAGCTAATATTACTGCCAGTGCCCTTGGTAATATCACCACAGAACTTCAGGCGGATAGACTTATGACGTTACAAAACCGTATGGTTTTAGACGTGATCCTAGCAGATCGAGGTGGGGTATGTAAGGTGATCCATTCGAGCTGCTGTATTTTCATTCCTGATAACGCTCCGACTGTCTATCAAGCCATCTCAAAGTTGCATAAAATCTCTGAATCCATACACGTGGATGTAGGGGATTAGACGCTACTTGGGTGGTTTTGGGGCCTGATGTCGACTTGGGGTTGGAAGATTCTGATGATTATCGGAGTTGTTGTGGCGTTCCTGTTCACGTGTTGTCTTTGTGTGCAGTGCGGTCCTGCCTTATGTGGCCTCTGTGCTACAACGTGTATGAGACAGCCGCCTGTTACCAATGGAACTCGGTTGGACAGAGCTATGCTACAGCAACATCTAGATAGTCTGATGAATATTGAGTATGATTCCGACTAGTGCTTGCCTACATGAGGGCAAAAGGAGCGTCTGAGGTTTCGTGACAATTGTAAGTGGTGTTTTCGACTCGCACGAATATGGTCGAGTCTGGTATCTACGAACCGCAAATGACGAGTTTAGTAAGTGTGCGCAGTTTCGCTGTGCTAACTTAAACCGTTCGTTTGTTACGTGGGTTTTTCATCTGTACTCACGGGTTCCATCTTAGATACGGCATCCATTTTGTCTCTTGCCCTCAAGTAGCCAGCGAACGGACGTTGTCCGCTTCGCGACCCTGGGATTCCCAAGATATTTGCGGAAGGCACATGTTCCTTTGTAAGTGTCTTTATGATGAGGGGGATGATACTGTAAGGCAGATGGCCCCGCTCGAGGCTCATCTCACCGTGCCGGTTTATTGTCTCAGCCGTGCATCTCATTAGGCACGTCCCTTTGATGCCTGTAGCTCGTGTTTCCCGATACCTCCCCTTTTACACCCTTTTCGATCTCCCACTGTATCTGCCTTCCTCTGCACCTGTCCTTGTTCCTTTTTCGATCTGTTTTACTGCCGATTGGAATGTACTAATGGTGGGAAGATGGGTTTTTACAGTTGGGAACCGCCAAATGTTTCCGCACTTGTGTTCCGGACCTTGTATGAATCAAAGTGACCAAAGCGACCCCTCTGGGGGTGATTGTGGGAACCGGGTTGTAAACCTTTGTGTGCTATGTAAACCTATGGGAGAATTCTGTATAAAAGGAGCGATCCACAGAACCAATTTGAAGCAGTCTCCCCGAACTACACTCGTTGTACTTCCTGTGACTTCTGTGTTTCCCTGCAGCAAATAAACCTTGAATCTTTGACGCCGAAGGAAGTGTCCCGTGTCTCTGTTATTCGTACGCCGGAGCAGGTTACCCACGAAGGTTTCAGGTGTTGTCCCCTGGCACCGCTGGGTCTTAAAGAACCCAGTCCTTCAGGGCGAGGGCGTCTCAGCTGGGAGGCGGGGCGGGCACACGAGGAGGCAACAACAAACAAAATGGAGGCGGAGGGGGGAGCAAACTGGAGGTGAACGCGCTAGCAGCCTTAAAACACCACAATGAAATGCACAGAGCGCAAATGAGCAAAGCGGTAAATCGGCACACAGTAGTCAATATAAATGACACAATACAAAGCAAACGAAGCAATGCAGCGCTATGAAACCAGATGTCTGTAGGGACACTGGGAGCGACCACTCAGCCTGTGAGGGGAGCGAGTCACGGCGTTTACCGGGAGAGGAGCGCTATTTCTATACAGTGGGAGGGCGTCTCAGCTGGGAGGCGGGGCGGGCACACGAGGAGGCAACAACAAACAAAATGGAGGCGGAGGGGGGAGCAAACTGGAGGTGAACGCGCTAGCAGCCTTAAAACACCACAATGAAATGCACAGAGCGCAAATGAGCAAAGCGGTAAATCGGCACACAGTAGTCAATATAAATGACACAATACAAAGCAAACGAAGCAATGCAGCGCTATGAAACCAGATGTCTGTAGGGACACTGGGAGCGACCACTCAGCCTGTGAGGGGAGCGAGTCACGGCGTTTACCGGGAGAGGAGCGCTATTTCTATACAGTGGGAGGGCGTCTCAGCTGGGAGGCGGGGCGGGCACACGAGGAGGCAACAACAAACAAAATGGAGGCGGAGGGGGGAGCAAACTGGAGGTGAACGCGCTAGCAGCCTTAAAACACCACAATGAAATGCACAGAGCGCAAATGAGCAAAGCGGTAAATCGGCACACAGTAGTCAATATAAATGACACAATACAAAGCAAACGAAGCAATGCAGCGCTATGAAACCAGATGTCTGTAGGGACACTGGGAGCGACCACTCAGGCTGTGAGGGGAGCGAGTCACGGCGTTTACCGGGAGAGGAGCGCTATTTCTATACAGTGGGAGGGCGTCTCAGCTGGGAGGCGGGGCAGGCACACGAGGAGGCAACAACAAACAAAATGGAGGCGGAGGGGGGAGCAAACTGGAGGTGAACGCGCTAGCAGCCTCAAAACACCACAATGAAATGCACAGAGCGCAAATGAGCAAAGCGGTAAATCGGCACACAGTAGTCAATATAAATGACACAATACAAAGCAAACGAAGCAATGCAGCGCTATGAAACCAGATGTCTGTAGGGACACTGGGAGCGACCACTCAGCCTGTGAGGGAAGCTGAGGCTCACACCAGAGCAGGCAGTGTCTGTGTAGAGGAGGCAGAAGCTTACACCAGAGCAGGCAGTGTCTGTTCAAAACAGAAATAGACTCGCACCAGATCAGGCAGGGTGTGTGTGATGCAGGCCTAGGCTCACACCAGAGCAGACAGGATGAGTGCAGAGCTGGTCTAGGCTGGCACTGGAGCAGGCCTTGTCTATGTGAAGGAGGCCGAGGCTCACACCTGAGCAGGTAGGGTCTGGGCGGAGGAGGCTGAGGCTCACACCAGAGCAGGCAGTGTCTGTGTGAAACAGACCAAGGCTCACCCCAGATCAGGTAGGATCTGTGTGGAGCAGGCCTAGGCTCACACAAGAGCAGGCAGGGTCTGTCCAAAGCTGGTCTAGGCTCACACCAGAGCAGGCAGTGTCTGTCCAAAGCAGATCTAGGTTCACACCAGAGCAGGCAGTGTCTGTGTGGAGCAGGCCGAGGCTCCCACCAGATCAGGCAAGATCTGTGTGGAGCAGGCTGCGGCTCACACAAGAGCAGACAGTGCCTATGTGGAGTAGACAGAGGCTCACACCAGAGCAGGCAGTGTCTGTCTGAAGCAAATCTAAGCTGGCACTGGAGCAGGCAAGGTCTGTGTGGAGAAAGCTGAGGCTCACACCAAAGCAGGCAGTGTCTGTGTAGAGTAGGCAGAAGCTCACACCAGAGCAGGCAGTGTCTGTTCGAAACAGATCTAGACTCGTACCAGATCAGGCAGGGTGTGTGTGAAGCAGGCCTAGGCTCACACCAGAGCAGACAGGATGAATGAATGAATGAAATATTATTTGTAACGCGCAGCTATGCCCAGTGGGCGTCAAGGCGCCTAAACCAAAATATAAAGCTGTTAGCAGACAGAAACAGAGCCTACTGGTATGCCTTAATAAAGAGCCAAGTTTTCAGTGACTTCCTAAAGAGATCAAGGGAGGGATAAGTACAGAGCAGGTCTAGGCTGGCACTGGAGCAGGCCTTGTCTGTGTGGAGTAGGCCGAGGCTCACACCTTAGCAGGCAGTGTCTGTGTGAAGGAGGTGAGGCTCACATCTGAGCAGGCAGGGTCTGTGTGAAGGAGGCTGAGGCTCACACCAGGCTAGCCAGTGTCTGTCCGAAGCCGGTATAGACTCGCACTAGAGCAGACACGATGTACTGAGCAGGTCTAGGCTGGCACTGGAACAGGCAGGATCTGTGTGGAGCAGTCCTAGGCTCACGCCGAGCAGGCAGTGTCTGTCCGAAGCAGGTCTAGGTTCAAACCAGAGTAGGCAGTGTGTATGGAGCAGGTTGCGTCTCACACCAGAGTAGGCAGTATCTGTACGGAGCATGTTGCATCTCACATCAGAGCAGGCAGTGTCGGTCTTTAGCAGCCCTACTATCACACCAGAGCAGGCAGTGTCTGTGTTGAGCAGACCTAGGCTCATGCCAGAGCAGGCAGTGGCTGTCCGAAGCAGGTCTTGGCTCACACCAGAGCAGGCAGTGTTTGTATGGAGCAGGTTGCTTCTCACTCCAGAGCAGGCAGTGTCTGTCCGAAGCAGGTCTAGGCTCACAATCAATCAATCAAGAATTTGTATAGCGCGCTACTCACCCGGAGGGTCTCAAGGCGCTTGTGGGGGAGCGGTCCGCTACTGCTCGAACAGCCAGGTCTTGAGTTGCTTCCTGAATTAGAGGTGGTCTTGGGTCAGACGGAGGTGGATGGGGAGGGAGTTCCAAGTCTTGGCTGACAGGTAGGAGAAGGATCTTCCTCCCATGGTGGCTCTTTGAATGTGTGGAATGGCGGCGAGGGCGTGGCTGGTCGATCGTAGCTGGCGGGTGGGAGTGTAGAAGGTCAGGCGGTTGATGAGGTACCTGGGGCCCAGGTCGTGGAGGACCTTGTGTGCGTGGGTGAGGAGTCGGAACGTGATTCTCTTGCTGACGGGGAGCCAGTGCAGGTCTCTCAGGTGTCCGGAGATGTGGCTGTGTCGGGGGATGTCCAGGATGAGTCGTGCGGAGGCGTTCTGGATACGTTGGAGTCTTTTCTGCAGTTTGGCTGTGGTTCCGGTGTAGAGGGTGTTTCCGTAGTCCAGTCGGCTGGTGACAGATGCCTGGGTGACCGTCTTCCTGGTTTCGGTGGGGATCCATCGGAAGATCTTTCGGAGCATGCGTAGGATGTTAAAACTTGATGATGAGACGGCGTTGACTTGTCTGGTCATCGAGAGGGAGGAGTCCAGGATGAAGCCCCGGTTGCGTGCGTGGTCCGTTGGTTTGGGTGCGCTGCCCAGGGCAGGGGCCACAAGGAGTTGTCCCAGGCAGAGGGTGATGATCCAAGGATGAGGACTTCCGTCTTGTCCGAGTTCAATTTCAGACTACGTCTTTCATCTCTTCGTGTAGGTTGGTTCTGGCGGTGGCTGGGTTGTTGGTGAGGTAGAGGATCAGCTGGGTGTCGTCGGCGTAGGAGATGATGTTGAGGTTGTGTTGGCGTGCGATGGCTGCGAGGGGGCTCATGTAGACGTTGAAGAGGGTGGGGCTGAGTAATGATCCTTGTGGTACGCCGCAGATGACTTCGGTGGTTTCGGATCTGAACGGGGGAAGGCGGACTCTCTGGGTTCTTCCCGAGAGGAACGATATGATCCACTCTAGTGCCTTCTCTTGGATTCCGATGTTGCTGAGGCGCTGCACTAGGGTGCGGTGGCAGACAGTATTGAACGCTGTGGAGAGGTCCAGCAGGGTGAGGGCCGCTGTTTCCCCGTTGTCGAGCAGGGCTTGGATGTCGTCAGTGGCTGTGATGAGGGTGGTCTCAGTGCTGTGGTTGGCTCGGAAGCCTGACTGCGAGTGGTCGAGGGATCTGTTCGTCTCAAGGAAGGCGGCAAGCTGTCTGTTGACGGTCTTCTCGATGACTTTGGCAGAAAACGGGAGGAGCGAGATGGGGCGGTAGTTCTTGAGGTCGGTGGAGTCTGCTGATGGTTTCTTCTGGAGGGCGCTGAGTTCGGCATGCTTCCAGCTCTCCGGGAAGGTGGCGGTGTTGAAGGAGCAGTTGATGATGTCCCGGAGTTGGGGTGCGATGACGGAGTCGGCCTTTTTGAAGACGTGGTGGGGGCATGGGTTGGTTGGTGATCCGGAGTGGGTGGTGTTCATCGTGTGGATGGTGTCTTCGGTGCTGACCGGGGTCCAGGCGCGGAGGGTGGTGGAGTGGGGCGTCGGTTCGGTGGTTGGGTGAGTGGTCTGTGCGCCGAAGCTGTTGTGTATGTCTGCGATCTTGCTGTGGAAGAACGAGGCGAGTGAGTCGCAGAGGTCTTGTGAGGGAGTGATGTCGTTGTTTCCGGCGTTGGGGTTGGGGAGCTCTTCGACGATGCTGAAGAGTTCCTTGCTGGTGTGTGCGTTGTTGTCTAGTCATTCCTTGAATGCTGTCTTCTTGGTGGTGTGGATTAGCTGGTGGTGTTTGCGGATGTCGTGCTTGAGGGCAGTCATGTTGTCTGTAGTCGGGTTTATTCGCTAGGCTTTCTCAAGGGTACGGCAGTTCTTCTTGGAGTTCTTGAGGTCGTCGTTGAACCAGGAGGCTTTCTTGCTGCCGGGCCTGCTGGGATGGTTTTTCAGAGGTGCGAGGTCGTCAGCGCAGTTGGTGATCCACTGTGTGAGGTTGTTGGCAGCTTGGTTGGGGTCCGTTGAGCTGGCGGGAGGGTTCTGGTTCAGTGATGTGGTGAGCTGGTCGGTGGTGATCTTGTTCCAGCTCCTGCGGGGAGCCTGTTGCGGGTGGTGGTGAGTCGTGGTCCTTCTGAAGCTGAAGTGGATGCAGCTGTGGTCTGTCCAGTGGAGTCCGAAGGAGTGGCTGAAGGAGATGTACTTGATGGAGGAGAAGACTGGGTCAAGCGTGTGTCCGGCGTAGTGGGTGGGGGTGTTCACCAGTTGCTTGAGTCCGAGGTTGGCGAGGTTGTCTAGCAGGGTGGTGATGTTGTTGTCGTTGTTGTTCTCCAGGTGGAAGTTGAGGTCCCCTAGGAGGATGTAGTCAGCGGAGGGGAGGGCGTGTGGGCTGATGAAGACTGCAATGTCTTCGCTGAATTGTGTTCGGGGTCCTGGGGGTCTGTAGATGAGGGTGCCTCTGAGTGTGGTCTTGGGGTCTGTGGGTATCTGGAAGTGAAGATGTTCGCCGGCTGTGAGGGTGTCGTCGGAGTTGGTCGTGATGCGGATGGTGTTCTTGTGGACAATGGCGATGCCTCCTCCGGTCTGGTTGACGCGGTCCCTCCGGTTGATCTTGTATCCATCCGGGATGGCGATGGCGATGTCGGGCGCTGAGGAGGCGTACATCCAAGTTTCCGTGAGGAAGGCGACGTCTGGAGATGTGGTGTCGAGCAGGTTCCATAGTTCCACGGCGTGTCTGTGGACGGATCGGGTGTTGAGCAGGATGCACTTCAGGTGGTTGCTGCTGGTGCTCAGTTTGGCCGGTGCTGTGCAGGTCCGGATGCAGGAGAACTTGCAGGATTGGCAGGTGAAGGGTCCGTGGGTGCGTCTTGGGGTGGCTCGGTAGCAGCTGGGGATCCGGCTGGTGTTGAGTGCGTTGAGGGTGGCGGCGTCGTAAGTCCGGCGGGTGGGCTGGCATCGGCGTGGGCCAGGGGGTCTGGCGCTGGGCGCGGTCCAGGCACGGACGGGCATAGACGGGCTTACCTTTGGTGCGCCTTCGGCGCACAATCAGCGCGTTCGCTGCGCGTACGCGTGGACTCTGCCATAAATGGAGAGTGGGGGGGCGGAGCGAGGGAGGAGCAGCTGTGAGGTGGGAGTGGGGTGGCCAATGGGAGAGGGACCAGATGGAGAGGGGGCGGGGCCGCGGGGGAGCAGCGGCAGGGAGCGGGGTGGATCAGCGGGGAACGGCGGCTGTAGTGCTAGGGGGCTGAAAAAACAAACAAAGGCAGGGGGATAAACAGCAGACAATCAGGGACACAGCACAAGAACAAAATCAGGGGTACAGCGGGCAAAAAACACACAGCACAGCAGAATTACAAGTACAGGGAGATACAAATGCAGAGATACAAACGCAGTCAGGGGCACAGCGGAAGCAAGGCAGCAACGAGCAGGCGGTGGCAGCAGGGAGACCGGGTGACCTCGGGAGGAGCCACACGGCGGGTTCAGCGACCGCCAGTGACACACCAGACAGACACACCAGAGCAGGCAGTGTCTGTATGGAGCAGGTTGTGTCTCACTCAGAGCAAGCAGTGTCTGTCTGAAGTAGGTCCAGGGTGGCCCCAGAGGAGACAGGGTTTGAGTGGAGCAGGCCAAGGCTCACACAAGAAAAGGTGGTGTCTGTGTGGAGTGTGGGGAGCTGGGCAAGGCTCAAGCTACAGCAGGCAGTGTCTGTTCAAAGCAGGCTGGGGTGCACACCAGAGCAGGCCGTGTCTGTCCGAAACAGGTCTACACTCAAGCCAGAGCGGGCAATGTCTGTCCGAAGCAGGTCTAGGGTCACATCAGAGCAGGCAGTGTCTGTGTGGAGCTGGTTTAGGTCCCACCAGAGCAGGCAGTGTCTGTCCGAAGCAGGTCTACGCTCACACCAGAGCAGGCAGTGTCTGTATGGTAGAAGCTAAGGTTCATATCAGAGCAGGGAGGGTCTGTGTGGAGCAGGCCGAGGCTCACACCAGAGCAGGCAGTGTCTGTGTGGAGGAGGCCGAGGCTAACACCAGAGCAGGCAGGGTCTATGTGGAGGAGGCTGAGGCTCATGCCAGAGCAGGCAGTGTCTGTGTGGTGCAGACCAAGGCTCACCCCAGATGAGGCAGGATCTGTGTGGAGCAGGCCTAGGCTCACACAAGAGCAGGCAGGGTATGTCCAAAGCTGGACTAGGCTCACATCAGAGCAGGCAGGGTCTGTCCAAAGCATATCTAGGCTCACACCAGAGCAGGCCACTGTCTGTGTGGAGCAGACCGAGGCTCCCACCAGATCAGGCAGGATCTGTGTGGAGCCGGCCGAGGCTCATACAAGAGCAGACAGTGTCTGTCTGAAGCAGGCCTAGGCCCACACCAGAGCAGGCAGTGTCTGTCTGAAGCTGGTCTAGGCAAACACCAGAGCAGGCAGTGTCTGTGTTGAGGAGGCCGAAGCTCACACCAGAGCAGGCAGTGTCTGTCTGTAGCAGGTCTAAGCTGGCAGTGGAGCAGGCAGTGTCTGTGTGGTGGAGGCTGAGGATCACACCAGAGCAGGCAGTGTTTGTGTGGAGGAGGCCGAGGCTCACATCAGAGCAGGCAGTGTGGAGGAGGCCGAGGCTCATGCCAGAGCAGGCAGTGTGGGGGAGGCCGAGGCTCACACCAGACCAGAGCAGGCAGTGTGGAGGAGGCCGAGGCTCACACCAGAGCAGGCAGTGTGAAGGAGGCCGAGGCTCACACCAGAGCAGGCAGTGTCTGTGTGGACGAGGCCGAGGCTTACACCAGAGCACGCAGTGCCTGTATGGAGGAGGCAGAGGCTCACACGAGAGCAGGCAGTGTCAGTCTGAAGCAAATCTAAGCTGGCACTGGAGCAGGCAAGGTCTGTGTGGAGGAAGCTGAGGCTCACACCAGAGCAGGCAGTGTCTGTGTAGAGGAGGCAGAAGCTCACACCAGAGCAGGCAGTGTCTGTTCGAAACAGATCTAGACTCACACCAGATCAGGCAGGGAGTGTGTGAAGCAGGCCTAGGCTCACACCAGAGCAGACAGGATGAGTGCAGAGCTGGTCTAGGCTGGCACTGGAGCAGGTCTTGTCTGTGTGAAGGCGGGCGAGGCTCACACCTGAGCATGCAGTGTCTTTGTGAAGCAGGCTGAGGCTCACACCAGGCTTGCCAGTGTCTGTCCGAAGCAGGTCTAGACTCGCACAAGAGCAGATAGGATGTTTACTGAACAGGTCTAGGCTGGCACTGGAACAGGCAGGATCTGTGTGGAGCAGGCCTAGGCTCACGCCGAGCAGGCAGTGTCTATCCGAAGCAGGTCTACTCTCACGCCAGAGCAGGCAGTGTCTGTCAAAAGCAGGTCTAGGCTCACTACAGAGCAGACAGTGTCTATCTGAAGTAGGTCTAGGTTCACACCAGAGAAGGCAGTGTCTGTCTGAAGCAGGTCTAGGTTCACACCAGAGTAGGCAGTGTCTGTATGGAGCAGGGTGTGTCTCACACCAGAGCAGGCACTGTCTGTACGGAGCATGTTGCATCTCACATCAGAGCAGGCAGTGTCGGTCTTTAGCAGGTCTACGCTCACACCAGAGCAGGCAGTGTCTGTGTTGAGCAGACGTTCGCTCATGCCACAGCAGGCAGTGTGGCTATCTGAAGCAGGTCTTGGCTCACACCAGAGCAGGCAGTGTCTGTATGGAGCAGGTTGTGTCTCACTCTAGAGCAGGCAGTGTCTGTCCGAAGCAGGTCTAGGCTCACACCAGCAGTATCTGTTCATAACAGGCCGGGGTACACACCAGAGCAGGCTGTGTCTGTCCGAAACAAGTCTAGGGTCACACCAGAGCAGGCAGTGTCTGTGTGGAGCAGGTTTAGGTCCCACCAGAGCAGGCAGTGTCTGTCTGAAGCAGCTCTACGCTCACACCATAGCAGGCAGTGTCTGTGTGGAGGAGGCCGAGGCTCATAGAAGAGCAGGGAGGGTCTGTGTGGAGCAGGCCGAGGCTCACACCAGAGTAGGCAGTGTTTGTGTGGAAGAGGCCGAGGCTCACACCACAGCAGGCAGGGTCTGTGTGGAGGAGGCAGAGGCTCACACCAGAGCAGGCAGTGTCTGTGTGGAACAGAGGAAGGCTTACCCCATATCAGGCGGGATATGTGTGGAACAGGCCTAGGCTCACACAAGAGCAGGCAGGGCATGTCCAAAGCTGGTCTAGGCTCACACCAGAGCAGGCAAGTTCTGTCCAAAGCATATCTAGGCTCACACCAGAGCAGGCAGTGTCTGTTTGGAGAAGGCCAAGGCTCCCACCAGATCAAGCAGGATCTGTGTGGAGCAGGGTACAGCTCACACAAGAGCAGACAGTGTCTGTCTGAAGCAGGTCTAGGCTCACACCAGAGCAGGCAGTGTCTGTTTGAATCTGGTCTAGGTAAACACCAGAGCGGGCAGTGTCTGTGTTGAGGAGGCCGAGGCTCACACCAGAGCAGGCAGTGTGGTGGAGGCCGAGGCTCACACCAGAGTAGGCAGTGTCTGTGTGGACGAGGCCGAGGCTCACACCAGAGAAGGCAGTGTGGAGGAGGCCGAGGCTCACACCAGAGCAGGCAGTGTCTGTGTGGACGAGAACGAGGCTCACACCAGAGAAGGCAGCGTGGAGGAGGCTGAGGCTCACACCAGAGCAGGCTGTGTGAAGGAGACCGAAGCTCACACCAGAGCAGTCACTGCCTGTGTGGAGGAGGCAGAGGCTCACACCAGAGCAAGCAGTGTCTGTTTGAAGGAAATCTAAGCTGGCACTGGAGCAAGCAAGGTCTGTGTGGAGGAAGCTGAGGCTCACACCAGAGCAGGCAGTGTCTGTGTAGAGGAGGCATAAGCTCACACGAGAGCAGACAGTGTCTGTTCGAAACAGATCTAGACTCACACCAGATCAGGCAGGGTGTGTATGAAGCAGGCCTAGGCTCACACCACACCAGAGCAGACAGGATAAGTGCAGAGCAGATCTAGGCTGGCACTGGAGCAGGCTGTGTTTGTATGGAGGAGGCCGAGGCTCACACCTGAGCAGGCAGTGTCTGTGTGAAGGAGGTGAGGCTCAAACTTGAGCAGGCAGGGTCTTTGTGAAGGAGGCTGAGGCTCACACCAGGCTATCCAGTGTCTGTCCGAAGCAGGTCTAGAATCGCACTAGAGCAGACACAATGTACTGAGCAGGTCTAAGCTGGCACTGGAACAGGCAGGATCTGTGTGGAGAAGTCCTAGGCTCGCGCTGAGCAGGCAGTGTCTGTCCGAAGCAGGTCTAGGTTCACACCAGAGTAGGCATTGTCTGTATGGAGCAGGTTGTGTCTCGCACCAGAGCAGGCAGTGTCTGTACGGAGCATGTTGCATCTCACATCAGAGCAGGCAGTGTCGGTCTTTAGCAGGCCTACGCTCACACCAGAGCAGGCAGTGTTTGTGTTGAGCAGACCTAGGCTCATGCCAGAGCAGGCAGTGGCTGTCCGAAGCAGGTCTTGGCTCACACCAGAGCAGGCAGTGTTTGTATGGAGCAGGTTGCGTCTCACTCCAGAGCAGGCAGTGTCTGTCCGAAGCAGGTCTAGGCTCACACCAGAGCAGGCAGTGTCTGTATGGAGCAGGTTGCGTCTCACACCAGAGCAAGAAGTGTCTGTTTGAAGTAGGTCAAGTGTTGCCCCAGAGGAGACAGGGTTTGAGTGGAGCTGGCCTAGGCTCACACAAGAAAAGGTGGTGTCTGTGTGGAGTATGAGGAGCAGGGCGAGGCTCAAGCTAGAGCAGGCCGTGTCTGTCCGAAACAGGTCTACGCTCAAGCCAGAGCAGGCATTGTCTATCCGAAGCAGGTCTAGGGTCAGACCAGAGCAGGCAGTGTCTGTGTGCAGCTAGTTTAGGTCCCGCTAGAGCAGGCAGTGTCTGTCCGAAGAAGGTCTACACTCACACCAGAGCAGGCAGTGTCTGTGTGGAGGTGGCCGAGGCTCATGCCAGAGCAGGCAGTGTCTCTGTGGAGCAGACCAAGGCTCACCCCAGATCAGGCAGGATCTGTGTGGAGCAGGCCTAGGCTCACACAAGAGCAGGCAGGGTCTGTCCAAAGCTGGTCTAGGCTCACATCAGAGCAGGCAGCGTCTGTCCAGAGCAGACCAAGGCTCACCCCAGATCAGGCAGGATCTGTGTGGAGCCGGCCTAGGCTCATACAAGAGCAGACAGTGTCTGTCTGAAGCAGGACTAGGCCCACACCAGAGCAGGCAGTGTCTGTCTGAAGCTGGTCTAGGCAAACACCAGAGCAGGCAGTGTCTGTGTTGAGGAGGCCGAAGCTCACACCAGAGCAGGCAGTGTCTGTCTGTAGCAGGTCTAAGCTGGCAGTGGAGCAGGCAGTGCTGTGTGGTGGAGGCTGAGGATCACACTAGAGCAGGCAGTGTTTGTGTGGAGGAGGCTGAGGCTCACACCAGAGCCGGCAGTGTGGAGGAGGCCGAGGCTCATGCCAGAGCAGGCAGTGTGGGGGAGGCCGAGGCTCACACCAGAACAGAGCAGGCAGTGTGGAGGAGGCCGAGGCTCACACCAGAGCAGGCAGTGTGAAGGAGGCCGAGGCTCAAACCATAGCAGGCAGTGTCTGTGTGGACGAGGCCGAGGCTTACACCAGAGCAGCAAGTACCTGTGTGTAGGAGGCAGAGGCTCACACCAGAGCAGGCAGTGTCAGTCTGAAGCAAATCTAAGCTGACACTGGAGCAGGCAAGGTCTGTGTGGAGGAAGCTGAGGCTCACACCAGAGCAGGCAGTGTCTGTGAAGAGGAGGCAGAAGCTCACACCAGAGCAGGCAGTGTCTGTTCGAAACAGATCTAGACTCGCACCAGATCAGGCAGGGTGTGTGTGAAGCAGGCCTAGGCTCACACCAGAGCAGACAGGATGAGTGCAGAGCTGGTCTAGGCTGGCACTGGAGAAGGTCTTGTCTGTGTGAAGGAGGGTGAGGCTCACACCTGAGCATGCAGTGTCTTTGTGAAGCAGGCTGAGGCTCACACCAGGATTGCCAGTGTCTGTCCGAAGCAGGTCTAGACTCGCACCAGAGCAGACAGGATGTACTGAGCAGGTCTAAGCTGGCACTGGAACAGGCAGGATCTGTGTGGAGAAGTCCTAGGCTCGCGCTGAGCAGGCAGTGTCTGTCCGAAGCAGGTCTAGGTTCACACCAGAGTAGGCATTGTCTGTATGGACCAGGTTGTGTCTCGCACCAGAGCAGGCAGTGTCTGTACGGAGCATGTTGCATCTCACATCAGAGCAGGCAGTGTCGGTCTTTAGCAGGCCTACGCTCACACCAGAGCAGGCAGTGTTTGTGTTGAGCAGACCTAGGCTCATGCCAGAGCAGGCAGTGGCTGTCCGAAGCAGGTCTTGGCTCACACCAGAGCAGGCAGTGTTTGTATGGAGCAGGTTGCGTCTCACTCCAGAGCAGGCAGTGTCTGTCCGAAGCAGGTCTAGGCTCACACCAGAGCAGACAGGATAAGTACAGAGCAGGTCTAGGCTGGCACTGGAGCAGGCCTTGTCTGTGTGGAGTAGGCCGAGGCTCACACCTTAGCAGGCAGTGTCTGTGTGAAGGAGGTGAGGCTCAAACTTGAGCAGGCAGGGTCTTTGTGAAGGAGGCTGAGGCTCACACCAGGCTATCCAGTGTCTGTCCGAAGCAGGTCTAGAATCGCACTAGAGCAGACACAATGTACTGAGCAGGTCTAAGCTGGCACTGGAACAGGCAGGATCTGTGTGGAGAAGTCCTAGGCTCGCGCTGAGCAGGCAGTGTCTGTCCGAAGCAGGTCTAGGTTCACACCAGAGTAGGCATTGTCTGTATGGAGCAGGTTGTGTCTCGCACCAGAGCAGGCAGTGTCTGTACGGAGCATGTTGCATCTCACATCAGAGCAGGCAGTGTCGGTCTTTAGCAGGCCTACGCTCACACCAGAGCAGGCAGTGTTTGTGTTGAGCAGACCTAGGCTCATGCCAGAGCAGGCAGTGGCTGTCCGAAGCAGGTCTTGGCTCACACCAGAGCAGGCAGTGTTTGTATGGAGCAGGTTGCGTCTCACTCCAGAGCAGGCAGTGTCTGTCCGAAGCAGGTCTAGGCTCACACCAGAGCAGGCAGTGTCTGTATGGAGCAGGTTGCGTCTCACACCAGAGCAAGAAGTGTCTGTTTGAAGTAGGTCAAGTGTTGCCCCAGAGGAGACAGGGTTTGAGTGGAGCTGGCCTAGGCTCACACAAGAAAAGGTGGTGTCTGTGTGGAGTATGAGGAGCAGGGCGAGGCTCAAGCTAGAGCAGGCCGTGTCTGTCCGAAACAGGTCTACGCTCAAGCCAGAGCAGGCATTGTCTATCCGAAGCAGGTCTAGGGTCAGACCAGAGCAGGCAGTGTCTGTGTGCAGCTAGTTTAGGTCCCGCTAGAGCAGGCAGTGTCTGTCCGAAGAAGGTCTACGCTCACACCAGAGCAGGCAGTGTCTGTGTGGAGGTGGCCGAGGCTCATGCCAGAGCAGGCAGTGTCTCTGTGGAGCAGACCAAGGCTCACCCCAGATCAGGCAGGATCTGTGTGGAGCAGGCCTAGGCTCACACAAGAGCAGGCAGGGTCTGTCCAAAGCTGGTCTAGGCTCACATCAGAGCAGGCAGCGTCTGTCCAGAGCAGACCAAGGCTCACCCCAGATCAGGCAGGATCTGTGTGGAGCCGGCCTAGGCTCATACAAGAGCAGACAGTGTCTGTCTGAAGCAGGACTAGGCCCACACCAGAGCAGGCAGTGTCTGTCTGAAGCTGGTCTAGGCAAACACCAGAGCAGGCAGTGTCTGTGTTGAGGAGGCCGAAGCTCACACCAGAGCAGGCAGTGTCTGTCTGTAGCAGGTCTAAGCTGGCAGTGGAGCAGGCAGTGCTGTGTGGTGGAGGCTGAGGATCACACTAGAGCAGGCAGTGTTTGTGTGGAGGAGGCTGAGGCTCACACCAGAGCCGGCAGTGTGGAGGAGGCCGAGGCTCATGCCAGAGCAGGCAGTGTGGGGGAGGCCGAGGCTCACACCAGAACAGAGCAGGCAGTGTGGAGGAGGCCGAGGCTCACACCAGAGCAGGCAGTGTGAAGGAGGCCGAGGCTCAAACCAGAGCAGGCAGTGTCTGTGTGGACGAGGCCGAGGCTTACACCAGAGCAGCAAGTACCTGTGTGTAGGAGGCAGAGGCTCACACCAGAGCAGGCAGTGTCAGTCTGAAGCAAATCTAAGCTGACACTGGAGCAGGCAAGGTCTGTGTGGAGGAAGCTGAGGCTCACACCAGAGCAGGCAGTGTCTGTGAAGAGGAGGCAGAAGCTCACACCAGAGCAGGCAGTGTCTGTTCGAAACAGATCTAGACTCGCACCAGATCAGGCAGGGTGTGTGTGAAGCAGGCCTAGGCTCACACCAGAGCAGACAGGATGAGTGCAGAGCTGGTCTAGGCTGGCACTGGAGAAGGTCTTGTCTGTGTGAAGGAGGGTGAGGCTCACACCTGAGCATGCAGTGTCTTTGTGAAGCAGGCTGAGGCTCACACCAGGATTGCCAGTGTCTGTCCGAAGCAGGTCTAGACTCGCACCAGAGCAGACAGGATGTTTACTGAACAGGTCTACGCTGTCACTGGAACAGGCAGGATCTGTGTGGAGCAGGCCTAGGCTCACGCCGAGCAGGCAGTGTCTATCCGAAGCAAGTCTACTCTCACGCCAGAGCAGGCAGTGTCTGTCTGAAGCAGGTTTAGGTTCACAGCAGAGTAGGCAGTGTCTGTATGGAGCAGGTTGTGTCTCAAACCAGAGCAGGCACTGTCTGTACGGAGCATGTTGCATCTCACATCAGAGCAGGCAGTGTCGGTCTTTAGCAGGTCTACGCTCACACCAGACCAGGCAGTGTCTGTGTTGAGCTGGCGTAGGCTCATGCCACAGCAGGCAGTGGCTGTCCGAAGCAGGTCTTGGCTCACACCAGAGCAGGCAGTGACTGTATGGAGCAGGTTGCGTCTCACTCCAGAGCAGGCAGTGTCTTTCCGAAGCAGGTGTAGGCTCCCACCAGCAGTATCTGTTAAAAACAGGCCGGGGTACACACCAGAGCAGGCCGTGTCTGTCTGAAACAGGTCTAAGCTTACGCCAGAGCAGGCAGTGTCTGTCCGAAGCAGGTCTAGGGTCACACCAGAGCAGAAAGTGTCTGTGTGGAGCAGGTTTAGGTCCCACCAGAGCAGGCAATATCTGTCCAAAGCAGCTCTACGCTCACACCATAGCAGGCAGTGTCTGTGTGGAGGAGGCCGAGGCTCATAGCAGAGCAGGGAGGGTCTGTGTGGAGCAGGCCGAGGCTTACACCAGAGCAGGCAGTGTTTGTGTGGAGGAGGCCGAGGCTCACACCAGAGCAGGCAGTGTCTGTGTGGAGGAGGCCGAGGCTCATAGCAGAGCAGGGAGGGTCTGTGTGGAGCAGGACGAGGCTTACACCAGAGCAGGCAGTGTCTGTGTGGAACAGACCAAGGCTCACCCCAGATCAAGCATGATCTGTGTGGAGCAGGCTACGACTCACACAAGAGTAGACAGTGTCTGTCTGAAGCAGGTCTAGGCTCAGACCAGAGCAGGCAATGTCTGTTGAAGCTGGTCTAGGTAAACACCAGAGCAGGCAGTGTCTGTGTTGAGGAGGCCGAGGCTCACACCAGAGCAGGCAGTGTGGTGGAGGCCAAGGCTCACACAAGAGCAGGCAGTGTCTGTGTGGACGAGGCCGAGGCTCACACCAAAGAAGGCAGTGTGGAGGAGGCAGAGGCTCACAACAGAGCAGGCAGTGTGGAGGAGACCGACACACCAGAGCAGGACTGTCTGTGTGGAGGAGTCAGCGGCTCACACCAGAGCAGGCAGTGTCTGTCTGAACCAAATCTAAGCTGGCACTGGAGCAGGCAAGGTCTGTGTGGAGGAAACTGAGGCTCACACCTGAGCAGGCAGTGTCTGTGTAGAGGAGGCATAAGCTCACACCAGAGCAGACAGTGTCTGTTCGAAACAGATCTAGACTCACACCAGATCAGGCAGGATAAGTGCGGAGCAGGTCTAGGCTGGCACTGGAGCAGGCCTTGTTTGTATGAAGGAAGCCGAGGCTCACACCTGAGCAGGCAGTGTCTGTGTGAAGGAGGTGAGGATCACACCTGAGCAGGCAGGGTTTTTGTGAAGGAGGCTGAGGCTCACACCAGACTATCCAGTGTCTGTCCGAAGCAGGTCTAGACTCGCACTAGAGCAGACACGATGTACTGAGCAGGTCTAGGCTGGCACTGGAACAGGCAGGATCTGTGTGGAGCAGTCCTAGGCTCACGCTGAGCAGGCAGTGTCTGTCCGAAGCAGGTCTAGGTTCACACCAGAGTAGGCAGTGTCTGTATGAAGCTAGTTGTGTCTCACACCAGAGCAGGCAGTGTCTGTACGGAGCATGTTGCATCTCACATCATAGCAGGCAGTGTCAGTCTTTAGCAGGCCTACGCTCACACCAGAGCAGGCAGTGTTTGTGTTGAGCAGACCTAGGCTCATGCCAGAGCAGGCAGTTGCTGTCCGAAGCAGGTCTTGGCTCACACCAGAGCAGGCAGTGTTTGTATGGAGCAGGTTGCGTCTCACTCCAGAGCAGGCAGTGTGTGTCCGGAGCAGGTCTAGGCTCACACCAGTGTCTGTATGGAGCAGGTTGCGCCTCACACCAGAGCAAGCAGTGTCTGTCTGAAGTAGGTCCAGTGTTGCCCTAGAGGAGACAGGGTTTGAGTGGAGCAGGCCTAGGCTCACACAAGAAAAGGTGGCGTCTGTGTGGAGTGTGAGGAGCAGGGCGAGGCTCAAGCTAGAGCAGGCAGTGTCTGTTCAAAGCAGGCCAGGGTGCACACCAGAGCAGGCCGTGTCTGTCCGAAAAAGGTCTACGCTCAAGCCAGAGCGGGCATTGTCTATCCGAAGCAGGTCTAGGGTCACACAAGAGCAGGCAGTGTCTGTGTGCAGCTAGTTTAGGTCCCACCAGAGCAGGCAGTGTCTGTCCGAAGCAGGTCTACGCTCACACCAGAGCAGGCAGTGTCTGTGTAGAGGAGGCCGAGGCTCACACCAGAGCAGGCAGGGTCTGTGTGGAGGAAGCCGAGGCTCACAACAGAGTAGGCAGTGTCTGTGTGGAGCAGACCAAGGCTCACCCCAGATCAGACAGGATCTGTGTGGAGCAGGCCTAGGCTCACACATGAGCAGGCATGGTCTGTCTAAAGCTGGTCTAGGCTCACACCAGAGCAGGCAGGGTCTGTCCAAAGCAGATCTAGGCTCACACCAGAGCAGGCCACTGTCCGAGTGGAGCAGACCGAGGCTCCCACCAGATCAGGCAGGATCTGTGTGGAGCCAACCGAGGCTCATACAAGAGCAGACAGTGTCTATCTGAAGCAGGCCTAGGCCCACACCAGAGCAGGCAGTGTCTGTCTGAAGCTGGACTAGGCAAACACCAGAGCAGGCAGTGTCTGTGTTGAGGAGGCCGAGGCTCACACCAGAGCAGGCAGTGTCTGTCTGAAGCAGGTATAAGCTGGCACTGGAGCAGGCAGAGTCTGTGTGGTGGAGGCTGAGGCTCACACCAGAGCAGGCAGTGTTTGTGTGGAGGACGCCGAGGCTCACACCAGAGCAGGCAGTGTGGAGGAGGCCGAGCCTCACACCAGAGAAGGCAGTGTGGAGGAGGCCGAGGCTCATACCAGAGCAGGCAGTGTGGGGGAGGCCGAGGCTCACACCAGACCAGAGCAGGCAGTGTGGAGGAGGCCGAGGCTCACACCAGAGCAGGCAGTGTGAAGGAGGCCGAGGCTCTCACCAGAGCAGGCAGTGTCTGTGTGGACGAGGCCGAGGCTTACACCAGAGCAGGCAGTGCCTGTGTGGAGGAGGCAGAGGCTCACACCAGAGCAGGCAGTGTCAGTCTGAAGCAAATTTAAGCTGGCACTGGAGCAGGCAAGGTCTGTGTGGAGGAAGCTGGGGCTCACACCAGAGCAGGCAGTGTCTGTGTAGAGGAGGCAGAAGCTCACACCAGAGCAGGCAGTGTCTGTTCGAAACAGATCTAGACTCGCACCAGATCAGGCAGTATGTGTGTGAAGCAGGCCTAGGCTCACACCAGAGCAGACAGGATGAGTGCAGAGCTGGTCTAGGCTGGCACTGGAGCAGGCCTTGTCTGTGTGAAGGAGGCCGAGGCTCACACTTGAGCATGCAGTGTCTTTGTGAAGCAGGCTGAGGCTCACACCAGGTTAGCCAGTGTCTGTCCGAAGCAGGTCTAGACTCGCACCAGAGCAGAAAGGATGTTTTTGAGCAGGTCTAGGCTGGCACTGGAACAGGCAGGATCTGTGTGGAGCAGACGTGGGCTCACGTCGAGCAGGCAGTGTCTATCCGAAGCAGGTCTACTCTCACGCCAGAGCAGGCAGTGTCTGTCAAAAGCAGGTCTAGGCTCACTTCAGAGCTGACAGTGTCTGTCTGAAGCAGGTCTAGGTTCACACCAGAGTAGGCAGTGTCTGTATGGAGCAGGTTGTGTCTCACACCAGAACAGGCAGTGTCTGTACGGAGCATGTTCCATCTCACATCAGAGCAGGCAGTGTTGGTCTTTAGCAGGCCTACAGTCACACCAGAGCAGGCAGTGTCTGTGTTGAGCAGACCTAGGCTCATGCCAGAGCAGACAGTGGCTGTCCGAAGCAGGTCTTGGCTCACACAGAACAGGCAGTGTCTGTATGGAGCAGATTGTGTCTCACTCCAGAGCAGGCAGTGTCTGTCCGAAGCAGGTCTAGGCTCACATCAGCAGTATCTGTTCAAAGCAGGCCGGGTTACACGCCAGAGCAGGCCGTGTCTGTCCGAAACAGGTCTACGCTCACACCAGAGCAGGCAGTGTCTGTCCGAAGCAGGTCTAGGGTCACACCAGAGCAGGCAGTGTCTGTGTGGATCAGGTCTAGGTCCCACCAGAGCAGGCAGTGTCTGTCCGAAGCAGGTCTACGCTCACACCAGAGCAGGCAGTGTCTGTGTGGAGGAGGCCGAGGCTCATAGCAGAGCAGGGAGGGTCTGTGTGGAGCAGGTCGAGGCTTATACCAGAGCAGGCAGTGTTTGTGTGGATGAGGCCGAGGTTCACACCATAGCAGGCAGGGTCTGTGTGGAGGAGGCCGAGGCTCACACTAAAGCAGGCAGTGTCTGTGTGGAACAGACCAAGGCTCACCCGGGATCAGGCAGGATTCGTGTGGAGCAGGCCTAGGCTCACACAAGAGCAGGCAGGGTCTGTCCAAAGCTGGTCTAGTCTCACACCAGAGCAGGCAGTGTCTGTGTGGAGCAGGCCAAGGCTCCCACCAGATCAGGCAGGATTATTTATTTATTTATTTAAAATATTTATAGAGCGCGGCTGTCACCTGGCAGGTATCCTGGCGCTGGTAGCTACTCCTGGGGTTTTTTTGCCGGGGGGGGGGGGGAATTGACTGTGGCTGGCCGGTCTAAAGGGGTGGAGGAAAGAGCCATGTTTTAATTCGTTTCCTGAAGGGGAGGAGATGGGGGATTTGGCAGATATCGACAGGCAGACAGTTCCACAGCTTGGCTGCGGCTACTCTGAACGATCTTCCCCCCGTCCTGGCCTTCTTACATCTGGGCACTCTCACAAGGCAGGCAGTTGTGGACCTGAGTGTTCTGGTGGGGGTATACCAAGAGAACAGCCGTTGAAGAGGTCTGGGTCCTGCACCATGAAGTGCCTTAAAGACCAGGCAGAGGGCCTTGAAGGCAACGCGTTGCTTCAAAGGCAGCCAGTGCAGCTCGGCCAGTGCAGCGGTGGCCGAGGATCTCCTGGTCCAGCCAAGAGCCAGTTTGGCTGCTGCCGACTGAACTCGTTGGAGTCTGTCCAGTAGTGTCGCAGGAGATTCAAGCAGCAGAGCATTACAGTAGTCGGATAGGAGTAGGATCTGTGTGGAGCAGGCTGCGCCTCACACAAGAGCAGACAGTGTCTGTCTGAAGCAGGTCTAGGCTCACACCAGAGCAGGCAGTGTCTGTCTGAAGCTGGTCTAGGCAAACACCAGATCAGGCAGCGTCTCTGTTGAGGAGGCCAAGGCTCACACCAGAGCAGGCAGTATCTGTCTGAAGCAGGTCTAAGCTGGCACTGGAGCAGGCAGGGTCTGTGTGGAGGAAGCCGAGGCTCACTGCGCCTCTGGCCTGGTCGCCCCCTCGTTCCTCACCTCTCCTGCCCCAGAGCCTCCTGCTGCCTGAGAACTTCGCCGCCGAGAGCCGACGCCGAGAGCAGCGCCCCAGCCGCAGCTGCGCCGCCCGCTCTGCCTGATCCCGTTTTCCCGCCGCTTCCTGCCTGCGGCCCCGCCCCCACGCCAGACGATTGGTCAACACGATCCCGCCTCCCAGCTGACCCGCCCTCCCGGCTCCCTTCTTAAGGGGACCCTGCCTGCATCTGGGGAGCGACCACTGCGCCTCTGGCCTGGTCGCCCCCTCGCTCCTCACCTCTCCTGCCCCAGAGCCTCCTGCTGCCTGAGAACTTCGCCCTCGAGAGCCGACGCCGAGAGCAGCGCCCCAGCCGCCGCTGGGCCGCCTGCTCTGCCTGATCCCGTTTTCCCACCGCTTCCTGCCTGCGGCCCCGCCCCCACGCCAGACGATTGGTCAACACGATCCCGCCTCCCAGCTGACCCGCCCTCCTGGCTCCCTTCTTAAGGGGACCCTGCCTGCATCTGGGGAGCGACCACTGCGCCTCTGGCCTGGTCGCCCCCTCGCTCCTCACCTCTCCTGCCCCAGAGCCTCCTACTGCCTGAGAACTTCGCCGCCGAGAGCCGACACCGAGAGCAGCGCCCCAGCCGCTGCTGGGCCGCCCGCTCTGCCTGATCCCGTTTTCCCTGCCGCGTCCTGCCTGCGGCCCGCCCCCACACCAGACGATTGGTCAACACGATCCCGCGTCCCAGCTGATCCGCCCTTCCGGCTCCCTTCTTATGACGCCCCCTCAGCGACCGCGCAGCGGACGCGCGCAGCGGGAGCGCCGACTGAGCGCCGAAGGTGCGCCAAAGGTAAGCCCGTCTGCGCCTGGACTGCGCCCAGTGCCAGGACCCCTGGCCCCCGCAGACCCCAGCCCACCCACCGGACGTACAACGCCGCCACCCTCAACGCACTCAACGCCGGCCGATTCCCGGGCTGCTACCGAGCCACCCCGAGACGCACCCACGGACCCTTCTGCTGCAACTCCTGCAAGTTCACCTGCATCCGGACCTGCACTACTCCAGCACCGACCAAGCCGAGCAACAGCAGCAGCCACCTGAAATGCATCCTGCTCAACACCCGCTCCGTCCACAGGCACGCCATCGAGATCTGGAACCTGCTCGACACCACAGCCCCAGACGTCGCCTTCCTCACGGAAACCTGGATGAACGTCTCTTCAGCGCCCGACATCGCCATCGCCATCCCAGGCGGCTACAAGATCATCCGGAGGGACCACATCAACCACACTGGAGGAGGCATCGCCATCATCCACAGGAACACCATCCGCATCACGACCAACACCGACAACACCCTCGCACCCGCCGAGCACCTGCACTTCCAGGTCCACATCAACCCCAAGACCACCCTCAGAGGCACCCTCATCTACAGACCCCCGGGACCACGCACACAATTCAGCAAAGACATCGCCGACTTCATCAGCCCGCACGCCCTCTGCTCCGCTGACTACATCCTCCTCGGGGACCTCAACTTCCACCTGGAGAACAACAACGACCGCAACACCACCACCCTGCTGGACAACCTCGCAAACCTGGGACTCAAGCAGCTGGTCACCACCCCCACCCACTACTCCGGACACACACTCGACCCCGTCTTCTCATCCAGCAAGGACATCGCCTTCAGCCACGCCACCGGACTCCACTGGACAGACCACAGCTGCGTCCACTTCAGCTTCAGAAGGACCACGATCCACCACCACCAGCAACAGGTTGCACGCAGAAGCTGGAACAAGATCACAGCCGGCCAGCTCGCGACCTCCCTGAGCATGAACCCTCCCACCAGCACAACGAACCCAAGCCAGGCGGCCACTAACCTCACGAAGTGGATCAGCGACTGAGCAGACGACCTCGCCCCCCTGAGGACCCCGCCTAGCAGACCTGGCAGCAAGAAAGCCCCATGGTTCACAGACGAACTCAAGAGCTCCAAGAAGAACTGCCGAGCCCTCGAGAGAACCTGGCGCAGAGACCCAACTCCGGACAACATGGCTGCCCTCAAGCTCACCACCCGAAAGCACCACCAACTCATCCACGCCACCAAGAAAACCGCATTCAAGGAACGACTGGACAACAACGCACACAACAGCAAGGAACTCTTCAACATCATCAAAGAGCTCTCCAACCCCAATGCCGGAAACAACGACATCACCCCTTCGCAAGACCTCTGCAACTCCCTCGCCTCCTACTTCCACAACAAGATCGCGGACATACACAACAGCTTCAGCACCCAACCGACGCACGCCACGACCGAACCACCGCTCCCCACCACCACCCTCCGCGCCTGGACTCCGATCAGCACCGAAGACACCGTCCGCACAATGAACTCCATCCACTCCGGATCTCCGACCGACCCCTGCCCTCACCACGTCTTCAACAAGGCCGACGCTGTCATCGCACCCCACCTGCGGGACATCATCAACACCTCCTTCGACACAGCGACCTTCCCGGAGAGCTGGAAGCACGCCGAACTCAGCGCCCTACTCAAGAAGCCATCAGCCGACCCCACCGACCTCAAGAAGTACCGCCCCATCTCGCTGCTCCCGTTTCCTGCAAAAGTCATCGAGAAGACCGTCAACAAGCAGCTGGCCACCTTCCTCGAGACGAACGGATCCCTCGACCCCTCGCAGTCTGGCTTCCGGGCCAACCACAGCACCGAGACCGCCCTGATCGCAGCCACCGATGACATCCGAGCTCTGCTCGACAACGGAGAAACAGCGGCCCTCATCCTCCTAGACCTCTCCGGGGCCTTCGACACTGTCTGCCACCGTACCCTAGTACAGCGCCTCAGCAACGTCGGAGTTCAGGAGAAGGCACTGGAGTGGATCATCTCCTTCCTCGCCGGAAGGACACAGAGAGTCCCCCTCCCTCCGTTCAGATCTGAAGCCACCGAAGTCATCTGCGGCGTTCCTCAAGGTGCCTCGCTCAGTCCAACCCTCTTCAACGTCTACATGAGGCCCCTCGCAGACATCGCACGCCAGCACAACCTCAACATCATCCCCTACGCTGACGACACCCAGCTGATCCTCTCCCTCACCAACGACCCTGCCACCGCCAGAGCCAACCTTCACGAAGGGATGAAAGAGGTAGCCGAATGGATAAAGAACAACCGCCTGAAACTGAACTCGGACAAGACGGAAGTCCTCATCCTGGGATCCTCACCCTCAGCCTGGGACGACTCCTGGTGGCCCCCCGCCCTAGGCAGCGTACCCAAACCAACAGACCACGCACGCAACCTAGGCTTCATCCTGGACTCCTCCCTCTCCATGACCAGACAAGTCAACGCCGTCTCCTCGTCGTGCTTCAACATCCTGCACATGCTACGTAAGATCTTCCGGTGGATCCCCACCGAGACCAGGAAGACGGTCACCCAGGCCCTCGTCACCAGCCGACTGGACTACGGCAACTCCCTCTACGCCGGAACCACCGCCAAACTCCAGAAGAGACTCCAGCAGATCCAGAACGCCTCAGCACGACTCATCCTGGACATCCCCCGTCGCAGCCACATCTCCGGACACCTGAGAGACCTGCACTGGCTTCCGGTCAACAAGAGAATCACCTTCCAACTCCTCACCCATGCACACAAAGCCCTACACAACCAAGGCCCTGGATACCTCAACAGCTGCCTCAACTTCTACGCTCCCAAGCGCAAGCTTCGATCGACCGGCCACGCCCTCGCCGCCGTCCCCCGCATCCGAAGAGCCACTACAGGGGGACGGTCCTTCTCCTACCTCGCCGCCAAGACATGGAACTCCCTCCCGACCCACCTCCGCCTGACCCAGGACCGCCTCCCCTCAGGAAGCAACTCAAGACCTGGCTGTTCGAGCAGTAGCGGACCCCCCCCCCCCCCCCCTAGCGCCTTGAGACCCTCTGGGTGAGTAGTGCGCTATATAAATGCTTTGATTGATTGATTGATTGATTGACACCAGAGCATGCAGTGTGGACGAGGCCGAGGCTCACACCAGAGCATGCAGTGTGGACGAGGCCGAGGCTCACACCAGAGCAGGCGGTATGGAGGAGGCCGAGGCTCACACCAGATCAGGCAGTGTCTGTGTGGACGAGGCCGAGGCTCACACCAGAGCAGGCGGTATGGAGGAGGCCGAGGCTCACACCAGATCAGGCAGTGTCTGTGTGGACGAGGCCGAGGCTCACACCAGAGAAGGCAGTGTTGAGGAGGCCGAGGCTCACACAAGAGCAGGCAGTGTGGAGGAGGCCGATGCTCACACCAGAGCAGGCAGTGCCTGTGTGGAGGAGGCAGAGGCTCACACCAGAGAAGGCAGTGTCTGTCTGAAGCAAATCTAAGCTGGCACTGGAGTAGGCAAGGTCTGTGTGGAGGAGGCTGAGGCTCACACCAGAGCAGGCAGTGTCTGTGTAGAGGAGGCAGAGGCTCACACCAGAGCAGGCAGTGTCTGTTCGAAACAGATCTAGACTCGCACCAGATCAGGCAGGGTGTGTGTGAAGCAGGCCTAGGCTCACACCAGAGCAGGCAGGATGAGTGCAGAGCAGGTCTAGGCCGGCACTGGAGCAGGCCTTGTCTCTGTGGAGGAGGCTGAGGCTCACACCTGAGCAGGCAGTGTCTGTGTGAAGGAGGTCGAGGCTCACACCTGAGCAGGCAGGGTCTGTGTGAAGGAGGCTGAGGCACACACCAGGCTAGCCAGTGTGTGTCCGAAGCAGGTCTAGACTCGCACTAGAGCAGACACGATGTACTGAGCAGGTCTAGGCTGGCACTGGAACAGGCAGGATCTGTGTGGAGCAGTCCTAGGCTCTGTTGAGGAGGCATAAGCTCACACCAGAGCAGACAGTGTCTGTTCGAAACAGATCTAGACTCACACCAGATCAGGCAGGATAAGTGCGGAGCAGGTCTAGGCCGGCACTGGAGCAGGCCTTGTCTCTGTGGAGGAGGCTGAGGCTCACACCTGAGCAGGCAGTGTCTGTGTGAAGGAGGTCGAGGCTCACACCTGAGCAGGCAGGGTCTGTGTGAAGGAGGCTGAGGCACACACCAGGCTAGCCAGTGTGTGTCCGAAGCAGGTCTAGACTCGCACTAGAGCAGACACGATGTACTGAGCAGGTCTAGGCTGGCACTGGAACAGGCAGGATCTGTGTGGAGCAGTCCTAGGCTCTGTTGAGGAGGCATAAGCTCACACCAGAGCAGACAGTGTCTGTTCGAAACAGATCTAGACTCACACCAGATCAGGCAGGATAAGTGCGGAGCAGGTCTAGGCTGGCACTGGAGCAGGCCTTGTTTTTATGAAGGAGGCCTGAGGCTCACACCTGAGCAGGCAGTGTCTGTGTGAAGGAGGTGAGGCTCACACCTGAGCAGGCAGGGTTTTTGTGAAGGAGGCTGAGGCTCACACCAGACTATCCAGTGTCTGTCCGAAGCAGGTCTAGACTCGCACTAGAGCAGACACGATGTACTGAGCAGGTCTAGGCTGGCACTGGAACAGGCAGGATCTGTGTGGAGCAGTCCTAGGCTCACGCCGAGCAGGCAGTGTCTGTCCGAAGCAGGTCTACTCTCACACCAGGGGGGTCCCAGACTTAAGGAAGCAATCAGTATAAAGAATACCACAAGAATAATTAACAATCATGGAAAAAGAAGGAGACGACAAATCGTAAGTGCAGTGTTTTTATTCACAACGCACTAAGCAACCTTTTTATGGTTTAGACGATATTAAAGGAAAAATTTGTATTTTTTCATTGTTTTTTTTGTGCCCACATAGGAAAAGAGGGGGGAAAGGAGGAGTGTATAATCCTCAGTGTATTTTAACGCCACTACCGGTTGGCTCCTCCACTACGGTTGATAGGGACTCTGGTCAGCCCCCCATGAATAATTAGTTTTCAATACGATTTGTCTTCTCCTTGTTTTTCCATGATTGTTAATTATTCTCATGGTATTCTTTATACCGATTGCTTCCTTAAGTCTGGGACCCCTCTGTCCGTAACAATTATCCAGTATTATGGGTATCTTTCATAGATTCACATGCCTAAATCATTCCACGTCGTCGGGGTGGGAGTCCCCGGTACATAATTATAGTAATGTCACATGGACATATACTTAGTACTAGGCCAGAGGCCTCACATTAGTAGCCTATCTAGGTCCTTATGTAAAAAGGACCAAACTTTGGCCAGGAGCCAATCAGCTACTATCACCTCCTCACCTTCCTGGAAGGAGCCCTAGTCCCTCAGATTTTCTACCGCACGTCGTGCTAAGGGAGTCTCCACTGAGCTCTGCTCAGGTTTTTTCCTAAATCTTTGGATTTTTTCCTATTAACTCTTCAAGTTTCAGATTAGAAAGGAGTATTGGTATTTAATATGTCTACTACTCCTAAAAAAGAACTTTTCAGACCCTGTGCCTCTTGTAGTAAAATGAGGTTACATATAGAGGACAAGCATGAAGACTGCTTGTATTGCCTCTATCCTCAGCATTTTGCCAAGGAATGTAAGATTTGTCGCACTCTCCCGGTCCAGACATTGAAGGACAGGGAAGGGCGCCTGCTTCTGTGGCTCCAGAGACTAAAGGACAAAGAGCAGTTAGTCTCCTCAGGTGAGAGCGAGTGTTCCTTCAGGAGCTTGCACTCCTCTCCTAAAAGGCCTCGACAGACAACCCCAGGTCAGTCTGCTGTGCCTCCTCACAAGAAGCCAAAGTCCATGGAGGGTCATCCTAAGGTCAAGCCTCAGAAACCTTCTCTTCAGATGACAGACTTCAAGAAGCCTGCTATGGTGTCTTCTGGCCTGCCTGTGACGATGTCGACAGTCTCCATTTTGACATCCACGGCGTCTACTTTCTCCATGGCATCGACTACTACATCATCGTCGACGATGGGTAGGTCAATACCTTCTGTCATTCCTGTCACAAAACTGTTGACGACGCTTCTGACGACGCTCCCGTCGACGTCTGCTTCATCGTCGACGAAGGCGAAGCTTCCAGCGTCGACGAAAATCCCATCGTCGACGAGGAGTTCATCGTCGACGAAGATCCCATCGTCAACGAAGACTACCTCGTCGACGAGGACACCGTCGACGAAGCCATCGTCGTCGACACCACTGTCGACGAGCCCGTCGACGACGAGACCGTCGACGAAGCCATCGTCGTCGACTACTACAGTGTCAACGCCGCCGTCGACAAAGAAATCATCGTCGTCGTCGTCGACGAGGACATCAACGACGACGATGCAGTCGACGATGAAAATGCCTGATAAATCATCAAAAATTGTAGACGCTCCACCGTCGACGGACACCGCGTCAACGGATCTACAATCTAAGGGCTCTCCCTCATTGAAGTATACATATACACACTTTAAAATGTCATCATGTCTGGTGACACCAGAGATGACCTCACCTAGCATGGTCCAACAGCTGCTGCCAACGCAGTTTCTGGAATCAGAAGATCCTGAAGAACAGACCATGTTTCCCATAGCATCCAGTCCCTCTCATTTTAACATCAAAGTTCATGAGAGTTCGGACTGTGAAGATTTTGAAGAGGTTACAATTCAAGAGGAAGTTCAACAACATACCACTGTCCAGCCTATGGTGTGCCTTCCAGCTTCAATTGTCTCTGACCTCCAATTTCTAATTTCGGACTATAAACAAAGATTTCCATCACCTTCTCCTGCCTCAGGAGTACAGGCACAACAGGAAGCGCCAACTCCTCAACATCGACAGCGGCCACCCCCGCTGGTTGTGCGTCAGGAGCAAGAGAAATTACCTCCTCAAATTTCTTCGGATGAGGATGAATATGAGGAAGAAATGAGAGATGATGAAGCCCAAGAGGAGGAAGGTGAAATACATGTTGATGATGATTCTGATGATAACGCCAACCCAGATCAAGCATCCCCAGACCAAGTACAGGACGATTCACCCCCTGAAGATTTAGGGGGATTCCATAATATCGTAGGAAGAGCGGCTGCAAGGTTCAACATCCAAATAGCATCGGAAACGCAGGACTTTTTCCTTCATGATTTTAAAGAACCCTTCAAGAGATCAGCTCGCTCCATTCCAGTGATCGATTATATATGGGAGCAAGGACTAAAAATAATGAAAACTCCTTCCTCTCTCATTCCAGTGCCGGCTAGGCTTGAAAAGAAGTACAAAGCCCCTGACACTGCGCCCGCATGTTTAACTGGCCAAACTAAACCGGACTCAGTTATATCTCAAGCCGCTCAGCGGAAGTCCAGCAACCCGTCAGCGGCAATGACAGCGCCTCCTGATAAAGAGGGAAGAAAACTTGATGCCATTGGCAAGAGATTTTCCTCCATGTCCGCCCTATCAGTCAGGGCTGCAAATTCTCTGGCATTAATAGGTCGCTACAATCGACAGATATGGGCAGATATAGCCCCATATCTAGGGGCGATCCCAGAAGACCAGAAAGAAGAGGTTAAGAAGATTTTGCTGGAGGGCGAACACTCTGCCTCAGAGATGATCGATGTGGCCTTGGATATCGCTTTCACAGGCTTTCGTCAATTGGCAGGAGCAGCAGTTTTGAGGCGCCAGGGCTGGCTTAAAGCCACCGCATTACGGCCTGAAGTGCAAGCCAAAGTCCTCGACATGCCATTTGATGGGGAGCTACTCTTCGGTGAGCATATCGATGACATGCTGCAAGGTATTAAGAAGGATACCGAAACGGCGAAAGCCCTAGGCACCCTGCAATACAAGCATAATTCCTTTCGAGGATCCAGAGGTAGAGGACAACAGAATCGTGGCAACTATCAAGGTTACAAGTCCTCTTATAACTCTTCCCAGCAGTACAAACCTCAATATCAGCAGAGGCAACAACAAGGACAATCCTCATACAACAAGTCGTCCTTTCGAGGAAAAGGAGGAAAGAAAGACAATAACAGACGCCAATGACTGCTTTCTCCAGCAGGCCTCCACCTCTTCTCCACAATTCGTAGTTGGAGGGAAAATTACCAACTTCCTTCACAATTGGAAGCAAATTACAACAGATCGTTGGGTTTTGCAGTTAGTTCGCTTCGGACACACTTTGGAGTTTGTGGAACATCCTCCTCCGAACCCACCATGTCCTATGCAGCACGAGAATCTAAACCTACTTCAACAGGAGCTCTCACTAATGCTCCAGAAAAGAGCAGTGGAAAGAGTTCCTCGAGGTCAGAAGGGGAGAGGATTCTATTCCCGATTCTTCCTGATCAGAAAAAAAGGAGAAGAAGCAGTGGAGACCAATACTGGATCTGAGAAACCTAAACAAATACCTCAAGAAGCAGTCATTCCGTATGGTTACCCTCCAGGAGGTATTACACCTACTCAATTCAAAAGACTATATGGTATCCTTAGACCTCCAGGATGCTTATTTTCATATCCTCATTCACAAGAGTCATCGACAATTCCTGAGGTTTGCAGTAGCAGGCAGACACTACCAGTTCAGAGTCTTACCTTTCGGCCTGAAGTCAGCTCCACGCATCTTTACAAAGTGTCTGTCTCCATTAGCGGCATACCTTCGCCAGCATCATCACCAAGTCTTTCCCTACCTGGACGACTGGCTCGTCAAAGCTCCTACTCGGACGGGCGTAGCCAGGTCCTCTACAGCCTGCCTTCATCTCTTCGAGAACCTAGTCCTAACGCTCAACCAGGAAAAGTCGACTCTACGACCGTCACAACGTCTCAATTTCCTGGGGGCGACGTTGGATACACAACAGGAGAAAGCCTTCCTTTCCAGAGAACGTCTGGTCAAACTGAAGACCCTGGCCGTCCAAATTCAGACCAAAAAGAGAGTCACGGTTCGACTTTTCAAGTCGTTGCTAGGAATGATGTCTTCCAACATTTTTCTCATTCCTCACTGTCGTCTCCACATGCGGCCTCTACAGGAAGCTTTAACAAATCAGTGGATCCAAAGTACAGGATCCTTTGACGACTGGATCAAGATCACTCAGGTCATGAAGAAGGCTCTGAGATGGTGGCTTTTGGGCGACAACTTGAACAAAGGCCTGCCTTTTCTACTCCCAGTCTCTCCTTATGTGATAACCACAGACGCTTCACTGGAAGGATGGGGGGCGTTCCTTCAAGAACTGCAAGTACACGGTCAGTGGTCAGTGGCAGAAAGACAACTCCACATCAATTTGCTAGAGTTACGAGCAGTGCGCTTGGCACTTCGAGCATTTCTACCCCGAATCAGGAACTCCCCAGTGCTTGTGAGGACGGACAACACCACCACAATGCACTACCTGAACAAACAGGGGGGTACTCGATCCAGGACGTTGTCTCGAGAATCTCAGCAAATTTGGATCTGGCTGCTCCAACACAACATTTCTCTGCGGGCAGAGTATGTCCCAGGAGTAGACAACACCCTGGCAGACTCGCTAAGCAGGCAGCGCTCAAATTGCCACGAGTGGGAGCTCGACCAGAATACGCTCGACTCAGTGTTCTCCCGTTGGGGCAAGCCTCACCTGGATCTCTGTGCGACAGAAACAAACGCGAAATGCCAACATTATGCAAGCTGGCTTCCCCAGAAAAGGTCCCTAGGGAATGCCTTTTCGATGACATGGTGCAACGTCTTTGCTTACGCTTTTCCACCGTTTCCCCTGATCCCCAGGGTTCTCCGGAAACTGAAAGCAGAGAGTTGTACCCTAATCCTGATAGCCCCAGCGTGGCCGCGCCAGCACTGGTATACAGAACTACACCTTCTATCGCTGGAACCTCCAATTCTATTCAGGACATGCCCACATCTCCTCACAAAGAACCAGGGACAAGTCCAGCATCCGGATCCAACATCTCTCAAAATATCGGCTTGGCTCCTGAGTTCAGAGTTCCAGGATTTAGATATTCCGCAGGAATGCAGGGTCGTCTTAGCCCGGGCTGAAAGTACTAATAAGACGTATTCCCTTAAGTGGAAAAGGTTCTGTTTGTGGTGTAGAGCTCAGAAATTACATCCGTTCACTTCTACTCCAGCACAAATTCTGCCCTACTTGCTCCACCTAGCCAATTCGGGGCTGGCACACGCTTCAATAAAAGTCCACCTGGCGGCCATATCCAGGATCAGATGTTCTTCGTGTGGAGCTTCACTATGGACCAACAGACTGGTCAAGCAGTTTCTGAAGGGATTGTTCAGAACTTTCCCTCCAGTTTGAGCGTCACCACCTACATGGCAACTAAATGTGGTACTAGCTCAACTAATGAAACACCCGTTTGAGCCAATCCACAGAGCAGATCTTAAATATTTGTCATGGAAAACGGCTCTATTACTGGCGCTCACGTCAGCAAGGAGAGTGAGTGAACTGCAGGCCTTTTCTGTGCAAGACCCCTTCATCCAGTTCAAGAACGACAGGGTCATTCTACGGACTAACCCTAAGTTTATACCGAAGGTTCCGTCCTCTTTCCATCTCAACGAACCTATTGTCCTGAGATCTTTCTTCCCAAATCCATCCTCTGCGGCTGAAAGATCTCTACACTCATTGGACCTCAAGCGATGTCTCAAATTCTACATACACAGGACGGAGCAATTTCGGAAGTCCAACCAATTGTTTGTTGCATTTAGCAGGCCCAGGAAAGGCCTAGCATTGACAAAATAGAGCATTTCCAGATGAATTTCAGCGGCCATCACCTTCTGTCACCAACAGGCGGGCCATCCTCTGCCTTCAAAGGTTCGAGCACACTCCACTAGAGCGGTATCGACCTCTATGGCGCTCTTCGCTGGGGTACCCATTGTCGACATCTGCAGAGCGGCGACATGGAAGACACCACATACGTTCACCAAGCACTACTGCTTGGATTCTGAACTTATGAAGGATGCAGCAGTGGGACAGGCGGTCCTACGTCATCTATTTCATTAGAGGTGAGCCTTCTTCCTATCATCCCACCTTCCAGGTAATTTATCGCACATTTCTTATCAGGTTGTGAGTATCATGTAAACTGTGTAACAATTTATGATAAGATTATTATGTCTTTAAAGATATATTATGCGAAATGTGCTCATTATTGCTTGCTATTCTGATTCAGGCATGTGAATCTATGAAAGATACCCATAATACTGGATAAGAAATGCGTTACTTACCTGTAACAGCAGTTATCCAGTATTGGTATATTTCATAGATTCACATGCAACCCACCCGCCTCCCCTGGAAGGGCTCACCTTTGTCCTCTCAGTAGGTACTACTTGGCACTGTGCTTACGAAAATCTGAGGGACTAGGGCTCCTTCCAGGAAGGTGAGGAGGGTGATAGTAGCTGATTGGCTCCTGGCCAAAGTTTGGTCCTTTTTACATAAGGACCTAGATAGGCTACTAATGTGAGGCCTCTGGCCTAGTACTAAGTATATGTCCATGTGACATTACTATAATTATTTACCGGGGACTCCCACCCCGACGACGGGGAATGATTCAGGCATGGGAATCTATGAAAGATACCAATACTGGATAACTGCTGTTACAGGTAAGTAACGCATTTCTTACTCACCCAGGTCCCTTTGACTTTATGGGTACTACCCTGTTGTTTGCAACATACTTCGAGCAGACGCTGTCTGCGAGGTTTTCTTTCCTTCTTTTGAGATTGCTAAATATTCTGGATTCTCAACCAATAAAAAATGGTCGACAAAAATATTCTCACTTACACTGAGGACTACATCAAACAACTTCTCCACGATCCAGCCAATAATTTTCTCTCTCCAAGTATACCGGCCATAGACTTTACACTTAATGATAAAATCAACTTGAACGCCCTGAAAAGAAGTTGATTAGAACAAAATTACACGGACATTTTTTTGGCGCAATGCCTACAATCTAATATTATTCCTGTTGGCCTACAAGTAAAAGTCGAACCAGCGATTTTTGTGGATGTCCCGAAATTCCGGGAGGGATTCAGTTTTGTCGCGAACAATTGTTCGAGACATTGGATGGTGCTGGGAATCGAAACGGCAGCTGAACAAGTTACAGTCCTGACGAAACAAATAGCCGATCTGAAAGCTGAAATAACCGGTGATTCCACTCTCACTAACTCCAAAGAAGGACTGACTAAACTTGTTGCGACACTCCAAGACTTCAAAACGACCACCATCAAGAGGAAATTTGAGAAACTTGCGAGGAATTTGAGACTGTACGACAAGAAGAAAACGTACCCCTACCTACAGGAAGACTATTATCGCCAAGACACTCAAGGGCGATTCACCAACTGAGGACGTGGTGGTTCCAGAGGCAGATGGAATTTCTCGACCTTTTCCGATTCATCCTACAGCTCCGGAGAAGATTCTGAACAAGCCGGTCCCAGTAGGTCCTACAGATACCACGAAGCCTACGGCCCAGCTTACCAACCTAATCCTTTTTTAGGACAGGGTGGATGGAGACCCCCCCGTGGCAGAGGCAACAATTGGAACAGAGGCACTGGCAGGGGCCAACAGAATGTGAGAGAAGAGTGGGACAATACGAGAGGAAGAGGCACAAAACAAGTGAACTTCCCCCGGGAAGAACACGGGGAGAGATCGACCCGCAGAAAGAACTACAGGTGGTAAGACCAACCACTTCCCCTGTGATAAATATCTCCACGTACACTCTCAAGGATGAAGAAATCAAAGTACTTAGCCGTGGTCTATCCTTTGTACCTACGGCTACACCTAATGTCTTCACCACTGTAGCAGAACTACATAATTTTTTCAGGAAGATCAGACTCAGGTACTTTTTCAAGAACAAACCATCTCAGCAGCAATCATCAGCCACAGGTCTCAGAATACCATCGACTTTTGTACCTCCCACGTATGCCATGACTAAGAGAATACTGGCCTACGAGAGCCTAGTCCTACGTGATGTCAAGAAGATCTTGGATGATAAGACATTCATCAAGTACAACATCAGTAGAGCTGAGAAACTCGCGCTCACATCTTTGAGGGAGAACAGAGATGTGGTAGTTAAACCTGCCGACAAAGGTGGCGCCATTGTTGTCCAGGATGTGGATAAATACAAAATCGAGATCATGAGGCAGCTTGGGGATGGAATCAGCTATAAGAAGCTACCAGGTGACCCATCGAAGGATTTAGCTGCGGAGATCCTAAGAGTCACAAAAGATGGTTTAGAACAAGGATTCCTATCTGATCAAGAGTTCCAATATTTAAACCAAAGAAAACCCCAGACTCCAACCATATACACTTTACCCAAAGTGCATAAAGACATACAAAAGCACCCAGGATGACTGATTGTTTCTGGGTGTGGCTCGATACTGGAACCTCTATGCAGGCACATAGACTTCTTCCTCAAACCTTTGGCTGAATCTACTGAAACATACTTGCGGGATACAACGCACACTATTAACATAGTAGATGGATGTCCATTCGATTCCGATCGAGAACTATTGGCGACATGTGACATTGTGTCACTCTATACGAGTATACCTCAAGAAGAAGCTCTGGTAGTGGCAACACTTGTGCTGGACAAACGTGAGGCACCTGTCCGGGTCCCTACGGCATTCATCATTTTACTACTCAAAATCGCCATGATGCGCAACTTTTTCCTGTTCCAGAACTGTTTCTATCTCCAAACCAAAGGAGTGGCAATGCCTTTGCCCCGGATCTGGCAATAATCTTCATGTCCACGTATGAAGGAACGTTCATACTTAATGACACAAACCCATTCAGACCCAACATACAAATGTGGATGAGGTATATCGACGATATCCTCCTGATCTGGGCAGGAACTGAAACTGAAATAACTGACTTTTTCACTTGGCTCAACACTAGGTCTAAGGACATCCAATTCACCATCAATTTTGACAAGAAAGCGATCAACTTTCTGGACCTTTCCATCATTGCAGAATATGAGGCACTTCACACAACTCTGTTCAGGAAACCGGCTGAGAGAAACTCTTTACTCCAGTACTCCAGTCATCATCCAAGAGGCCTCAGGGACAACCTGCCCTTTGGGCAATTTTTACGAATCCGTCGTAATTGCAGCTAAAAAGAGGACTACATGGAGTAATCAGAGAACCTTATGGAACGACTGATAGAGCGAGGCTATCCCAAACGTCTGATCAAGAGAGCCAGAAAAAGAGCTTGGTTCAATCCACGAGACGTTCTGCTACAACCCAGCGAGCGAACTCGGAGTGACGAGCGGCGCTTAATTTGTTTAACAACATTCTCAACCCAAAGCAATGCAATCAAAAAAGCCATAAACAAACACTGGAGTTTGATCTCAGAGGATCTCGACATCAACAACCTACCTCTACATTCCTTCAAGAAGGCCAAGAACATCCAAGATCATGTAGTGTGTTCATTTCTTGACAACAACTCTGAACCAACCATCACCTCTATGTGGAACCTTCCACCGATTGTGGGCCATTTCAGATGTGGCAGTTGCAAGGCCTGCCCATCGACTATCCAAACAAAGGAATTTGTTCATAAACAGCAACGTGTAATACTCAAATCACACACAAACTGTAACACCGGTGTACTGTATAACCTGCCCGTGCGATCTAATCTATGTTGGACAAACACAACAACGTGTAAAAATGCGATTCCTACAACACTGCAGCCGTGTCAGGTGTAAGGTCCAAGGAGCCCCTCTTGTTGAACATTGTAACAAGGAAAACCACCTACCTGAAAGCTTGAAGTGGGTGGTACTTGAACAGGTTAAACTTGGCCCCAGGGGTGGCAACATTGCACCTATTCTCAATGTGAGGGAACTCAAATGGATCGACTTTTTTGACTCTGTGCGAAAATGGCCTTAATGAATCTGAAAGCAGTTTTGCTCAACTAGCAATCCTCTAAATTTCACTCTACTACCTTTCTCTTCACTCTAAGTCTATAATGCTTATCTGTACAACTTGTCTCTTTACAATGCTGGGCGTTAAACCACCATGTGGGTAGGTTCACGCGAACAGGTGCCCTACTGAAACATGTATTTACATACGTCTTTTTCCCACATTATAATATGTCGTGCGTCTAAACCAACATGCCGGTAGGTTCACGCACTTACGAGGTCTGTATACAATACACAGAAAGCTGTTATGTGTCCTTAATGACGTACCTTGCGCTTCTAACAACGTGTGGTAGTTTCGCATATGGGCGCCTGGAGACGCCTTAGGTTACCTAGCAACCCCCACATGTTCAGTCTGTCTTCACTCTCCAACACACCATATAAAAAGGTAACCATGTCCCATCCCTGACTTACTTCCTGGTTACGGGAGACGCGATGAGCCATAGCCTCGAGACCCAGAACAAGCTCCAGAATAGTGATTGAACAGGTAAGCACGACATGAGACCTCTGTGTCATGTTTGAGTTACGCTTTCAAGGTTCCTACCTTCCAATACTTACTAGTCGTTCCATTTGCCTTTTAGATACGACCAACCGACTGAACCCTTTTAGCCGTTTTTCCTGATCACGAGGTTTCCGTGACCACAAGGTAATTATTGCCCCCTTCTTTGCAAAGATATGCATTTTCTATAATGTAAATATACCGATCCTTACCCAGTCCTTTTTGCTCCTTCAGTTCCCACGGAGTGAATTTTTTCAACATCCGATATCTTCTGACCCACCATCCCGTGAAGGCAATCCTGATTTCACGGTGAGAGCATAAGTAACTACGTGGCTCTCTCTTCCTGTATAATCCTCAGTGTATTTTAAAGCCACTACCGGGTGGCTCCTCCACTACGGTTGATAGGGACTCTGGTTAGCCCCCCATGACTAATTAGTTTTCAATTTCCTCTTCTACCCTAGGAGGACAGCCCCCCTCCCCTTCCCTTTTGTCCTGATGAAGACCCACGTTGTAAGGATCAGCTAACCTACCAACTTTAGGGTCGAAACGTAGACTGCTATCTACCCCATCAACTCCTACCACCAGCAGGATACATACAGCTGTTTAGGAGTTTGATTTGCATAAATAAAATGTATTGATTTGTACATATCGCGTGTGGCCCCGATTGATGGGGACCATCTAAAAGAACATATACATGAACTTTAATGTATGTTGTCTATGTCACAAGTTATTGAATAGTGAGTCACAACTATTTTTATTTCAATCTTTAGCCTGCACTCCTCCTTTCCCCCCTCTTTTCCTATGTGGGCACAGAAAAACCAATGAAAAAATACCAATTTTTCCTTTAATATCGTCTAAACCATAAAAAGGCTGCTTAGTGCGATGTGAATAAAAACACTGCACTTACGATTTGTCTTCTCCTTCTTTTTCCATGATTGTTATTTATTCTTGTGGTATTCTTTATACCGATTGCTTCCTTAAGTCTGGGACCCCTCTGTCCGTAACAATTACTCACCCAGGTCCCTTTGACTTTATGGGTACAACCCTGTTGTTTGCAACATACTCTCACACCAGAGCACGCAATGTCTGTCCAAAGCAGGTCTAGGCTCACGCGAGAGCAGACCTTGTGTGTCTGAAGCAGGTCTAGGTTCACACCTGAGTAGGCAGTGTCTGTATGGAGCAGGTTTTGTCTCACACCGGAACAGGCAGTGTCTGTACGGAGCAGGTTTCATCTCACATCGGAGCAGGCAGTGTCTGTATGTAGCGGGCCTCGGGTCACACCAGAGCAGGCAGTGTCTGTGTTGAGTAGACCATGGCTCATGCCAGAGCAGGCAGTGTCTGTATGGAGCAGGTTGCGTCTCACACCAGAGGAAGCAGTGTCTGTCTGAAGTAGGTCTAGGTTTGCACCAGAGCAGGCAGGGTTTGTGTGCAGCAGGCCTGAGCCCAGACAAGAAAAGGCGGGGTGTGTGTGGAGTGTGTGGAGCAGGGCGAGGCTCAAGCTAGAGTAGGCAGTGTCTGTTCAAAGCAGGCTGGGGTGCACGCCAGAGCTGGCAGTGTCTGTCCGAAACAGGTCTATGTTTACATCAGAGCAGGTAGTGTCTGTCCGAAGCCAGTCTAGGCTCACACCAGAGCAGACAGGTTCTGTGTGGAGCAGGGCGAGGCTCATGCCCAAGCAGGCAGTGTTTTTCCAGAGCAGGTCTAGGCTCACGCTAGAGCAGGGAGGGTCTGTGTGGAGCAGGCTGAGGCTCACACCAGAACAGGGAGGGTCTGTGTGGAGCAGGCAGGGTCTGTGTGGAGCAGACTGAGGCTCACACCAGAGCAGGCAGGGTCTGTCCGAAGCAGGTCTATTCTCACACCAGAGCAGGCGGGTCTGTGGAGAGCTTGAGGCGGACAGAGGCAGAAGTATGAAGGAGGTGCCTAGGTGGGAAGTGAGTCACTGCAGTAGAAGGCTTATAAATTGAATTTATAATGCTTGCAACACTCAAGACCAGTGCACAATAATCTAAGATCCATGACAGCCTTCCTACTTCCAGTCTGATAAAGGGTGCAATAGTTTCTTCTTTACGTGCAATATGAAAGGCCTGATCTTCCGAAGAGAAACACATGTCAGGATGTTATTTCTGCAAATGTGACGGATCAGCAAATAAGGAATTAACCCCACATATCTCAGATCACAATCACTGAGGAAACTTCCAGTCGTTGGCACATTGCAGCTAGAGCCCTCTCCGCGTATCATCATTCTCAGGGGGGCACTGGGTAACACTCTCACGCGAGACTGACATGTGACTGATATGGGTCTGATATGCAGCTGACACAGGGCTGATATGTGCCTGACATAAGGCTGACGTGTATTTATTTAAAAAAAAATGTTTTACTGAAGTTCTTCAGTGACATTGCTGATCAATAATAAAGAAAACAAAATTCATCATAAAGCATATCACGCCTGCAGATACAATCAATAATAACAATTACTTCCATCCTCAATATCCCATATATAAAAATTAGTCAAAGTAAAATCCCCAGATTTTATCAAATTTTCTTACTCCCCCCTACCCGCAATGCATACATTTGTTTGCTTTTTCTGACTCTCCTCATTTTCTGTAACCATTCCTGCATGGATGGGATCTGTTCTGACAGCCAGTTCTGCAATAGCAAAGACCTAGCCACTGCCATTGCAATATACACTAATTTAGCTAGCTGTCAGAGAGCTTGAGATCCCGATCAAAACCATAAAGGATTAATTTTACATTTATGGAAATCATAATCTTATAATAGGTTTGGAAAAAAACAAATATTTCATCCCAGAATACCTTGATTTTAGTACAGTGGACCATTACATGGGGCCAATTGGCCGGAGCATGTTGTAGACATCTAAAACAGTTAGGTGAATGATTTGCATACATTTTAGAAATGGCCGCAAGTGTACGGTACAATAACCATTTACCAAAAAATAACATTCTACATAGTGTGTTGAAATTACATTTGTTAATAGTCCGCCAGGTGTTGACATTCGGGTGGCTAACATTTTGGAGAAGATCTTGCTATCGGCATTTATTAAAGAGATCGGTCTGAAGGACGCTGGATTTAGAGGAGGCTTATCTTTTTTGAGGAAAGCCATCAATGTGGATTGACTCCACGAAGGAGGTGGAGATCCTCTCTGAGCTTCCTGAAATGTCAATAAGAGGTCATCTTTCATTGCATTTCTGAATGTCCTAAAGAATTTGAGAGGGATACCATCAGGGCCCATGGCTTTTCCCATAGCCAAAGAAAGTACTGCCGATTCAATTTCATCCCATGTAATATATTTTTCGAGAGAATTTGATTGTAACTCATTTAATTTTGTGAGATTATTTTCTCCTATAAAATTTAGCAGTGTATCGTGAGAGTATACCATATTTTCACTTTTATATAATTGGGAATAGAATTAACTAAATACCTCAAGAATTTGATCTGGATCATCATGGACCTGACCTGTCTCATCTTGAATCGCGCTAATAGAATTTAAAATTTCTTTCGCTCTGGTTCTTTTTGCAAGTATCTTTCCAGAATTTTCACCCATTTCATAGATCTGAGAACGAAAAGTAGCTAGTTGTTCCGCCAATTTAGCTGAAAATATTTCATAGACCTTAGCCTTATGAAAGTCTAGTGTAGTTTTGATTTGTTCGGTATCTTGATGTTTAGAGATAGCTATAGGGAGTTTTTCCTCCCATTCTCGTACTCGATTAAAGTTATGTTCTGTCTATTCTTTAATATTTTTTTGTTTTTTGATTGAGTAAGAAAGTGTTTCCCCCGGACCCCTGCTTTAAAAGCATCCCAGACTATCTGAGTAGAGGTACTACCTCTATTAAAACAAAAAAAGTCTTTAATCCACCTACTCATTATTTCTAAATATGATGGATCTGCAAGCAGTTTCCGATCAAATGATCAGGATCCCAGGGTTGACGATGAACCAGTCACTGTCGGAACTTCTATTAGTATTGGGCTATGATCAGAAATTATTCGGGGAAATATTTTAAAAGATGTATTATTTTTTTAGACCGGTATTCAGAAAAAAATAATCTATGGTACAAATTTCTGATGGGGATTAGAAAAAAAAGTCGATCCAGGTGAAGAAGGGTTTTTTGTGAATCCAACGTCTTTTAAGCCATATTCTGTTATCAGCCCTTTAACAGCATTATATGTCTTTTTTTTTTAGACCTGGGTATATACTGTCAGTAGATATGTCAAACCCTCCTGCAAGATGTAAATTCAAATCTCCACAAAATATTAGCAAAGCAGGCCAGTCTGCTAATTCTAAACTTAGATAATCTAAAATCTCAGGATCATCTGAATTTGGGGCATACACAGAGCAAATTGTCCATGATTTAGCATTTATCTCGAGCTCGATTATTGCTTATCTTCCATACTGATCTACTTTTGTACGTTTTAAGAGCCCTCAACCATATCTCATAAGGATTGCCACACCCTTTGTAGTAGTACCTTGTTTAGTACACGTTAACAATTGCAAACCCAGATCCTTAAACATATTTCTGTCATTCCACCTTATATGTGTCTCTTGTAGGCATAATATGTCTATATTCATGCTCTGTATAATCTGATTACAGATCCCCCTTTTTTTCTATTATTTAATCCACAGACATTCCAAGAACAGATTCTAAGTTTACCCATCATCAACAATTAAACAATTTTCCTTTTTATCCATCTGTATACTTCCAAGCTGTCTGAAACAATGATCATTTAAATGCATATTCAAATTTTTGTATTCACCCCCCTCAAAAAAACAGATAATAGAAAGAAATGATAGAGCAACAATCCAATAACTTACATTTTTTTTTTTACTGTTTTTGCTTGTACCCGCCACCCACCCTTGTGCCCCCTCCTCCCCCCTCTTCCCCTCCCCCTTCCCCTTGACCCCACCCCAGTTAGGGCATAAGGACTGGTAGTCCCTAGTATGGATGGAGTGAGAAGCATCTAGTGTCTCGCCGCCCCTCCTCCACACCCTTCCTATCTTAAGCTTTTAAACAAAAGAAAAAAACAAATGTCTTATTTTAGTCATCGAGTAATATATTAGTTAGTTTTCTACTATTCCATCGATAGAGCTATATAACTATATGACTATATGACTGCTAGTACAGATAATGGATATCAAGCATGTTTGTAGCTATTACAGTCACAATGAAGCCATAAGCTCTTTAGCTGCCCCCTCCGAAGTCAAATAATACGATTTCTCTTTAAAAATTATTTTAAGTTTAGAGGGGTTCAGAAGAAAGGCCCGAGCGCCTTTGGCTTGAAAAGCGGGTATTAGTTGACGAAATTGCCAACGTTGTTCTACTGTGGCATGGCAATAGTCAGGCCGAACAAAGAATTCAACTCCTCTCCCTCTTCTTTTCCTATCGGGCCTAGCCAAATCATAAAGAGCCTCTCTTGCCAAAAAATTGTTTAGGCAAATCAAAATTGCCCTGGGCTTTACATTTGTTGTTTGTCTGGTGTTTTTTTTAAATGGGAAACGATATGCTCGTTGAATTTCCAAATCCCACTTCCATTGTATAAGTTCTTGGAAGGCTTCTGAAAAAAGGTCAATTACATATTGTCTAATGTTGCCACCTTCATTTCCTTCTGGAATACCCAAAATTCGGAGATTGTTTCTTCGTGATTTGTTCTCCAAATCCACTAGTTTCCAGTTTATCTCATCTCTCAACCCTACAAATGATGAGATTGGGGCTTGTTGGTTTGTCATCGTGTCTTCAATCGCCGATATTCTCCCCTCAGCCTCCGTTACTCTCGCAGATGTCTCATTACAAGATTTTGCGACTTTTCTAGGATTATTTTGAAGTCGTCGAATAGCACCCTGCGTGCAAAGATGTTCTGTCCTTGTCTCTTCCCGCTGCTGAATCATAAGTTGACAAAGCGTATCTAATGTAGTGCCAGTCGCTTGTGATTGCGCAGTACCCTGGGGCTGCTGGTTTTGTGATGCGGCCAAGTTTGAATCACTGGAGAGAGAGCCTGCATTTGCTGTAATAGATATAAAATCATTGATAGCGCCCTCCAGTCTCTGTTGAGGAGGATCCTCATCCTGATCCTCAGACTGTTCTAAATCTTCTTCTTCTTCACCCTCCTCTCGTCCCAATGAATCAAGTGAATCTTGCTGTGAACCCAGACTCTTAGCACTCACATCGTCTCTCCATCCATCATCTGCCGCCTGGATATCGGACTTTAGTGCCACCGACAAATCAGTCATAGAATAAAAGTTACCTGCAGAATCTAATGATTCAGCATCCTCCCCAGCCGGTAGAGATTTGGGTACATCCTGTGCCAACTGCGTACTATCAATTAACTCCTCAGGTATCTGAAGAGATGAAGGGATTGGATTTTGACTTTCCTTTAATCCAATTTTTGATCCGTCTTTATCGCCTTTACCATTCCCAGTACCAGTTACTTTATGACGACCAGTATCAGAAAATGTCTTTGACCTCTCATTTCCAGTTAGGGCAGCTTTCCCCGTGGTGTTGTTTGAACCAATATTTCCCGGTTCTTGTGTCTTAGTGCTATTTTTTTTCTGAGCAAACATGTCTGGAATTTTGGGAATTGCTCCATGCCTACAAGTCCCAGAATCCCCCATTATTACACGAGTATTGTTAGTAGTAATATTGTCAACAGAGGGTATTTGCGATAATGAAACTGCTATGGAGCCAGGTACAGAATCAGACTCAGTATTTTGAATTATCTGTTGAGGGTTCTGGAGAAGAAGGCTCGATGGAGCATCCTGTATCGTGGAATTACCAAGATTACCAGCATTATTGCTATTCTGTGCATTTTGGGCGTTATCCATCGTCTGAGCGCCATCCTGTGCATCTAATGCTGCCGTAGTTGCCCTTGTCTTAGGTTTGCTTTGTGTTTTAGGAACCGTTGCAGGATTTTTCGGCGCCATTATTCCACTAATATCGTTGGTAGCTCCGTTATTCTTGCCTCTGCGCCCTCTCTGTACTCGAGAAGGCGTGTGAGAAGTAGGGGATTGCTGCAGACACACGCCGTCCGTGGAGCTCAAACCCGCTCCGGTCCTGGATTTTACTTTCGCCCTCAGAAGCAGGAGTGCGGAATGCCGCCACGTAGGTTGTAGCGTGCGTCGGACCCAACACCACAGATCTAGCCGCATCCCGGAGCATAGAACAGTAAGTGGTTTGAAGGTTTTTTTATCGTTTTTATCGTTTTGTAGAATTAACTCCTCTCATGTAGACACCGCTTTCATATGCCAGAATTTTCGCCACTATCCCATTTAAGCCGTCGGCCCGTCAGGAAGGATGTAGAGGTATAAGGCAGCGAGAACGCCACCCGAATGTCAACAGTAATATCATCTATTATTTCACGATGGCAACACAGGTTTATCCCAAATAGGGACACTGCGGATCATGTCCGAAGAATAATTGCTCTGATGGATTGGGCTCAAACCACTAACACACCCATTGGAATCACCCTATTGGATGCCGAGAAGGCATTCAACAGGGTGGCCTGGCCTTACTTATGGGATATATTGGCTTTGAAAGGCTTTGGTCCAAAAATGATTAAGGCTATGAAAACCCTATATCTATCACCATCATCACACATTAAAATCGGATCTTGTAGGTCTAGTCCATTTTCTATTTTCCGTGGTACCCGTCAAGGGTGCCCATCATCTCCACTGCTTTTTTCTATTTACGTGGATATATATCTTAATAAACTTAATCAAGAAGAAGACATAAAACCTGTGGAGGTGGGAGGGACTTCGTATAGGGCTTTAGCATATGCTGATGATGTGGTAGTTACTACCACTGATATTTTAAAGACAATTCAAAAAATTGATGAGATAGCGATAGAGTTCGGTGCCTTTTCAGGCTATAATTTAAACTCTTCAAAAACCCAAATCTTATTTGTAGGTCAAAATCCACTGACACACCTTAACATAGTACCCACCGCAACATATTTAGGTATAAAAATCACAACTCCAATCTCTGATATACCCAAGCTTAATTTTACCCCCATTATTAAAAAGGCAAATACTACTCTAGAGCGGATAAATCATCTACACCTGTCATTACATGGCAGAAACAATTTTTTTTAAATGTTAATAGTTCCTCGATTTTTATATTTTTTTCGAACTATACCACTTGAGTTTCCGATATAATTTTTGAAACAGCTCGAGAGAATGGCAGGAAGATTCCTATGGGAATACAAACGCCACCGTAGAGCCTTTAAAAAGTTGACTCTTCCTAAGAACAGAGGAGGATGGAGTACACTACATTTCTTATTTTATTATTTAGCATCAATACTGCAGTTTATCAAACCATTAATTATTGGCATAAAAGCACCAATTCATGAAGCACACTTCCCCTCCATTTACGAATTTTCTTTAGGGTCAGAAGCTTGTGGCTGTTTTTTAAAAAAAACATTGAACCTAGCTACTTCAAGAAAATTAAATTCAAGACTGTAATAGCAGCATATCGGGCATGGAAGAATATTAAGCGACATTTAGGGATCCCGAAAATTCTAAGATATACCCCCCTGTCATCTAAACACCTATTGCCTGATAAATTTAGAGATCAAATCATGGTAAAATGGAGTAAACAAGGAATTAACGACATCAATGATTTATGGTATAATGAGGAATTCATCTCTTTCTCGAATCTTCAAGCTAAGTTTAATATTTTGACTCCAGATTATTATAAATATTTTCAAATACATAGCTACTTTAATACCTTATCTCCAGAGGTACGTTTAGGGCTTCAGAAAGTACCTTTGATTGAAGCTCTATATATTAAAAGGAAGATAGGTTTTCTTTATAATTTACTGATTTCATCATATTCAGATGATTTATCTGTAGCTCAGGATCGTTGGGCAGAAAAATTGGGAGTGACAAATGTATTGATAGAAGAATCCATTATGTTGGCTAACTCTATTCTACTTACGGGTAGATCCCGTACTCAACATTACATGGTCCTTTATGACTTATATCATACCCCTGAGAAAATCTCTAAGTGGGGAGCATCCACAGGTACCGCATGTAAGAGATGTACATTAGAAGCTGCAGATGCAATCCACATGTTCTTTTTCTGCCCGATACTTACATCAGTACTAAACCAGATACAGATATTTTTATCTTTAATTTTCAAATGTAATATTATTCTCACAGCTGAGATTGTTATGGTAGATACTTCTTCTATTAACATTCCTGAAGATCAAATTTTTTTTTATTTATATGTATGTCGGTTTACCGTGCCTGTATTACTCAGGAATGTATTAGCCCAGACCCGCTACAATTTCATACTTGGAGGGCTTGGCTTTTAGCAAAGTATAATTTAGAACAGGCAATATATGCTGTGAAAGGTCGTGCCAAAAAACGAATGTGGGGAAAATCTGGGATCCAATTTTTCAATGGATACAGAAAGAATTGTAAAATTAACCTCTTATTTTTATATTCTCTGGGTTTTATTGTTTATTGTATTTACTAAACAGACACTCTATTCTGTTTCTTTTAAGATATGAGTATACGTTGAACTGTAACCTACTTTGTTTTTTCTGCTTTAAGTTCTATTTTCTGTTGGCAATGTTCTGTTTTTTTTCTTTTTAATGTGAATTATGTATCTGATTTTGCTTGCAATAAAAATTTTGAAAATTAAAAAAAATAAATAAATAAATAGTCCGCCAGGTGTTCAAAGATAATACATGATTTTCTTGTTCCTGCCATTTTTTAATTGCTTTTTGGCTTAAATCCTCCTCCCTACTCTGCGCTAAACAGCGCTTCCAATCCCCGGGTTTCCTTTCACCTTCATTCACAAAAAGGTTGTTAACCAATTGGGCTGGCTGATTAAACTGTGTAGCATTCAATTGCCTCAAAAATATATAAATCATAGTATAAGACCCGATCAACATAAACTTCCTGTGGATTAAATGTGCCATCTCTATCGGGGTTATCCATAATCCATTTCTTAAAAAATCGATTACTTTAGTAAATCCTGCCCTGGCCCAATTTTCCGCTATCTCTGACCCTCTTTTAATCCCTATTAACGAAAATGTACTGGATAGCAGGGTTGTTGAATTAAACAAGGGAAGAGAATATCTTTTAAATATTGGGCAATGGTTTTAAAAAAAACTTAGCATTGTCTTATAGCGGACTAATTTGGGAGATTTAAGTACCTGCAGAGGGGGAGGTATCTGACTTTCTAGGCAGATTATATCGAAAAATAAATTTATAAATAAGTTTTGGCCTTGAGTTTGGTTTTTAAATCTCGACAAATACTGTGCTAAATATGCATGATAATAGTCCCTAAGATTTGGCAAAGAGAGACCTCCTTGATCCGATTCCTCAGAGAGAGTGCCCATTGCGATTCAGGGAGTTTTTTTTGCCCAGACAAAAGCCGAGAACAAAGATTCTACCTTAGAAAAAAAAACTCCTGGCAAAAAACAAGAAATGGTAGAGAACAAAAACTTAAATAAAGGATGAACGGACATTTTTATCAAAGCAACCCGGCCAAGAATCGACAATGGCAGTGAGTTCCACCGTGCGAACATTACACGGATCTTTTGAAGAAGGGGGTCAAAATTAAGCCGATACAGATCATTGACTGAAGCTGGAAAAAAAAACCCAAGATATCTTTTAGGTTTAGTATTAATACAGCAACTTATAACAGAATGCAGTTTGGATCTCTACCTCCACATACCAGAATTTCCGTTTTCTTTTTATTGATCCAGTATCTCCCCAAAGCTTCAAATTCCTCTACAATCTGAAGTAGCCTAATTTGTGATTGTACTTCGGGTTTAATTAACCGCATAATATCGTCAGCGTATAGTTTGATATTAGCCATTAAAGAGACAGGTGGGAGAATATTTGCGGAATTCCGGATTGCAACTGCTAAGGGTTCGATACAAAACGCAAAAAGAACGGGTGATAATGGGCAGCCTTGCCTTGTGCCACGCTTGACTAATACTGACCTAACCATTACCGTGTTTATGATGATATTGGCTTTGGCACCAGTGTAGAGATTCCGGATTAGGTTTATAATTTTATCCCGAATAGAAAAATACTGCAAAATAATAAAAAGTGTCTCCCAAACCACCAAATCAAAAGCTTTTTCAGCATCTAATAACAAAATTAACGCTGGAATCCCTCGTGTCTCAAAATAATCTAAAGCTTCAATCAAATAATGCGTGTTCGTGATCAGTTGCCTACCTGCAATAAAACCATTCTGATCAGGATGGATCAGATCTGTTGATATTTGGTTAAAGCACATAGATAGTAATTTTGTAGCTATTTTATAATCGGAATTTAATAAGGTAATGTGTCGATATGAGTTTGGGTCTTTGGCTTCTTTCCCCTTCTTCAAAAAGCTCACCAAAGTTCCCTCCCGAAATGAATCTGGTATTGGGCCCCCTTCCTGCATAGAATTCAGTAATTGCAAAAAAATATCGGAAAAGGCACAAAAAAAGACTCTAAAAAACTCAGCGGGCAGACCGTCTGGGCCACAGGCCTTGCCGTTTGAGAGATCCTTCACTACCAACTCTATTTCTTCCATAGAAAATGGACTCGCCATTGTCGATTGTTCAGTTTGGGAAAGGGAAGGCAATGTGTACTTTCCTAAAAAAGTCTGTTAACTTTTGCTGGTCTATATTATGTTGCTGACTGTAAATATTATTATAATGGGTAAGCATTATCTTCCCTATCTCAGCCGAATCTGCTATGTCTATAGCACTTTAGACCTCGGAACAAATTAGCGGCAGCTTGCTCTCTGACCTGCCAAGCTAAAAACTTCCCAGAAAAATTCCTCTCTTCATAACTTTTCAGGGATTGTCTACGTTTTCTGAATCTTAGCGAAGGGTTGCGATATTTCTAAATAAGAACATCCATGCTGAAATTATACATACAGAAGAGGGCGGCTCAGGGCGTTGGCGTTGGGCTACATGTAAAATCCAAAATAGACAGAGACCCAATACTTTTGTAAGCTTTTATACGCCAGTAGATGAAAACACCAGAGCTTATGAAGACTTGTAAAAATCTTTACTGATGGCGGCAGGAGATATTGTCATCAGAGGAGATTTTAATGTCCTTATGAACTTAACCTTGGATTTAACTACTCAATCAAGAAAGCAGCTCAAGCCTAAATCACTGAAAACTATTCTTAACTATAAAATAACACTAGACCTTTGCGATCCATGGCGTACACGAAACCCGTTAAAAAAAGAATACACATGCTGGTCAGGCAGATTTAAGTCTTCCTCTAGGATTGATTTTTTTCTTGTTTCTAGACAACTTAATTTGCATCAACAGAGGGCTTTTCATATCGGGTTCTCTGATCACGCAATGTTAGTCACTGAGTTGGTTTTAGGGAAAAACTTAAAAACTCCTAAACGCTGGGTGTTCAACAAAACATATTTGAACGACGAAATATGGTTCGCATCATTGAAATTAGAGATCAGAGATTTTGTTTTTCGTAATATTGAAACAGCCCCACTTAATATTGTTTGGGATGCCTTAAAGGTTTTCATTCGTGGGGTTGTTATAAGCAAGGATGCAGCCTCACTGACAGCAGCTAGATCCAATAAGAACTCGTTGGAACAAAGAATACAAGTTTTAACCGATTTAAGGCAGGTGAACCTCTCCAGTAGTATTTAACAACAATTAAATGAAGCAAAACGGAAACTGAGTGCAAATTTTTTTACCCAGAGAGAGGAGATTTTTCGTATAAGGCTGACGTGTATGATACATGCCTGTAATGCAGATGGCAAAGTGCCCACATGTGGCAGACTTGTTCCTGACATGTGTCTGACATGAATCTGACAGAAGGCTGACAAGGGTTTGACATGCTGGTGACACAAGGCTGATGCACCTGACATGTGTCTGACGTGATGCTGACACATGGCTGACAAGGGTTTGACATGCTTGTGACACAAGCCTGATGCACCCGACATGTGTCTGACATGAGGCTGGCACATGGCTGACAAGGGTTTGACATGCTGGTGACACAAGGCTGATTCGATTGACATGTGTCTGACATGAGGCTGACGTGCATGAGAATTGTCTGTAATGAAGGCGCACAGCGCTCACATGCGCCTGGCATGTGGCTGACTTGTGCCTTACAGGTGTCTGGCATGTCGCTGACAAGAGTTTGACATGCAGGTGACACAAGGCTGATGCGCTGAACATGTGTCTGACATGAGGCTGACGACGTGCATGAGAAGTGTCTGTAATGGAGGCGCACAGCGCTCATATGTTCCTGGCATGTGGCTGACATGAGGCTGATTTGAGGCTTATACAAGGCTCCTCTAAGGGTAACCTAAACTTTTCATAGGCATACATATCAACCCTCCCGGTTCAGGCGGGAGACTCCCGAGTTCAAGGCTAGTCTCCGCCTCCCGATTCCTGCATGAAAAGACTCGGTTCCTCTGTGTGCTTCAGCTGCCAGGGCCTGGAATTGTCTAATCCAGTGTGTGCACTGCCAGTATCCTGCCCCTGCAGGCCAGTGCACGCAACACTTGCATCACACCCTCTCTACCTGCCATGGCGTTTGCTCCATGCTTCCAACAGGAAAGAAACAAATCATATATGTGCCTTTCTATTACTCGATGGTGCAGCAGCAGACTTGCAAGACCCATACATGACAGTGACATGAATCCGGCTTCAATAGAAGTCAATGTGCGAAATACATTCTCCAGATTCTTTTTTTGAAATCTCCTGCTTTTAATAATGTTGGCATGTATGCATGAACCCCATGTGGGGCTCACAGGAGGCCTTCGCTCTGGGCTCGGGGCCATGACAGGGTCCTGCTAAGGTGTTCCATGCAGTGAAAGCACAGACAAGACTGGCTGTACCAGTCTGTGGCCCTGAGCATTAACATGTCTGTCGTCTATAACAAGCCCTTTACTCCCTGGAAATCAGAACATTGTATCCCCTTGAGATGCGTTTGCTTCCAGCTTAAATATAGTTTGCAAAATATTAGGCCAAGTTAGACCCTGTGGTGTGTGGTGTATGTGTTTAAATTACACCATCAATGCACAATATATGAACTTCCGTTGCACTGTCAAACGAATACACTCTGTGTTAACTGTGAGGAATGAAATCCCAAGTAAAACATGCATGCATGTGATCACACATGAATGAATAGAAGAAATGAATACATGGGTGTAACGAGGGGCGCATAAGCAAAGAAAAACTGCAAAGCACAACAATGTGCAGCACTGTTTGCTGAGCTTCTCCCTTGGTTCTGTCTTCGAGGCGCTTTATTCAGTGGGTTTAAACCCTGCATGTGAGCATTCTTCTGAACTTAGTAAACATCACCAGATCCAAAGCTGAAGTGGGATCTCCAGCCCACAAGGATAGGGCGCAGGGTTCATTTATCAAAAGAAAACCATGCGCAAATGAATCTTTTTTTGTCCAGTTAACTGGGTCACTAGATTCTGGTGCTTACGCGAGGGGTGCTCGACACAGGTTGCATGAGGCCAGTTGGGGGCACCTAGCTAGTTTTAAGAGTCAGTTGTCAGAAAGTGGACTCTCTGTGGAAATTGTCGCCCTCAATTTAGGCACCAGAAATTCACCCTTGATGCAGATTTGGGCACTGGAAGCCACTGGACCTTGGGCACCAACTGACCCATGTGGTCACCAGTTGGACTTTTAAAGAGCCTTTTTGCCAGCCTCCTGCTCCCTTTGCCAAGGACATGGTGGCCCTCGGCCTGCTGTGTCAGCCGCCCGCAGCCTGCTCTCTCCAGCACTTCTCTCCCACCAATGGACTGCACACGAAGCCGGGGCCACCTGTGGTTTCTTTATGTCAATCTTCCTGTTTTTCCTGCAGTTGTCTGGACGCACCTGCTTTTCTGGATCACCCCTTGGGGTTTGGGCGGTCCACACCTTGATGTGAATTGGCTGTGGTCAATTCCACCCAGGGAGGGCAGTGGTGGATAAGACCATGGGGGAGCCACCTGCTTGGGGCTCCACACCTGCCAATACATTGAGTTTTGGTTTGTCTTTTGTTGCATAGGGTGGGTTCAGATGTTTTGGGGCGTTTTTGGAGTGGACCAGGCCACCTTCGAGGTGTGCTGGAGGAGATTTGGTCAACAGGGCCGAGTGAGAGCAGACCAGGCCACCCGCAAGCCGCACCCAGACATTGGATACAGGCCTATTACCTCCCAAGAAAAGTACAACTCAAGACAAAAGACAACGGGAAGTGGTCCTGCAGAGATGCTCCCAAACAAACAGAGATCAGGATGAGCAGATATAGATCAATGAAAACTTACACCACAGCAACAAAAAGTACCAAATGTCAAAACAACAACTTGAAAACTCACGACCCTGCTCGTTCCCCTCACTGCAGCTAAGAATTGAGGACCAAATAAAATACCCAAATGATCAGATCTCACTAACACCGCAATATATTTCACAAGGCCCTAAAGAATACCTGAAAAGTCCTGAGCCTGATGGCAGCTCTTCCAACTCTGAACCATCTGTCTTTGTGGATCTGCTGTCTGTGGAGCTTGTTAGCCGGGGGGATAAGAACCGAATCGAAACAACACTCTCGACTTGGAAGACCGTGGAGACCATTTATTTAATTTAAAACCCGGCCCCAGAGTACGAGGCCTGGGGCATAACACAAACAAAACCTGTAAAGCAATGCTACCCTTTGCCCCTACTATAGATCCGATGATCACGGTGTAACTCCAGTATACTCCAGTTTACACAGTGCAAGAGGCAAACCGAGGGACAGTGAATCAGAATCAAAAACACTAGGGGAAGATTCAGTTCAAACACAGCGGGCCCCGGATGGCACCACGACAAGAATGACCCACTAACAACAGCAGAATATCCCAGCAGTCATCTCTACACCTTTTGTCACGGAACATTGCAGGCGCAAAGCACGAACTGCAGGATAACTAAACACCGGATTACTGGAAAAATGACTCACTTGTAGCCGTTCAAGAAACATGGCTGGTCGTCCAGTCCAAGTAGCAGGTTAAGCCCTCCATCATGTGAAAGCAGCAAGATCTCATCGATGTGGTAGACCAAAGGATGGCCTTACCGTTTACATCTCCACTGCATTGAACATTGCATCTGCCCAAATGCCTACCACAACAATTGAAGAATCGGGTTTTAGAACCCAGCGGCGCCAGGGGAAACGCCCGAAGTCTTCGAGTTCTCCTGTCTTGGCAAACAGAGACACGGGATACTTCTCGGTGACATCAAAGACCAAATTTATTGGCTGCAACCAGGAACAGAGGTCTACGAAGCACAACACGGGTGGTTCGTCAGAGACTGTACAATTTAGCAGAGCGAGACATCGTCTTTTATGGTAAAAATCACATTCCTGACTAGCATCAATTACTTACGAACTGTCCAATCACACAGTGACATTTCAAAAGGTATCGCATAACGACAAGCCCACTTTCAGTTGTCCAGCCCACCATAAATGACAAGGCAAAATCCAACATTCTTGCTCGGACAGGCCGGACGAAACCCATAATAAAAGGACCTCAACCCAAACCATAAATAGGCCATAAAAAAAGGAACAGAAACAGATGAAAAGCAAGATAGAAGGGTGTGTGCATGTACCATAAACTCAGCAATGTCCTGCTCTTTGATCTCTATCTGACCAGCTGCCGAACAAGGAACTGGCTCAACAAGGTCAGCTTCGGGCAATGGAGTCAGTTCGCTCAGGTCACACAGAAGTCAGCTAAAGGTGTTCGTGTCCCAAAGACTCGTTCGGCCGTAGTCATCGGCCTATGTGAGGGCAACCACAAAATGGATGCCATAAAAAAAATGGTACCCGAAGGTTCGAACGAAATCCCTGAATACGCAGTGTATCCGTCAATCGAACATGACGAAAACACTCGTACATACCGCACTCGTCATTTGCGGTCCGCTGATACCAAAATCGTCTTGATACGACGACCTTTATTGAACGGGTTCAGAATCACGGAACCTTACAATAGACATGCAAATAGTAAAAATGGACCTTGGATCTAACAAAGCAGTGAGTACAATCATCTCAATAATGTTCATGTGCACCCAAAGCGAGAGAACAAACAAGCCTTATTTAATAAATTGACAACTGCGATAATAGAAATAAGGGTTGAACACCCAACATGGGAAATAGTTAAAACTGGCGATTTTAATTAAAATGTAATATACACATTAGAGGACATGATTATCTAACAGTAACACATGCAATATGGGCAGTACAACCTCAAGAACATGCAACCATTAAACAACATGATTTAAGTGGACAGAAACTAGTGACAGGCCTATAACATCTTAGTAAGAGATTGTTAAATGGACAAACTCAGCAGGACAGACCCCCAACCTGCACATGTCACGGCGCGTATGCCCGGACCATAATGGACTATGCAATTCTTACTCTAACGTGGCTTGCCCAAAGAAAGGAATTTTCTATCAAATAAACCACCAAAAGTGATCTCTCAATCAACATCTTGAACTGACAACTTCCCTACCAAGACACACAACAGCTCCACCAGAGGCCGGCCAAACAACAACGATCAACCTCAAATGCCTAAGATGGTCTAGTAACTCACTCCCTGAAATAGCTATCAGGCAAAGAATTTGATAACAAACTACGAATCAAGGGAGGGCTCGCTGGTAGAAGCCTGGACTGCCTTTCTCCCAAATAAATCTACTAAAGGATGCCCCCATAATAAACCAGCCTGAAAGATCAAGGTAGTCAGTACAAACCTCTGGGTAAAAATGCCAGGAGCCTAAGAAAAGACCTTAGAGGTGCAATTAGATCTATGAGAGTCACTGTTGTGTCTAAAGATACATGGGAAAAAATTAAAAACCTCAAGAAGCAACACAAAAAGCAAATCTGGGAAGACAAAAGAAAGCAATCAGAAAACTTTTGGTCTAAACGTTAATTTAATGCAAAACAATCAAATGCTAGAGCATTCTGTGAACTAGTTAATGGCCTTAAAGGATCTCAGAAGGTAATTAATGCCACTTGCGTTACGGAGCCAGCCTGGATCTTTACTTGACCTCCACTTTCGTTACAGCGGCCAACAAAAGTGACAAATTTCTGGGAACATCCAACCATTCCTTAGCCATGGATCACAGCATAACAATATACCCAACCCCAACAAGGCGAAATGCTCATACTACATCTTTAGAACTGGTTGGCTAGGCAATGTGTATGCATTAAACCAGGACCAGGTTGGCTTCCTGGAGTCTTCCTCTGCCTCATTGGCTCTCCAATTGAACAGTCACCTTATCTTGGGGGGTGACTTTAATTGTGTTGTGGATATTGGATCTGATCCCTCCCACCCCCCTCTGCCGGGGCCCCAGCCACACCTTACGGCAGTGGGTTTCCGTACCTGAATGTCCCACTGGGGCCTCGAAGATACATGGAGACTGCAGGATGCCAGGGACAGGGAATACTCCTTTTTTTCACCAGTTCACCAGGTGCACTCTAGGCTAGATGCGTTTCTCTGTTCCCCGGCCTTTAATAGTTCTGTCTCACTACTATCTCCTGAAGAACAAAGCCTCATCGAGTATACACCTTGCATCCCAAGCCTCATTTACTATTTTTTGATTACCCTTCTCCTCTTTTTCCCCTTCGCTTTTTATTTTTGATGTACTTTAATAATGTTATCCTAGCTTATTATTCCTATCGCTATTGATGTATTGCATTTTACTTTTTGTAATGATAATTCTGTTTACCCTAATAAAAATTGTATTTGAACTTAAATAGTTCTGTCTCACACTCCGAATACCTGGGGCGTACTTTGTCGGACCGTAGCTCACTACTAATATCACACCAACCACCGGGGAGGCGTCCCCCGAACCCCTCGTTGAAATTGAATCTGTTGTTGCTCAACAATGCCCTCTTCCGGAGCTCATTACTCACACTTATCAAAACATACTTCCCTATTACTGCTAACACAGCCTCCTCACCCCAGATGGAATGGGAGGCATTCAAGGTGGTTGTACGGGGCCACTGTATGCGTCAGGTGTGTGGGGCTCATAGGGAACTTCGCCGGGGACTCTTGGAATTGGAGGGGACTATTCACAGACTTGATCATCTCCAGGTGACGTTGCAGGAAACACAAAAAAGTTAAAATGACACACTGGGCAGGTGAGGTGCTACAACTACAAAGATTACCTAGATAAAGAGCAGAGGGAGGAGGGAAGGGCGGGTCGACTGCTGGCGAGGCCAATCAAACCTGAGCTGGGGGTAGTGCCCATTGCATAAATTGGCTTGGACTCAGGAGAAGTGATGCACGACCCGGAAGCAATTAATTATTCCTTCATGTCGTACTATGATTTGTACTAGGCTCCTGTTTCAGCCCCCTTACTGGGTGTACGACGCTTCTTGGGCCCCTTACGGCTCCACACATTTGAGGCTGAGGCGTGGGAGGAGCTGGGAGACCCGATCACTTTGCAGGAAGTCAAGGCCGCCATCGCGGCGTTGGTGCCTGGTAAGATGCCGGGTCCTGATGGCCTCCTGTAAAAAAGAGGCTCTCTATATACTGAACCAAAGTGAGGTATAGTGTGCACAGAGTCCACAGTCCCCAGAGGTATGGCAGAGGCTAAAGTTAGATATAACCTTACACTCTAAAGTGGTTGCTAGGTCGAGCAGTAAGGCAGTATCAGAGGACAGTGTAAATCATTTGTTGTACACACTCAGTCAACAAATGGTCTCACACACTCAAGAACTGAACTTCAGCTCAATTGTTTTGTGTATAAAAATATATAGTTACTTTATTTTAGAACCACAGTAGGTATCATAAATAATTTATCAGAATGAGATGTTGCAATTGAATACTTTCAAATAGCAGTTGACTTTTAAATGCAATAGTTACAGTTGTTGCAATATGCAACACAAGTTTAAACACAAAATAACATTGAGCTCAATGGGAGTTTTGAAGTAAATGCAATAAAATCACTTTACGATAGTTTCTCTAACTCAGGGCTGGTCCTGGATTCAGCCCTGTTGCATTTCCTGTGAACAGTTGAAAGAAATTCTTTTTGTTACACAGGCGATTTTTAAGGAATATTTGTAAGTTTGGAAAATCGACACTTAGAAGAATTTCTGGTAAAAATCAGACAATGTATTCCTATGGAGGAAAATTGGGTTAACAGTAAATCACAATTATAATAACTTTTCAGGTTCAGTGCTGTGCTGAAAGATACAGCCCTAGCATCTTCCCTGATTGCAGGTGAGTAAATTAGTTTTTGAAGTTCGCACGATTTTTAAAGAATATTTGTAATTTTGAAAATCGACATTTAGAAGAAATTCTGAGTGAAACTCAGCCAATGTTACCCTATGGAAGAAATCAAGTTATCGGTCTTTGGGTAAGTACTCGGCTGGCAGAGTTAAGGTTATGGGGGTAGACTCAAGGGTCTCCCAGGATCAGATAAGTACAGTTGTTACACCCTCAGCGACACAGGGACAGCCGGGTGCAGAGTAGGCCCAATGTTATCCTACGGAGGATAGGGGGCCTTGGGTTGGTGGCTGCTAGCAGGCAAGCCACGCGGCTGTGGGAGCTGAGCTCCTGGTCACTTACTCAGGGCAACTGGGGAAGTAGAGTAGGATAGATGCTGCACTCCCAGTGGCACTCGGGCGGCTTGGTGCAGGGTGTGTTTGGGCCTTCGGGCGCCCAATGTATTTCAATGGGAGACTTGGAAGGTAAACAAAGGCTGCAGGCTCGGGGACGGAGATTCTTCTGGTGCGACTACCACTTCAAGAGGTTAGTTGGGATCTTGGAGGATAGGTAGACACCCAGGAGTTTGGCACAGGGGGCCGTGGGGCACCGGGTGCAGTGGTGTCTTTTGGTGTCGGGAAATCTCACCCTCAGCTGGTCGCGGTTGGAGGGGTCCCTTGTGGTGAGTCTGCAGGGGTCGTCGAGGAGGGTCCTTGGGCACTGGATTAGTGGTCACAATCGCCGGGGGAATGTCCTCAGGGTCTTTGTTCACTCAGGCACGGGCCGGGCTCAGCAGGTGCAGAGTGTGCTGGATTCGCGGTTCCTGGCTGGCACCAGAGGTTGTTGCTGTTTGAGCAGAACCACTGCTCATGGGAGTCCCAGTCTTTGGATGAGCAAGGCAGGCAGGTCCTCCGGGGTTTTCGAGGTTGCTGTCCGCAGGAGACGCCGGGGCTTTAGCAGGAGCAGGTTCAAGGATCGGCAGGCTTGTAGGGCTGGGGCCAAGTCAGTTGGTGTCGTCCTCTTGTTAGCAGCTCTTCTTTCTTCTTCTTCTTCTTCTTGTTTCAAAATCGGGATCTCAGGAAGGAAGGTTCAGAGTGCCCCTAAATACTAAATTTAGGGGTGCTACAGGTAGGGCAAGGGCAGGGACCAATGGGTCCCTGTCCTGGGGTGAATACACCCCCTATTCTGCCACTCTCCAGTGGGAGGGGGCAGGAGCCTAGCTCTGATTGGGTAGGGCTCCCCATCCTCAAGATGCCGGTAGCCCGGAGTTGTGCTTCACCTGGTCATGAGCGAATTTTGCGGATCTCGCGTTCGCGAATTTTGCGGATTTGCGGATTCGCAATCCGCAAAATCCGCGAATTCCCGCGAATTTGCGGATTTTTTTTTTTTTGTGTTCGCCCGTGTTTCTGCCAGTTCGCGAGGGTTTTGTACACTTTCGCAAATTGCGAACTTACCTGTCGGGTCGCAAGTTTCGCGAACTTGTTGTTTCTACGTGTCCAGCCTGTTTGGGACACTCTTCTTCATCACTGCCACTCTCTGTCACCACTGCCACTCTCTGACTACTCATGCCACCCTCTGGCCCACCCATGCCACCCTCTGTTTCATCACCACACCCTCTGGTTGTCCAGTGTACATTATTTTCGGCAAAGCAAATCACACCTTCCCTGCCTCAAGTGACCTGAATTAATTTGGGGCTGATTAATGTGTCACAGAATATTTTTTTAGCTGGCACCTGCTTCCTTAGTGCGCCCTGATTAGTGATCTTTTGCACTTGCTAAGTGCTTTCATTGTTGCAAAATTAGTTACAACACCTGCCCTGCCCCAACTGACAATAATGAATTAGGGGCTGATTAATGGATTTTAACTTCCAGCCTGGCTCCTGCTTGTCTCCCTTAGCTGTAATTCAGGACCTTTGTGGCATATGTGTAACTATTCTGAGGTTCAGAGCAGGGTCACATAATAGTTTCAACTGGCAACTGAACTCTGGAGGGGCCCCTCAGGAAGCACTACAGGAAATGGCTACTAATGATGAGCCTGAACTTTTGAACCTGGTAAGTAGTTACTTTCAGTTTTGCTAAGATCGTATTTCTGCAATTTTGCACTTATTCGCGGGGCGCGAACTCACGCGAACTCACGCGAACAGTGCGAGCAGTGCGAGCAAAATCCGCTGCTCGCGGATTTGCGGATTTTGCGGGAGATTCGCAAATCTCGCGGATTGCGGATTTCCCGAAAATCCGCAAAATCCGCGAGCGGAACGGATTTTCCGCCCATGCCTAGCTTCACCTCGCCTCTCCCACCTGAGGGATGGGGTTGGAAGAGGCTGGCACCCCCTCTTTCCTTCCTTTGTTTTTCCAGCGTGTCTTCCCGCCAGAGTGGGGGTCAGAACCAGTGGGGGCCAGTTGCTGAGTACAGCAAGTGGCCTGGAGAAGCTCACAAAAGTGACATGCCTTTGAAGCTTCCCCTGCCCATCCTGGGGAGGAGGCTTGGCACCTCGTCCCAGGATGTGCATTGTTTCAGGCCCCCGAGAGCGGCAGGCTCTCGACCCAGGGGTCCAGAAACATGTCTGGTGGTGGTAGCCTTGGTAGCCATGCAGTCAGGACACTGGGAGTTGGTTAGGTTTCAGGGGGCATCTCTTAGAAGCACTCTGTTGTGCATTTGGCATTAAATCCCACACTGGCATCAGTGCAGGTTTATTGTGCTGAGAAGTTTGATATCAAACTTCTCAGTCTTCAGTGGAGCCATTATGGTACTGTGGAGTTCGTTATGACAACCTCCCAGCACCATATACTCTTAATGGCATCACTGCACTTACAGTGCCCAAGAATGACCCTGGGTACTGTAGGGGAACAGGGCTCATGCACCTGTGCTCACACCACTGGCATAGTGCACCCAGCCAGAGGGGTGACTGAGGTATGCCAGGGTAGTGTGTTTGTGGGTATGGCACAAAGGAATGTGTGCCATGTTGACTCTCTGTTTAGTTCTGCACCAAGACACTCAGCCTGCAAAGGCAGTGTGTGTGTGTCAGGGTACAGGGCCGATAAGGGTGGCACAATAAGTGCTGCAGGGTTCTTCTCTGGTCACCATGCCCAGGGACTGACAGATGGCCAGAGATGCCATTTGGGTTGAGGTTTAAACACAGTTTTAGGGAAGGAACACAGGCCCTGGGCACTTGATTGGCAGGACCCCAGGGCACACTCAGTCAAAGTACATCAGGAATTCAGCAAAAAGTGGGGGCATACCATGCAAGAAAGATGGCACATTCTCACACCTCATGGCTGAGTTCTATCAGCGCTTCGCCGACATGCTAGCCCCGCACCTGGTTACGTTATTTACGGAAGCATATGAGGGGGGCGGGTTGCCCAACTCCACCCGAATGGTGCTTGTGATCCAGCTCCCAAAGTCCAAGAAGCCAGAGGCTGGAGTGAGGGAGTACAGGCTTCTCTCCAAGCTTAATCTGGATTTTAAGATCTTAGGGTAGGATAGGATAGGATGATATTTATAAAGCGCACTAAAACCAAAAGGTGTCAAGGCGCTGGGCAAAAAGGAAGAGAGACTAGCAACTATCAGCTAAAAGGCAAAGAGCCAGGTCTTCAGAAGCTTCCTAAAGGTCTGGAGCTAGTCAGCCGTGGTGATAGAAGGGGGCAAAGAATTCCAGAGTTTTGCAGCCGCCTGTGAGAATGAGCGCCACCCCATTTTAACCTACGGAGTCTGGGAGAGACGTTTTTTATGAGTAGGGGATCTGAAGGCTCTGCCTGGAGTGTACCATTAGAACAAGGTTTTGCGATGTGGTGATTATTTGCTATGCATAGCCTTGTACGCCAAGTTTAGAGCCTTGAAGGAGATGCGCTTCCTGATCAGAAGCCAGTACAAGGCACAGATTCCTTCCATGGCGGACTGGTGTTTCGGGATGTTAAGAATAAGTATAGCTGCAGCATTTTGACCCACCTGAAGCTTGTTCAGAGAACCTATGCTAGCATTGAGTTATAATGCATTGCAGTAGTCTAACGGGAGGTAACTAGTGCAATGATGGTGGGCCGATGTAGCTCAGAGGGAATGTACAGCAGCACTTTCTTCAAAATATTAAGGATGTAAAAACAAGTACTAACTGTGCAGTTCACCTGGGCGTCAAAAGAAAGGCTCTTGTCAAAGAGGACTGCCAGATTTTTAGCCATTTTAACTGAAACAGGAAGGGCACCGCAGATTGCAAAGTATTGGCGGGCAGGCTACTCCCCCATCTGAAGTCCCTCATCCACCCAGACCAAGATGGGGTTATTCCATCACACAGCCCTTCTTATAACCTTCGCAGGCTCTACTCAATACTTTACCATGCGGAATCTCCAACACACCGACGGGTGGCGGTTCTGTTGGTTGACTTTGAGAAGGCTTTCGATACGGTGGGCTGGGAGTACCTATTTGAGGTGATGCTGCATATGGGTCAGGGGGAAGTTTGGTTGCAGTGGGTGCGGCTTCTTAATGGCTCTCCTTCTGCGAGAGTCAAGACAGGTAGAACTATTTCTAGGCAGTATAAGATATCCCAGGGGTCAAGGCAGGGGTGTCCCTTCCCCGCTCTTGTTTGCCCTGGCCATTGAACCTCTGGCATAAAGGTTCCACCTGGGGGGAAGGGGCAGGGACTGTCCCTTGGTGGGCAGCGGCACCACGTCTCTCTATAAGCGGGTACATGTTGCTATACCTGACGGAGGCAGTTGAGTGTACTGCTGAGGCTTTGCATATCCTGGATGACTTAGCTCGGCTCTCGGACATCAGTGTCAATGAATCCAAGTCAAATCTGTTCCTGATAGCGGGACCATACCCAGACCAGCGACCCAGACCAGCGACGTTGCCAACCGACACTCTCTGGGCTCAGCGCACTGTAAAAGGGGGCAGAATCAATCGATAACCTTTAAGTATTGCCCGGCGTTAGTCGCCTCTCATACCACTCGAAATTATCAAACAAAGAGGCAGGCGCTGGAGACTGGAAGGCAGAAAACAGAAGTTTACTCCGTCGGAGGAGAACACATCAGGTCAGACAACAGGGTATCGTCTCGAGGTGCTCTCACCACATCTGTGAGGCCTGGCCTCTTATACACAGGTTTATGGCTTTATTGCATGAAACACATTCTTGTTAATACTTTGATGTACGGAAAGACATCCTCGGAATCCCCGCTTCAAGCCCGTTCCCACACATATCTACAGTAGAAGTCCCCACCCCGATCTCAGTAGGTGATGACTGTCACACAGCTGGACATTCCACCGGTTCCCGAAATGTGTGAGGCTGATCGGATCTCATGGGGTCAGAGCTTTGATCAATCGCAGCTCCTTTGAAGAAGGGCAACTTCTTACAGTAGGGGGGCAATAAACTGCATCCCCAGGACCAGGTGATGGCCTGGGATCCGGTCGGACAATCGAGCAAAGAGGAAGGGGTTCATCAAAGGATGTGTGATCATGAAAGGGATGGAGGGAGGTGTTAGCCGGGTACAGGATGTGGCTCCGGGGGCAGGGACACGCTGAAGGGGGTGGCTTATGGCCCAAGCATGTGAGAGCGGGGGCTGTCAGTGCGCGGGGGATGCTTGCGAGATCAGAGAGAGACGAGCTGGCTATCGGCAGTGGGAAGAGAGGCCATGGTACTCAATATGGCTGCTGCTTACGCACACATATGAGCCTGGAAAAGCAACAAGATGGCGCCGATAATGTTTATGCCGCAACCTAGATTTTAACAGTCCTCCCTTTTCAACATATCTAGCCAGCTTTTCAATCTATATCTATCCCCATTATCTTACGGATTTCTACTTCGTGTGTTCAGCTTCGAAGTCCAGAGTCTTAGGGCAGATACAGTTAGCAAAAAGTGAGAACAGGGGTGGCAAGCATTGAACACCGAGGCAGAATCCACATATTATGACAATCGGTATCAATACGATCATAAACAACCTCCACCCCCAGTCCTTTACAGCACTCCAGAACCAGCTCCCAAGCGACCATTCTTCTTGTTCCTGATGAACCTCTGAGGAAAGTCTGTGGAGGTGTTCGATGGCCTTGTAGACTGAAGGCGAATTGTCCGGTATGTAGGTGCAGCAGCTGGATCCAATGATGTGGCATGCTCCTCCACGATCCGCTAAAACCACATCCAGAACAAGGCGGTTCTGAAGGGCCACCAGGCGGACCGCCTGAAGCTCGGCTGTATTGTTTGTGAGGATGCCAGCTGTAATGTTCATCGTCGTTTCAACTGCCTAGGTCAAATGTCGGATGGCACGGCTGTTCGCCATCGGACCCCAGAGTGGAACAAGTCCCTTCATTGCGTCCAGGAACTGTGCTCCGGTGGAGTCGGCTTGCTCAATGTCTCTTGCTCACTTTTGTCGGTGGTGGTTTGCTGGAGCCACGTAGGTCGGAGGAAGGATGAAGGCGATGTAGCAGGTACCTCTCAAGCCCTTTGGGAGCAAGGTGTAGGCTTTGGTACCGCAGACAAAGTACATGTTCGGAGAGGTGACAAAAGAGGGTGGATCAGCTGAGTCCAAAGTTCTGGTGATGTGGCAAGCGCTGTGGCCCACCAACTGTGTCCCGAGGCCTTCGATGCATACAAGGCCCGAGACGTTGACGACAGACAGGCCACAGTCAGGGTGACAGCTGTTCGTTTCCGGAGGTAGTAGAAGGTGGGTCTGGCTGGATTGTTGAACACCTGCATTTCGACCCGTTCTTTGGCAGGGATATCCATATGAAAGGAGGCATTGGATGTCACAGGGCAAAAGGGAGCAGCGGTTCTTCCTGTTTTGTTCAGCCAGAACCCATGAAAAAAGTGCGACACAGTTTTGCTGGAAGTGGCATTATCCCTATAACTCTCTTGCAAGAGGATCAGCCAAGCAAGGCAGGAACCATGAACGGAGAAAGGTGAAGGGGTGAAGGGGATGGAATGTCCAGTGGCATGTGGTAGCAACCCACAGATCCAGCAATTCGTGGCATTGGCGGCAAGGTTGTGTTGGTGCAGCAACTGCACGAAGGAGTTGTTCCAGAACTCCTTACGCCTTTCTCGGAGCTGAGGTGAAAGAGAGATCAGGTAGTGTTCTTTCATGGTGGTAGGCTGTGCAGTAGTCAGAAATGTCTTATGAGCTGGTGCGCTCTCTTCCACGATCCAGAGGGTGGCCATGAGGAGGAGGCAAAAGATAAGGGCGATAAAAAGAGCAATAGTCTTTGAGCTGTGCATTTTGTCAGTCTTTGGGTTTCTGTAGTGGATCTTCGGATGTCTGGTTGCTTCCATCATCTTCGTATCGGGCGCTTCCATCATCTTCAAGGGGCTCGGTAGCGGGCAGAACCATTCGTTTAGCTTCTCTCCTGGCAGCCTTAGTAGTGTTAGGCCACCGTTCTGAGATTTGTAACTTAGTCAGTGGTCTGCTTAGCCGAAGCTCCCTCCTTTCGTCGCAGGTTATACTCTTCTTTGGATGGCACAGTGGGATCGGGAAATTTTGCCAATTCAAGTGTCTCTGTATCAGGGTAACAGCTCAGGGATGGTCGGTCTTTGTTCAGGAGCTCTTCTTGGGTGGCCACGTCTTCGGTAGTCGTCAGGGTCGATGTTATTTTCTTACAGTGATGTGCGTGCAGCCAGTTTCGCTTTCCCTCCACTCGAAGAGCTGTTCGGGTGGTGATCAAGACTTGCCAGGGGCCCGTCCACCGGGGTTCCAGACTCTTTCCACGCTGGAAGTTTCGTATTAGTACAAAATCGCCAGGTTGGATGTCGTGTCCGGTGCCCCTGGAAGCATCGGGGATGGCCAGCAGCACCTGCTGATGGGTAACAGACAGTGTTTTAGTCAGATTATACAAATAGTCAGACATTAGGACGTCCGGGACGTCGTGAATGGATGTCGGTTTTGGCGCAGACCAAACGCTCATAGGCCGGATGAAAACGACCTCGTAGGGGTTCAAGTGGTGTTTGGAGGGGGTGTAACGCATTGATAGCAATGCCAGTGGGAGATCGTCTGGCCATTTCAGTCCTGTGGTAGCCACTATCTTTGCTAGTTTGAGCTTCAGGGTGGCATTATGTCGCTCAACCAGTCCAGCAGATTGGGGGTGGAAGACTGCGTGAAACTTCTGTTTTACACCCAACCCCTTCAAGATGAGTTGGATAACCTCGGCTACAAAGTGGGGGCCATTGTCGCTCCACAAAATTCGATAAAGGCCATAGCGAGGGAAGAATTCCTTCCGTAATACCTTTGCGGTAGCAATGGCAGTGTTGTCGCGAGTTGGATAGGCTTTCACCCACTTGCTAAAGGTGCACACGACAACAAGTACATACTTTAGACCTTGGCATCTTTCTAACTGGATGTAGTTCATCTGTAGGACTTCGAAGGGATGATTGGGGACCCCAAACCCTCCCCGGGGTACGACAGTTCCTTTCTCAGGGTTGTGTTGCAGGCATATCAGACATTGTTGGACCAGACGTTTAGCTGAGTCTGTGATCTTGTCATTGTGCCAAACTCTGGAGACAAGTTAGGCCATGGGGGCAGATCCTATGTGTGCAGAGGAGTGTGCCATGGTCAGTATGGGGATCAGGTACGAGTTGGGTAGCAACCATTTATTTGTGTCTTTTGTCAGCCAGCAGCCTTCATCGTCTTTCAGTACCACCCATGCCCATTCAGTCAATTCGTGTGGTGAGCTGGCCATTTGGATGTCCCTAATAGTTTCCCTAGCGTCCTTCCATTTTTCTGCTTGTGCTCTGGTCACGTACATGCGTGTCGTCGTCCTATTCTCGGCTGTGGTCCGGGTAGTGATGTCGGCCAGTGCATTCCCCTGCCCAATGATGTCCGTCACCTTTTTGTGTGCCTGGCATTTGATTACAGCAAGTTGTTTGGGAAGGAGGACTGCTTCAGTCAGAGCGGAGACTAGATCTCCATGTAGGATGGGTGTGCCGTGTGAGGTCAGGAATCCCCTCTCCTTCCACAAGAGCCCAAAATGATGAACCACCCCGAAGGCGTACTGGCTGTCCTTGTATATATTTGCTGTCGTCCCTGCTGCTAGGATGCACGCTGGTGTGAGGGCAATCAGTTCTGCTGCCTGTGCAGATCGTTGTGTGATACGGGCTGTCTCAACTACAGTTCGGGCTGTGGTAACTGCATAAGCAGCTGAGGGGGTGCCGTCGGGGAGTTTGATGCAAGAGCCGTCCACCCATAGCTCTCCGTCAGGATCTGGGAAGGCAGTGTCTCGGAGGTCAACCCTAGTCCTAGTCTGTTCGTCCGTGAGGGTCACACAGTCATGTATAGGGGACACATTGGGGTCGTTTTCAGGTAGGGGTAACAGAGTGGCTGGATTCAGCGTGGTGCATCTTTTCAGTGTGATGTGGGGTGCAAGCAGAGTCAGTTCATACCCAGTCAGTCGTGCACTAGTCAGATGCTGCGTCTTAGTCTGGTTCAGGAGGGCGTCAACCGCATGGGGCACTAACACCGTAAGGGAGTTCGAGAGCACGATTCCCTCACTTTGTCGGATAGAGACAGCAGCGGCAGCTACAGCTTGAAGGCCGGCAGGCAAAGCTCTGACTACGGGGTCAAGAGTGGCAGAGAAGTAGGCACATGGGCGTTGCTTGGGGCCGATGGACTGAGTCAGGACAGACAAAGCGCACCCCTCCCTTTCGTGACTGTAGAGGGAGACGGGCTTTGTGTAATCTGGGGTTCCTAGGACTGGTGCTGAACAAAGGGCATCTCGTAACTCTTTGAAGGAGGATTGGCATTTGGGGGTCCAAGGGAGTGGGAAGGGGACATCTTTAGCCAACATGGAAAGTAGTGGTTTTACAGTGAGACTGAAATTTGGCAACCACTGTCGACAGAAGGAGGTGAGACCTACCAGGGACCGGACTTGTTTCTGGGTCTTAGGGACAGGGGTTTCTAGAATGGTCTGAATACGATCGGGTGTAAGATTTCTCCCATCTTTGGACAAGAGGTGGCCTAGGTAAGTTACCTGAGGTTGGCAGAATTGTAACTTCTTCTTGGAGCCCTTGTGGCCATTTTCCGTGAGGAAGTGCAGGAGTTGGATGGTGGCTGTGACTGCAAGTGGAGTGGTGTCGGCCGCCAAAAGGATATCATTGACGTACTGTATCAACACCACTCCATCCGGTAACTGGACTGCGTCCAGCTGTCTCTTGAGGACCTGGCTATAGATGCTGGGACTTTCAGTGTAGCCTTGGGGTGCTCTACAAAATCTATATGAGCGGGCTTTTAAGGTGAAGCCGAAGAGGTAGTGGCTGTCTGGGTGGATGGGGATGGAGAAGAATGCGTTCTTGAGGTCGAGGTGGAAGGAATCAAAGTCAGAATGGTGTTGATGTCTGAGACTATGGGGTACTGAGGTACAACTACCTTGTTGACCTCTCGTAGGCCGATGATGAAACGGTACGCTTTCTCATCTCCCTCACCCTGCTTCTTTACAATGGGTAGGATAGGGCTGTTGCAAACATTGCTAACTACTACCTCTACCACTCTTGCATCTATCAGGGACTGGATAATCTTTACCAATGCCTTCTCGGGCAATATCCGATATTGTGGAAGTTTTGGGAGTATTGCGTCCTGTCGAACAGTTATATGCACTGGTTCAATCATCATGCGTCCTACGTCCGAGTCAGTTTTGGCCCACAGGTACAGAGGTAGAGTGTCGAGTAGGGACAGGTCAGCATCAGTGATGGAAAACATGTGTGTTGTGGGACAAGGTCTGAGCAGAGTCGGGTTGTCGTACAGAATGACTCGAACTCCGTCTTGTGAACATCTAATAGTAGCTCGGAAATGTTTCAATAAGTCAAGTCCCATGATGGCGTCGGGGGTGTTGGAGGATAGCAAAAACGTCGTGTCAGTGGTGTTATTTTCCAAGTCAAAGGAGATCAGTGTGGACAAGGGATTAGTGGAGGACGTTCCATCGAAACCTATTGATGTTACATGTGAGCCAGACAAGGGTGCCCTTGGAATCAGTCGTTTAGATAACGAACTACGTGTTGCGCCAGTGTCTACCAAAAATGGAGACTTCATACCCAGGACCTTAGCGGTGACATAAGGACCTTGCTGGTCAACATAGAGCTCGACTGGATCCCTCCCTTGCCCTTGGCAGTCCTATGCGAAGTCGTGGGTGTCGTCACAGTCAGACTGTTGGTACTGGTTCTGTCGGGGACGGTCAAATGTGTTTGGTCTGCCTGGCCTGTCGTTGTTGGTGTCGTTTGTGTACCCTCATCCCTGTCCTCTATTTCTTGGCCCACCCGCTACGTCTCTTGCTCCCTATTTTTGTTAGTTTCTAGCAGAAACGGACGCTGGGACTTCCAATGACCAAATCCTTTACAAAACGCACACTGGTTCTCATCGATGTCTTTACGCCCAGCGTAGGGTGCGGATGTACGGTCTTTAGGGGGTGGATTTCTAGGAGCATTTGATTGGTAACTTCCTTTGTACTGTTCCCTTCCTATAGTCACCCCTTGCAACTGTGCGATCATCACCCTTTCCTTCAGGTCCTTCTTCTTTTCTCAGTCGCCCTATCGTTCTCATTCTTTTGATGCTCATTGTACTGGGCCATCTGAAGGATAGCCGCAGGTTTGGAGGCCGCCCAACTACTCTAGCTAGTCTGTAGTTTCTGTGAGACTTCCTGCGACAGACCTTTGACATAATTCTGGACAAACAGATGATGTCCGGTCGCAGTGGTCATGTCCTGGCCACTGTAATCGGAAAACACTGTCTCGAACCGGGAGAAATATTCTGATACGTCTTCCTGGGGTTTCTGGCAGCAGGCCGTTACTATCGACCAGTTCACCTTCTTTTCTGGGATCAGGGTTTTCAATTTCTGGATGATCTTGTCCGGGAGTTCTAAAATGGATTTTAAAGGTTTCTGTCCAGGCTCTCGTTGTTTATCTATGCCATTGAGTTGTGACACCAACCACCTAAAATGCATCCTGCTCAACACCCGCTCGGTCCACAGACACGCCATCGACCTTTGGAATCTACTAGACACCATCTCTCCGGACGTCGCCTTCCTAACAGAAACATGGATGAACGCCTCCTCAGCCCCGGACATCACTATTGCCATCCCGGAAGGCTACAAGATCATCCGAAAAGACCGCACCAACCAAACAGGAGGAGGCATCGCTATCGTCCATAAGAATTCCATCCGCATCTCAACCAGCTCAGACGTCAACCTCGCTAGCGCCGAACACCTTCACTTCCAGATCCACACCGACCCCAAGACCACACTCAGAGGCACCCTCCTCTACAGGCCTCCAGGACCCCGCGCACAATTCAGTGAAGACATCACTGACTTTATCACCCCACACGCCCTCCCCTCCGAGGACTACATTCTATTGGGAGACCTCAATTTTCACCTGGAAAAGAGCAACGACCGCAACGCCACCACCCTTCTGGACAATCTCGCCAACCTCGGACTCAAACAACTCGTTAATACCCCCACTCACTACGCAGGTCACACACTCGACCCCATCTTCACCTCCAGCAAACATATCTCCTTCAGTCACACCACAGTTCTCCATTGGACGGACCACAGCTGCGTTAACTTTGTCTACAAAAAGACCACAACCCACAACCATCCTCAACCCACTCTGCGAAGAAACTAGAACAAAATCACCATCAAACAGATCTCCTCATCACTTCTTCAAAACCCCCCTGCCCACTCTTCGAACCCCAACCAAGCAGCCATCAACCCCACTCAATGGCTAACCAACAGCGCCGACAACCTAGCACCTTTGAAAAAACGTCAAATCAAACTAGGCAGCAAAAACGCCCCCTGGTTCAACGATGAACTTAAGAAATCCAAGAAACTCTGAGAAGGCCTGGAAAAAAGACCCAAACACCAGCACCAAGGACGCCTTCAAAAACGCCACCCGCACACACCACCAACTGATCCGGACTGCCAAGAAAGCCGCACTTAAAGACCGACTAGACAACAACGCCCACAACAGCAAAGAATTATTCAACATCGTCAAAGAATTTACCAACCCCTCAGCCAACTACAACGACATCACTCCCTCTCAAACCCTTTGCAACTCCCTAGCTTCGTTCTTCCACAACACATTCGCAGACATCCACAACAGCTTCGTCAACCAACCCGGAGACCAACCCACCCAACCTTCTGCCGTACCTTCACCCCCCTTGAACATCCTTAATGACTGGAACCCAATCTCCACTGAGGACACCATCCGCCTGATGAACTCCATCCACTCAGGATCCCCCACAGACCCATGCCTTCACCACATCTTCAACAAAGCAGACGCCATCATAGCACCACACCTCCGAGACGTCATCAACTGCTCCCTCAATTCCGCCACCTTCCCGGAAAGCTGGAAACACGCCGAACTCAGCGCCCTTCTGAAAAAACCCACAGCTGACCCCACCGAACTCAAAAACTACCGCCCCCATCTCGCTCCTTCCATTCCCGCCAAAGTCATCGAGAAAGCTGTCAACAACCAGCTCGCCGCATTCCTCGAAACCAACAAATCCCTCGACTCCTCACAGTCCGGCTTCCGAGCAAAACACAGCACTGAGACCGCACTCATCGCAGCAACAGACGACATTCGAACTCTACTGGACAATGGAGACACAGTCGCTCTCATCCTCCTTGACCTCTCCGCAGCCTTCGACACAGTCTGTCATAGCACCCTGCTACAACGCCTCAGAAATATCGGAATCCAAGGAAAAGCACTGGATTGGATCACCTCGTTCCTTACCGGAAGAACTCAGAGAGTCCGCATCCCACCATTCAAGTCAGAGGCAACTGAAGTCATTTGCGGCGTGCCACAAGGATCTTCACTCAGCCCCACCCTCTTCAACGTATACATGAGCCCCCTCGCGGCCATCGCACGCCAACACAACCTCAACATCATCTCCTACGCTGATGACACTCAACTGATCCTCTCACTCACCAAAGACCCGAACACCACCAAAACCAACCTGCATGAAGGAATGAAAGAAGTAGCCGAGTGGATGAAGCACAGCCGTCTGAAATTGAACTCAGACAAAACTGAAGTCCTTATCTTAGGTACCTCCCCCTCCGCCTGGGATGAATCTTGGTGGCCAGAGGCCCTTGGTAAAGCACCCATCCCGACGGACTATGCACGGAACCTGGGCATCATCCTGGACTCCTCACTCTCGATGAACAGACAAGTCAACGCCGTTTCATCATCTTGCTACAACATTCTTCGCATGCTCAAAAAAACATTTCGCTGGATCCCCACCGAAACTAGAAAAACGGTCACCCACGCACTGGTCACAAGCCGCCTGGACTACGGAAACACCCTTTACGCCGGTACCACCGCAAAACTTCAGAAAAAACTCCAGCGCATCCAGAACGCATCAGCCAGACTCATACTGGACATCCCGTGTAAAGACCACATTTCTAGCCACCTAAAAGACCTCCACTGGCTTCCCGTCAATAAGAGGATAACATTCCGCCTCCTAACCCACGCACACAAAGCACTTTACGAACTTGGACCCGAATGCCTCAACACACGACTTTCCTTCTACACCCCCTCCCGCCAGCTACGCTCCTCCAACCAAGCCCTTGCTGCTGTACCTCGCATCAACAAAACCACCATGGGAGGAAGATCCTTCTCCTACCTGGCAGCTAAAACCTGGAACTCACTTCCCATTCACCTTCGCCTCACTCAGAACCACCTAGCATTCAGAAAGCAACTTAAAACTTGCATATTCGACAAGTAATTCCCCACCCTTCTACAAGCGCCTTGAGACCCTCTGGGTATGTAGCGCGCTATATAAATTATTTGACTTGACTTGACTTGACTATGTCCGAACAGCTCAAGGTGGTCGACTTTCCGGATTTGCTTCCACACATCAGCCGGCAGACATAGCCCGAAAAACAAATCGATGTCCGCTAGGGTCATAATCGTCAACCCAAGGCTGTGCCTAGTTGAGTATAAAAGGCAGTGGGGTTCTTTCGTAAATCGGGTAAGGATTTTCGGAAAGTCAGGATGTCTTGACGATCCCATGGTTGGTAAACCCAGTTATAAACTACCCTTCCTCTTGCATCTTGGTGGTTAATGTCATCATGCGTTCCCTGTCCTCGTGGGGGAACCCAGTAGGGAGCGGCCTCCTTTATAGGCATCATTTTTTCGGTTCGGGGTTCGGTCGCTACAGGAGTTGTAGTCTTAGTTTCTAGCCTCTGTTCAGTGAGGTGGCGGAAAACTTCAAGCGTACGCGTGAAGAGGTCCGTCACATCACACTCACCTTCGTCTCCAATGTCGACTTTCCTATACAGAGTCGTTAGGCTCTCGGGACCTTTGTCTTGGTATCGGTCCTCATAGGCATTGAGGGTGTGATAACAAAATCGCACAACAAAATGTCGTCTGTGGCTATCAGCATATGAATTGTACATATCAGTTACGTATTCCTTGCTCTCTTTTCATTCCACCAGTGTCTTCACTATCTTATCGATCCCTGCTCGTTCATCTTTGCTCAACTGGTTCATTCTTGTAGAATCTTTCTTTCTAATCTCAGGGTCATCTAACGTTACTGCTTGGGCTGTGTTCAGTACAAGGGGCTCGGCCGGCGCGGAGGCCGTGAGGACCGAGGTCCTGGCACTATTCTCACCTGTACTTGGGGGCTGTGGGTGCTGTGCTAAGGGTTGGGAGGGGGCGTATGGAGGGGGCATGTAGATGATTGGGGGACCTAGTAATAAATCAACGTTCGCTCGTTGTTTCGAGGGTAACTCAGGGTAGAGCGTAGAGGGTGTTCTAACGGGACATTGGCCCGATGTTTCGGACTCTTGTTTCTGTTTAGCTTCCTCTCTCTCCTTTATCTCTTCCTCTAACTTTTTGACAGCTAGGTGAGCTGCTTTTCGTAGCTCTTTCTCTAATCTTACTTCGTTTCTCTTTCTCCGTTGCGCTGCTTTTTTGCGCCACATGCCGAGACTATCAAGCATAGTGGGTGTTGTCTTATTGTTTCGCAGGGCTGTTTCTAGCACGTCTATTTTATTGTCATCGAAGGATCCTATCAGTGGCCACTGACTTTCCTGATCCTTTCTTGTATATTTATGCCATAGCTTACTATAAGCCACGGCGACTAATCCACATCTAGTGAACATGTCCTTATTAGGGGTGCCTTCCAGTGGAGCCGGATGGTTCATCTCTAATAAGCGGTCCGGGCTGAACCAACTACCAATCAGTGGGGAGAAGATAGGCATGACAGATTACAAAGGGGGACAAAGGTCCGCACTACCTATCCTTCACTACTTGCAAAGACTAGACAGAATATTTCTATTCTACGTTATTTGCAAACAGAGAATATCTCAAAAAGAACCAACTTCGAATAATCAATGTTCGGACAATCAATCAGTGGGGAGAAAAATAGGCACGACAGATTACAAAGGGGGACAAAAGTCTGCGTTACCTACCCTTCACTATCTGCAAAGGAAGAGAGAATATTTCTATTCTTCCCCGTTTGTAGGCAGAGAATATCTCAAAAACAATCAATGAGCAATACTAGTATTTTCAAACAATCGTTTCGCAATTTGTAGTATTACACAACCTTACCCGGACCGCATGGACAGTTTCTCGTCTTCCGCTTCCAGCGCCCGATCGTCCTCTATTCTCCGTTATTGCCGCGGCACTCCTGATGGTTCCCAGTCTGGACCGTAGATCAATCGAGAGAAGTCTGCTCGGAACCGGTGAAGTTCGGATGATCGGCTGCCAGACGAGGGTCTATCGGGCAGGTGCACTTCCCGATCGTTGCAGTCGTTCACTCTGTCGTCAGGACCTCTCCCACTGGATCCACAAGTCGCTGATGGGCCCAACGCTTGGAACGCCAATTGTAAAAGGGGGCAGAATCAATCGATAACCTTTAAGTATTGCCCGGCGTTAGTCGCCTCTCATACCACTCGAAATTATCAAACAAAGAGGCAGGCGCTGGAGACTGGAAGGCAGGAAACAGAAGTTTATTCCGTCCGAGCAGAACACATCAGGTCAGACAACAGGGTATCATCTCGAGGTGCTCTCACCACATCTCTGAGGCCTTGCCTCTTATACACAGGTTTATGGCTTTATTGCATGAAACACATTCTTGTTAATACTTTGATGTACGGAAAGACATCCTCGGAATCCCCGCTTCAAGCCCGTTCCCACACATATCTACAGTAGAAGTCCCCACCCCGATCTCAGTAGGTGATGACTGTCACACAGCTGGACATTCCGCCGGTTCCCGGAATGTATGAGGCTGATCGGATCTCATGGGGTCGGAGCTTTGATCAATCACAGCTCCTTTGAAGAGGGGCAACTTCTTACAGTAGGGGGGCAATAAACTGCATCCGCAGGACCAGGTGATGGCCTGGGATCCGGTCGGACAATCGGGCACAGAGGAAGGGGTTCATCAAAGGATGTGTGATCATGAAAGGGATGGAGGGAGGTGTTAGCCGGGTACGGGATGTGGCTCCCGAGGCAGGGTCGCGCTGAAGGGGGTGGCTTATGGCCCAAGCATGTGAGAGGGGGGCTGTCAGTGCGCGGGTGGATGCTTGCGAGGTCAGAGAGCGACGTGCTGGTTATCGGCAATGGGCAGAGAGGCCATGGTACTCAAAATGGCTGCTGTTTACACACACATATGAGCCTGGAAAAGGGACAAGATGGCACCGATAATGTTTACGCCGCAACCTAGATTTTAACAGCACCTTTAAATACCCGGGCATTCACATTTTTCACAACTTAGATGACAGAGAGGTCGGGAACCACGGAGGGGCGCACAGCTCACTTTGCTCTTGCATACGTTTCTGGTGCACGTTACAATTACCCATCACGGCTCAGACCACCCTGTCCAAGATGGCTATGCTGCCCTGGCTGTTGTATTTTTTTGTAAACCTGCCAGTTTTGAAACCGAGCAGCTGATTCCACCCCCTGAATACCCTCTTGCGGGATCTGGTGTGGGGAGACGGTTACCCTAGGATGTCTTTAAAACTTTACAACGCCCCATGTTGGAGGGTGGACTAGGAGACCCAAATTTCGAATTCTATGTGTTGGCTCCCCAGCTGTCGTGGTTGGCACAGTAGGTGGAGGGAGTAAATGAAGGGGGAACTTGCCTGTTGGACCCGGTGTCTAGCCCTAAACTGGTGAGGGCGAAGATATTGCACCGGCTACACCTACCCCTTACTGCTCCTTGCTGGAGTGCACAACTTTCCAGAGACGGAGAAGATGTCATGGGGGAGGGCGGCTTCCCACTAAGTACTCTCCCATGCTGCCCCTAGTGGTGCTCCTGCATGGCGACCCACAATCTATATTTACGAGCGACCAACTGGTGCTCTGATCAGGAGCTGGACTGGACAATATTGGGGACTGCTATCTAGACAAGGCACTGATTCCATTTGCAGAGCTGGTTGACAATTGCGGGCTTCCCCAGGGTCAGTTTTTACAGTATGAGGCACTAACACGCAAGTTTGCACGCTTATGTGACAGAGGGAGGGAGGAAGGAGTAGTTTCTTACCTGTAACTCCAGTTCTGTAGTAGGGGTATCTCTGTTATAGTCATAATCTAGTGAATAGTCCCACCCATGTGCGGGGACCCCGGAGCAATCAAAAATAATCTCTTAAGCTGTGTTCAGTGTAGTCCTGCATAGACACTTTAGAGAAAATTAAAGACAATAATGCAGCCTATATTCACAAGGCTACACTGTCCAGTACTTTAACTAGAAATGCAAAGGATATTCCACCAATATCACATTTAACACAGTCTGCTAAATTTCACCAATAGAGAAACTTCCCCTTCACAAAATCCTTGGAATGATAGATAGGAAGGGGTGGACAGACAAGCCCCCTAGGCTGCCATAATGTGTCTGGAAAAGGGATACCGTGCCTTTAAGGAACTCTCCAGAGACCCTCAGTATCCCATGATGCACAGCAATAGTCCTTTTACTTTCAGTTCTTTTTGAAGGTGTATAAAGCAAGGCCTGTAGCATACATTACAGTACAATTTTCTCCACTGGGGAGGAGGGCGGGCGCTTATGACTATAACAGAGATACCACCACTACAGAACTGGAGTTATAGGTAAGAAACTACTTCTGTAGTAGGGGGTCTCTGTGTATATCAAAAAACAAACAGGGAGAGTAGGGCCGAAGGGAACAGTTTAAAGACCTACTACTGGTTCATTTCCCCAGCAACATCATATGAATAACAAACAGGAACCTAGGAGGTCTATAGGCCAAGCATCTTGCTGGCAAGAACTGGCAAATATATCTCTATGTCGGTTGGTGCTACAGTCACCATGTAACAATGTCGAAAAGATAGAAAGAAAGCGAGAGACACATGTGTGAGAAAAAAGGAAAAAGAGTTGTTATGTCTAAGACTCAATTGGAAGACTGATCAAACCAGATCCAGTACGCATAGTTTGTGGGTAACCATCAAACAAACCAGGTGATCGGTCCTATCATTTGGCTGTCAACACTGTGACCTGGCGGGTCCTTCCATCATCTAGACCTCATGCCACACAGTCATAATAAGTACTGGATGCGGTCTACAGTGAACACTGAACCTCCAATCGTTGGTCTGATTGTGATAGTTAGTGAAAAGTAATAAGAAAACAGTGCAACATACAAAAAAAGGTGGTGAGTCTAAAATAGGGTGATGTGTCTAAACAGACACTTTAATAGAAAACAGGCACATCCCCTAATTAAAAAATAGGAACAGCGCAAACGACAGTATGGAACCAATGACTGTCGCAGTTGGGGCCAACATGTTTCTGCCTACCGGGCAACTCGTCCCTTGGCTTTCATCAGGGCCACTGCTCTAAAATAGTTGCTACTGTTATGTGTAGTGGAAATAATCATATAATCAGTGAAAAAAGATATAAGTAGGAACGATACAACCTGTAACTACAGTTATATACACATCCTCCTTGTCAGTGGACGCTCAACGTGATCTAGGAAAACATATATATGACATAATTTTGACGCACAAATGTGCTCTCAATCTCTCTTATACATGTGATAAACAGTTCAAAAAAGAAAGTATAATACATTTTGATTGCTCACCCAACATGACAGGGGACTGGACCTCACCTCACCTGGACCGTGCTCAGGTATATGAGGCCCCGCACTGTGGAACAGAAAAATGCGAACAGGGGAAGGCATCAAAACTCAATGCTACATGTAGAGTCTACAGATGTCTAATTTTATTCCCTGCTTAGTACGTCACATCTGTCCACCTTTACACTCGATGGTGGAGAACCAAACAGGAATCTGGCTAGTACCCCGTAAACTAACGCAAACACTCCAGATTGACATAATTCTGACCTTGTATATTCACTCTGAGTCAGTGTAATTAATTTAAATATATATGTATAGAGTAAGACATATATATATATATAAAAACAAAGCTAATGAAATATCCATAGACTAACAGAATTCATGTAGTTCTTGACAATAACCACTAGTACCACCGATTGGTGTATAAAACACCTCACTTTTCTAAAAGTCAACATAATTAATCAAGGTAATAAAACTAATGCATTACCTAACCAGTAACATGGATCATGCAGTTCTCAATGATGACCACTACTAAGTACCCAACCAACTCAATTGCTAGACTCACCTCTCCGTCGGTGCCACCAAACTTGCCTGAGGCTTGGTGGAGGCACCGAACCGGAGATGGTGTGGGTTTAAATTCCAAAACAACAAAGGGGACTACTTTACGTTCGTGTTTACATTATCATTGCCCACTGTTGTTGTGCCTCTGTGCTAAATACTTATCTAGAGAGCCGTTATGTGGACAGAAAGCGGGGCAATACTTCGTGATGAATCGCCCTATGCAGTTAAAGCCCTGTGAGGTTGACCGCAATGTTTTACCAAGCGCCGAGCGCCCGTATCACTCCGCAGGACTACAGAATGACGTCATAGCGGCCATTTCTGTAGTTCCAGCGGCGCGAGCGCTCCGAACGCGATTTCCGTCCAATATTCACAATCGTGATAGAGTGAGGTGGCTACTCTATCTGGGGGGTCCACATTGTGTGTTTCCTACTGTACTAATGATTCAAAAAAGGGGGTGGTGATGAACAGAGTGTCTGAATTAAGCAGACCACTCTTACCCAGTCCAAAGATCAGGGCTTGATCCATCACCGTTATTTAGCTCACTGCACCATCCCAGCTCAGAACCTGGCTATATGCAAATCAGTCTTTCCCTAGCCCAGTGCGTCATGGGAACAGGGCAGACTAAACTACCAAGCCAATTCTTCACCAGAAAGGAGACAAGCTTCCGGGGACCGGTTTCTGGCATGTCAGCCGTCGTCGGCCCGGCTTGCTTGAATCCTGATGGTGCAGTGAGCAAGGGACTCATGTCTGAGTATACCCTGCCACACCTATAGTGGCCAAAAACGATTCAGAAAAGGGGGTGGTGATGAACAGAGTGTCTGAATTAAGCAGACCACTCTTACCCAGTCCAAAGATCAGGGCTTCATCCATCACCGTTATTTAGCTCACTGCACCATCCCAGCTCAGAACCTGGCTATATGCAAATCAGTCTGTCCCTGGCCCAGTGCATCATGGGAACAGGGCAGACTAAACTACCAAGCCAATTCTTCACCAGAAAGGAGACAAGCTTCCGGGGACCGTTTTCTGGCATTTCAGCCGTCGTCGGCCCGGCTTGCTTGAATCCTGATGGTGCAGTGAGCAAGGGACTCATGTCTGAGCATACCCTGCCACACCTATAGTGGCCAAAAACGATTCAGAAAAGAAAGGGGGTAGTGATGAAACTCTGTCCATCACCACCCCTTGTTGTTAAATATTTTGTCTACCCTAAGCGTGGAAGGGTATACTCAGATGTGAGTTCCTTGCTCATTGCACCATCAGGATTCAAGCAAGCCGGGCCGACGACGGCTGAAATGCCAGAAACCGGTCCTCGGAAGCTTGTTTCCTTCCCAGTGTAAGAATTGGGTTGGTAGTTTGGTTTGCCCTGTTCCCATCATGCACTGGGACAGGAACAGACTAATTTGCATATAGTCAGGTTCTGAACTGGGATGGTGCAGTGAGCTAAAAAACGGTGTTGGATCTAGCCCTGAACTCTTGACTGGGTGAGAGTATTCTGCTTAATTCAGAAACTCTGTCCATCACCATCCCTTGTTGTTAAATCCTACTGTACTAAAGCATCCCGCACAACAGATAAAGATAATGCTAATGGAAGAGAAGAAGTGGGAATGAAAGAACTACTAAATGACAGCGAATCGGCCACTTTAGTAGTTCCGGTAATGTGTAGTACAGTTCTATAGAACTCTGTAACCAACAAGAAGTATAAAGTGTAGAAACCTAGATAAGATCTAGAGCCACTAGTGCACAGATCCAATCCTGGTATAAATTTTATTGAAATGTGTCGTACTGCTCAGAAAAAAGAACTATATTGTCTTGATCAGGACATGGATAGAGGAAAGACAAATGGAGCAAAGTCTATTGCTGAATAAAACCAAATGCCAAGTCCGTAAACATAGGACTCTGAACTCAGTCTTGTGGTGGGCCCATCTCAATAGTATCTCTCTGTGTGTTAGAAGGAAACTACAAAGTATACCATGGTATCTGATCATTGAGTACCTTTGTGTCAGCAGAGAGTTTGAAGACCCATCTTTGCTCTCTCATGAACAAGTATTTGGAGACATTCTTCACATGTGAGGGTATGAAGGGTTTCTCCAGAACCGTCCATACAAAGTCCTATTCCCCATGTTGTTTCTCAAGAAAGTGTCTTGTGAGTTGTGTCATGGATTTTTTACAGCGGAACGAGCTCTTATGCTCAAGCATGCGAACTCAAACCTTATGGGTAGTCATTCCTACATTTTGACAGGAACAAGGCAGGTCAATAGATAAACAAGATTCTCACTATTGCAATTGGTAAAGCAATTTTGTGACCAAGGCCTGTCAGTGCCTATATCTACTTCAGTAGAGTGTTTTGTCTGTGGACATACAGAGCAATTACCACAGGGATAGTGGCCAACTGCAGGTGGTAAATCCCATAAAGTGCCCAGAGTTCTTTTAGGCATCTCTTTCGGGCGCGTGTGTATTAGGCGATCCCTAATGCTGTTAGATCTTTTAAAGGCAAATAGGGGTAATGCAATCTTATCATTGCCATGGTTGAGGATACGCCAATGCTTCGTAATGATTTTCAGTAAGCTGTTACTTTTGGTGTTAAAAGTACTCACAAGTGTAAGTCTGTCAGTAGAAGTTTTGGGAACTGGTGGTTCTAAGAGCGCCTCCCGATTGTTGTTGTGCGCTCGTTTCAGAGACCATTTGATGAGTGGTCTCGGATAATGTCTATCCAACAGTTGTGAAGACAATTTCCTAGCATGAGTCTTAAAATCCTCCAATCTAGAACAATTCCTCCGGACACGGAGGAACTGGCCGTATGGTAAATTATCCCTAAGGGATTTAGGATGGTGGCTCTCGTATAAGAGTAACGAGTTTCTTGCCATCGGCTTCCTGTACAACTCGCTCTGCAAGCCTGCAGATGTCGCATAAATAGAGAGATCTAAAAAGGACAATCTCTCTTTGTGAGCCTCAAAAGTGAATCTGAGGAATTGAGTCCTTCTATTCAACCACAGGTGAAATTCACTCACTGATTCCAAATTCCCTCTCCACACTACCAACACATCATTGATGCAGCGTTTCCACCATACTATCGATGATATGAATGGGTTGGTAGGTGTAAGTACATGCTGTTGTTCGAAATGGTGCATGTATAAATTCGCCAGGCTCGGAGCGAAAACGCTGCCCATACTTGTTCCAGAGGTCTGAAGATATATGGTGTCCTCGAAACGGAAGTAATTCTCTTTCATGGCCAGAGTCGCCAGAGCCGTAATGAAAGTGATGGGGGTAATGATGTCACCAATGTTGTCCCCCAGGATGGATATAACCACTTCAAGAGTTTCCTCCTGGGGGATGGAGGTATACAAAGACTCCACATCGAAAGAGACCAATAGGTCTCTTTCCAGGTCAAATTCAATTTCAGGAAGTACCCTAAGCACATCCTTAGTATCTTGCAGGTAGGTGAGCATCCTCTGCACAATAGGCCTCAGAAAAAAGTCTACAAAAGTTGAGAGTGGTTCCAGGGCTGAACCCAGGCCAGATATAATAGGCCTCCCTGGAGTGGTCTCTGTGGCTTATGTATCTTGGGGAGAAGGTAAAAATACGGCATAACAGGGAACTCTGTTATCAAAAAGGACCCTTCATTAGAAGTGATCCATCCCTCTGCTAATGCTTCTTCTACCATACATTTAATCCTAATCATGAGACCCTCAGTGGGATCTTCCTGTAGAGGTAAATATGCATGCCTATCACCCAGTTGTCTTAGGCATTCCGACCGATAATCAATGGTGTTCAGAATGACTATCAAACCACCTTTGTCGGCAGGCTTAATCGTTATAAGTTGGTCATCTGCCAGACTTTTCAGCGCCTTCTGTTCTTGGCCTGACATGTTCTTAAAGGACCTATCTTGTGTCTTCCACAGGTTTGATACTTCGTCACATACAGCTTTCTCAAAAGCTAAGACTTGAGGGGGGACTGTGTGTGTGGGTGGTTGAAATTTAGATTTCACTTTCAGCCCCGTATTCTGTTCATGAGCATCCTCCAGATCCTCAGATTTGTTTTTAAAGAAATAGTGACGTTTCAATTTTCTGAAGAATTGACTCAGTTCACATTGGAGTGTGAATGGGACTCCGTTGTTCGTCATTACGAAGCCCAATCCTTTGTTGAGTACTTGTTCCTCCAGAGGGGTTAATGTTTTAATTGAAAGGTTCACTATGAGGGTAGATTCCCTGATGTTCCTGCTTTCTGGAGGTTTTTGGCTGTCTCGCTCCGGGTTCCTGTGTGAGGGCCTGTTTGGGCTTGCCACTGGACCCCTGGTTGTTGTGGGGTCCGGCGTCTGCCCCTGGTCCTCCGTGTGCCAACCCTAAAAAAGGCTGTGTATTAAATGTGTTGGGGAACCCTTGGAAATGTCCAGGTGGTGGTGGATACATCAATTGTTGTTGTGGTGGATAACCCCAAGGAGTAGGTGGCCACCATTGTTGGAAGTTGCTAGGTGGTTGGTTCCCAAATGGGAAACCTCTATTACCTCGCCCACGACCCCTAGATTGAAAATGAGGTGGATTAGTATTATCCAAGTCACTATCTTCAGAGCTGGAGCCTGAGTAGTTTGACCCGAATCGTTTCCCATTGTTCCTGAACATGGTAGGGGTATAACTATCACTAGTGTAGGGGTATACCCGCTCATGCTTAAACTTAGAGAGGTCCTTTTTAAACTTGATCTCTGTGTATAGTCATAATCTAGTGAATAGAATGGCAAGCCCATCCCCACAAACAACCCAGCGGTGGAGGAAAAAGACAACACCAATACTGTGCAAACAGATTTTTCAACGAAGCCTGCCCAACCTGAGCATCTGCCCTGGCATCAGAGTCCAGACAGTAGTGCTTAGCAAAGGTATGGACCGACTTCCAAGTGGCAGGCCTGCAGATCTCTGCAATGGATACATTGTGAAGCAAAGCTGTTGTAGCTGCTTTGCCCCTGGTAGGATGAGCCTTAGGCTTACCCCCTATGGTCTTGTTCGCTTTCTGATAACATAGCTGGATACATGAGACAACCCACCTTGAGATGGACTGTTTAGAAGTAGCCAGACCAGTCCTGACCGACCCATAGTTAACAAACAATTGGTCGGACCTATGAATCTCCTTGGTCTGATCCAGGTAGAATTTAAACACCCTTCTGACATCCAGGGAATGAAGAGACCGTTCCGCTAGAGTGGAAGGGTTCTGAAAAAACGTTGGTAAAGTTATAGTCTGATTAACATGAAAATCAGAGATCACCTTAGGAAGGAACTTAGGGTGAGTAGGCATGACAACCTTAGCAGCAGCATGAAATAAAGTATAAGGTTCCTGGCAACACAATGCCTGAATTTCACTAATAATAATAATAATAATAAAGCCATTTTTAAAGCGCCTGGTTACACCTATGACGGTGTGTCCCCGCGCTGAAATGCTACTACTCCCAGATGAGACAGAAAGTACCAGAGTACTATTTATTTGGGGAAGAGATAAGTTTTTAAATATTGTCTGAATCTTGTTTCGGAGGGCTCCATACGAAGGTTTAGGGAGAGGCTATTCCAGTGTTTGCAAGCCAAGAAACGGAAGGAGCTACCTCCCATTCTGGTTTTGTGAACACGGGGAAGTTGGAATAACATCACTCCGGCGGATCTGAGATTTCGGGTGGGGCGATGGATAGTGAGGAGTCTATGCAGATAGTTGGGGCCTTTTCCCTGGGCAATACGATGAGCCATACATAGTGCCTTAAATTTAATGCGCTCCACGACAGGGAGCCAATGAAGTTTACGCAATGCTGTCTTACCGGATGCCCTGCGTGGAAGATTGAGTACCAAGCGGGCCGCGGCATTTTGGACACCCTGTAGCTGTTGAATGCCTTTTTTGCTCAGGCCAAGAAGAAGGGCATTACCATAATCCAAATGTGGCGTGACCAGGGCGTGGATAAGTTTCTTCCTGGCACCGTGCAGGCCGATGTAATGGCCATGAGGAATGCCGCCTTCCAAGACAGGTGCTGCAGTGAAGCCTTTTGAATAGGCTCGAAAGGTTCCTTCATCAACCTGGACAGCACCACATTCAGCTCCCATGAAGGCGAAGGAAGCCGAACAGGAGGAAACACCTTCTTCAAAAAAATACTTTATCACAGGAATCTGGAAGAAGGATGTTTGCGAAGGGCATTTCCTGTAAGCAGTCAATGCAGCCAGATAAACCTTAATGGAATGAAAATTAAGGCCAGACTGAGCTAGATGCAGAAGGTATGGAAGGATGACATTCTCCTTGCAGGTCATCGGATCATAGACGTGCACCAGATACAGAATCTCTTCCACTTGTAAGCGTAAGAGTCCTAGTGGAAGGCCTCTTATCCTCCTTCAATATGTCCATGCAATCCTCAGGAAGATTCAAGTGGCCATATTGCACTATCTCAGGAGCCATGCTGCCAAACTCAACGATGAGAGGTTGGGGTGCACCATCTGCCCCCCGAACTTTGTGAGAAGGTCCGGCCGACACGGCAGCCGCCGGTGAAGTAGGAGCGACCGGTGAAGCAGGTCCGTGAACCACCACTGTCTGGGCCATTCCGGAGCGATGAGGATCATTCGCGCCCTGGACTGGGACAGCTTGATGAGCACCTCCGAAATCAGGGGAATGGGTGGAAAAGCGTACAGAAAGCTGTTCGACCAGCTGATCCATAACGCGTTCCCCAGAGTCCCCGGTTGGTAATACCTCAAAGCGAAGTCGCGGCATTTTCTGTTTTAGGCGGTGGCGAACGGATCTATGTCTGGAGTGCCCCACATGGCGAAGATGTCGTCGAGCACCTCGTCGTTTATGACCCAATCGTGGTTTTCTTGGATCAACCTGCTGAGGGCATCCGCCTGAAAATTCTGCACACCTGGCAGATGAGTCGCCGTTATCGTCAATCCTCTGGCTAGCAGCCAGTGCCAGATTGCCTGCGCTTCTTGTGACAGGGTGCGCGATCTTGAGCCCCCCCTGCTTGTTGAGGTAACACATAGTGGTCATATTGTCCGTCTGCACAAGCAAGGAGTTGGTCTGGAAGGATGGATGAAAGGCCTTCAGTGCCAAGTGAACAGCTCTGAGTTCCAGGAAATTGATGTGATACGTGGACTCCACCGGAGACCAGGTTCCCTGGATCTGTAGTTGGTCTGAATGCGCTCCCCATCCCTGGAGGGACGCATCCGTCACGATAGTCTGAGTGGGAATGTCCTTGTGGAAAGGAATCCCTCTGAGGAGATTCTCCGCTGAGCACCACCATCTCAGGGACTGTCGGGCGTGAAGCGACAACCGGACCCTGTCGTCCCAGCACCCTCTCTTCTGGTCCCACTGATCCTCCAAACATTCCTGCAGCGGCCTCATGTGTAGGCGCGCATGTGGAGTGAGGAAGATGCGAGAGGCCATCGACCCCAGTAGAGAAGACACCGTCCTCACTGTTGTAGATGGAGTAGCTATGAGAGCGTGAGCCTTCCGAAGGATCGATAAGCGTCTCTCCTCCGAAGGAGACATGCTTGCTGACAGCGTATTGATGGAGGCTCCCAAGTACTGGAGGCACTGGACAGGAATCGGGACAGACTTGGACATATTTATGGGCAACCCCTGCTGGTTCAGCAGGACGGCCATCCCGCGAAGTTACCCTCACGGTCGTTCACAGGCGCGGCCATATTGCGTGACGTATTTCCATTTCCGGGCGCTATGTGTAATCTCGCAAAGTGTGCGGTTCGCTAGTACAAGATCGCGTGTGATCGCGAGGAAAATTTTGCGCGAACTTACCCACGCGGTCGTGAACGGGCGCGGCCATCTTGTTTTTCATTCATTGCTATGGTTCTGGGCATGCTTTCTGTATCCTCTGTCAATCTCTGCCATCCTTTGCTTGTTTGAAGTTTTTATTAATCTATTTTACTTATTATCTATCCCTCTATTTTTCTAGCTCTATATTTTTGTGTTTTCTGCTACTTTCGGTTAATTTCAAACTACTTTTTTAAACTCTTTTCTTTTCTTCTTCCCTATTCTATTTCTTCTTTATTATTTACCTTCCTTTCTGCCCAGACCATGGTAAAGGGAGCCGGGAAGCAGCCTGAGAAGGGGAAGGGTCCTGCACCCCGTGCCCGGCTCCCGTGCGGGCGTTTGAGGGGGGAGACAGTCTCAGCCCGGGAGATCTTTAGCGTGGAGGAGGTGGCCACACTAGTCTTTTATGTCTAGCTCCGCCTCCCCAGGACCATCATGGCAGGCGGCAAGATCGCTAGCGGCTACGGGATCCGGGAGCGCCGGAAGCGGTGGGAGAAGGTGTGCCGGGCCATGTGCCAACACTCTCGGGTCCGGCGCACCTACAACCAGGCCACCCACCGTTGGACGGATCTCCTAGACCAGGAACGCGACTTGATCGACCTGCTCGGCCTCGAGATCCCCGGGCTTGGTGAGTAGTAGTAGCTATTTCTTCACTACTCTGTTTTCTCCTGCAATAATGCTGCTGATTACATTGTAGGTAAATTATATTTCAAAATCTTCTGTGCATTTCAGGTGCACTGCTCTTCTTCTCAGTAGCGTTGCTACTATGCTTATTTGTTTTCGATGTTGTGTTCATTTCATTGGCCTGAGAAATTATGTATGAGTGTAGTTGAAAGAACTGCGTAATGCTAGACACTAAGGGTCAGATTTTTAATTACTGGCGCATCCCTGCAAAGTAGCAGGGATGCGCCAGTAATTGTGCGCCATGCCACCACCACCCATGGTGCGCCGTATTTACAATGCGGCGCACCATGGGCCCAAAACGTCACCGAAGCGTTACGCATCTGTGCCGTAAAGGCGGCGCATTGCTGGAGTTGCGTCACAACGATGGCGCAGCTCCAGCAATGCTCTGGGGTGCCCTATCTCCCCAATGCTGCATCAAGCCGTACGTCTGATTCAAGCAGGCGCAGGGTTTGAGTCTCGCATCATTGTCCTAAAAGTGACGGATTGAAATCTTGTAGATATCCCTCAGCCACTTTTAGGATGCATTCCTGCACAGAAACCCCCTCCCTTGCGACGGAACGCTCCCTGATGGCGCAGGGCTTTACAACGTGATGCATCTCCCATATGCGTCACGTTGTTAATATACGCCGCACCATGGCGCCTCTTTCGTTCTGCTGCTGCGTCACAAAAGTCACGCAACAATGGAGCAAAAGAGCTGCAAGGGGCTTGTAAATCTGCCCCTACAGACCCAAGTCCTGTCCTTCCTTTGTACACCTGGCAATAAGAAGAAATAGTGGTGGTGGATTGATAGTTTGAGTATTTTAATGACTGGTTAATGTAGTAGGAAACTTTTTAGTGTTGTCGCTGATCTGCAATCACAATGGAGTTTGTCTGTCACTTCGCGTGCTGCGGACTGCTGCCTGCCAGTCCTAGGCAAACCTTTTTAGTAGTTTGTTTAGTGAGTTACATGACTTTCCAAGTCGACGGTCCGCAAATCAAGCAATACTAATATCGTAGTAGACCACATGAGATAGGTCAATATATCCCGTGGAATAGTTGTCTATTTGCTATTTCGCCAAAATAATTTGTTATTGTTCTTTTGTAATGTTTGATTTGGTTGACCACAATCCTCCATGTTTTCGGGTCTTTCTTTCTTTCATGTTGTACATCAGCTCCCCCCAGGGGCAAGAGGACATTGGAGGAGGCTGCTGCTGCTGAACAAGGCCTTGATCGGTCAGGCGAGGGCTTCTTTGCTGGCCCCGGTAAGTTTTAATTTTAATATAGAGTACCTATTTTTTCCTAGCGTTCCTCATTCGATTTTTTCTAAATCGTCTTTGATCTTCTTGTAGACTGTATCTAAATTCTTATCCTGCCTCGACTATGACTCCCTGTGGTATCACTAGATTATTCTTATTAGTCAATCAATCAATCAATCAGTGACACTTATAAAGCGCGCTACATACCCGTAGGGTCTCAAGGCGCTGGGGGGGGGGGGTGCCGCTACTGCTCGAACAGCCAGGTCTTCAGCTTCTTCCTGAAGGAGAGGTGGTCTTGGGTCAGGCGCAGGTCGGACGGGAGGGAGTTCCAGGTCTTGGCGGCCAGGTAGGAGAAGGACCTTCCTCCTGTGGTTGCTCTTCGGATGCGGGGGACGGCGGCGAGGGCGTGGTTGGCTGATCGGAGGTGGCGTTTGGGAGCGTAGAAGTTGACTCGGCTGTTGAGGTAGCTCGGGCCTTGGTCGTGTAGGGCTTTGTGTGCGTGGGTGAGGAGGCGGAAGGTGATTCTTTTGTTGACGGGGAGCCAGTGAAGGTCTCTCAGATGTCCGGAGATGTGGCTGGATCGTGGGATGTCGAGGATGAGTCTGGCTGAGGCGTTTTGGATCCGCTGGAGTCTCTTCTGGAGCTTGGCGGTGGTCCCGGCGTAGAGGGCGTTGCCGTAGTCCAGTCGGCTGGTGACGAGGGCCTGGGTGACGGTCTTCCTGGTCTCTGTGGGGATCCACCAGAAGATCTTCCGTAGCATGCGTAGGATGTTGAAGCACGCCGAGGAGACGCTGTTGACTTGCCTGGTCATGGAGAGGGAGGAGTCCAGGATGAAGCCCAGGTTACGTGCATGGTCTGTCGGTTTGGGTGCGGTGCCCAGGGCGGGAGGCCACCAGGAGTCGTCCCAGGCGGAGGGAGAGGAGCCCAGGATGAGGACCTCCGTCTTGTCCGAGTTCAGTTTCAGGCGGCTGGTCGTCATCCACTCGGCTACCTCTTTCATCCCTTCGTGTAGGTTGGCTCTGGCGGCGGCGGGGTTGTTGGTCAGGGAGAGGATCAGCTGGGTGTCGTCGGCGTAGGAGATGATGCTGAGGTGGTGTTTGCGTACGATGGCCGCGAGGGGGCTCATGTAGACGTTGAAGAGGGTGGGGCTCAGGGTCTGTCTGTGTAGCTAACTAAGATTGCACATTTGGCAAAAGGTGTTAAACGAAACTCCCATTCTAGTCAGCAATAGCTCTCTATGGGGAACATCCTTTACGACGCGGATTTTACTCCGCAGGACCCTTACAACGCGTCTTTTACAACGCAAGTCGTAACCACGACTTGCGCTGGAGGGCGCTACAGGATAAGGAATAATTTAATTTACTATCCAACACCTTCCCTACTGTATGTAGGCTGGTGTTGGAATAGTAAATTAAAAAATTCCTAAGTCCGCACCCCTCCAACGCAAGTCATGGTAGCGACTTGCGTTATAAAAAACGCGTTGTAAAGGTACGCGTGGTAAAACCATGCGTCGTAATAACGTCATACACCCCTCTCTATGCACTGAGTGCAGTCCTCTGGGATTGTCCATAATGTCTTTTCAAGTCTTCTAAATGTTTATGCTTTGACAATTACCAACAATAAAAAGGTGAATGACCACCAAGAAAGAATAAGATACTACTTTACTTTTGGTTTGGATAGGAGGACAATCCATACTACTACTGTTCCAGGGACAAATCTGCACAAACAGAACTATGGACACTAAATAGTGCATTGTTTATCAATTATAATAGGCACAGGTAGACTTTCCACATACCTCAGTGATATCAGTCTTTGAAGAACCTCCAATCTCCTTACTGACTAGATAGTGTGGCAGAGTCATTTAGCTCCCGAATTCATCGATGATTGATCCCCAATGATGATTATCCAACGCAGGACAATAGTACGGAGTCAGAGTCCAGAAGTGTCAGAGGCACGGACGCATGCTTGCAAATTGCAAAACCTTTTGCTCATTCACTCTTGACCAAAAACCACAGAGTCTATTTAAGTTTTAAAGCTTTATTAAAAGTAAAAATATTCATTAAAATCAAGCTTGTCGGGGCGTGGCTTGAACGCAGAGGGTAATGGCGGCGTGAGCCCGGAGCTCTGCGCCCCTTCCCCACGATAATCCAGCGCAACCCTGGAAACGGGGTGCCCCAAAAACGGGGGTTCGCTGTGCGTATGAGGAGCTAGAAAGGAGCCGCCGACGGGGCTGATCTCCCGAGGGCACCCGCCGCGGCCTGAGGTCGCCAGACCCGGAGAAAAGGAGCGTCCAAAATGGCGATCGCGAGAGGAGGCTGATCCGGCTGATCGGCGGAGACCGGCGTGGCGCTTGGGGACTTCCGCCGATTATGGACTGCTGAGCGGTACCCCCTGGGGGGCTGAGAGGATCCGAGAAGGGCCCCCCTGCTGCTTTGGGGGACGGCCGACCTGACACGGGCGGAGAAGCCCGGGCGGTTGCGCAAGTTGGAGGGAGCTGCCCGGAGGTGCCAGTGATCGTTGCAGCACCGGAGATCAAACCGGCATAGCAGGAGCCCGGGAGAAGTGATTATCCTGTACCCCTCCCCCCCAGAGACGGATGGTGAGCGGAGACGCCTGGTGCTGTGTGGAGGAAGTGGGGGGAAGGGAGGAAGAGGCAGGAGACCTGGTGAGCCCTGAGCAACTTTCAGCGTCGGACGGCCGCTGTGAGGAGTCGGCTGGGCAAGACAGCTGGGGCTTCAGCCGCTATACGCCACAGGGAGAGAGGCATTGACCGACCCTGGGGCTGCGGGGGGGCCAGTACTCGCGCCGGGACAGACAACTAGCTGAAGCCGCTCTGCAAGAGCTGAGTGGCCTGTGGAGTACGGGGTGCGGAGCCTGACCGTTATTGACCATGGGAAGGGAGATGCAAGCGCGACCCCCCCGATAGCCCCCCGGACCTGAGCAGCGTGGTCCGCAACTGCAACTGAGGAGAGCACGTAGAGGAGCCTCGCCATCTACGGAGGGCGCCTGTTAAACAGCAGGGAGACTGTGAAGGGGCCAGACTTTGAGCAGAGGCCTGTGGCGACACGCTGTGTACCATGGGGAAGCCGAGAGGCAAGCAGGAAGGCACGGCGACCTCGGAGGCGGCAGAGGGAGACACTAACGAGCCCACGGAACTACAGCGGCTGCAGGATCGCATCCTGGAGGCCATAACGGCCACGCGGGAAACGCTGCACAATGACATTGCGCAGGTGGCGTCGGGGCTGGGCCTACTCCGAGCAGACCACGATAAGCTCAAAGACAGGGTGAAGGAGGCTGAGATCGCCCTGAAGGACCTGGCTCCCGCTCATAAGACCCTAGCGAGCAAACTTACGGATGCCCTAGACCGAATCCAGATCTTGGAAAGACGAGCTGAGGATGCAGAAAATAGAAGTCGACGCAGCAACGTGCGAATAGTAGGTGTTCCGGAAAAAGAGGAAGGGGACGACATGGTGGTTTTTCTCGATAAGTGGCTCAAGACTGAGGTAGCTCCAGAGGGCCTGTCCCCCTTCTTCACCTTGGAGAGAGCGCACCGAGTTCCTTCCGGACCGCCTAAACCTGGCCTGCCACCACGACCAATTATAGCCAAGCTGCTGCATTATAAGGACAGGGATCTGCTGCTGCAAAGAGCTCGGGACGCTGGCCCATTTCAAATTGCAAATAACAAAGTCACGCTGTTTCCTGATTTCACATTTGAAACGCAAAGACTGCGAGCCTCCTTCTTAACGATTAAGAAGGAGCTGCGAAACGAGGGGATCTCATACTCCTTGCTATTCCCGGCCAGACTCCGGATAGTGGTGGATGACAAAACGTTGTTCTTCAGCGAAGCAGCGGACGCTTGGGACTGGTGGGAAACGTACAAGGCGGGCACAGACGGTGCCAAGATCCGGGAGGAACGGGAAAAGGAACGAGAGCGAGCACCGGCGGGCCTGCAGAAATCGCAGAGGCTGCGCAAACGGAGACATGGAACAAGGAAGCCGACTGCCTCACAATCTGAGGCTGAGCGCAAGGCGGCGCTGCAAGGGGTGGAAACGATGGCACGAGCGGAGGGCTCCCAGTCCAAACGGGGCACGGGCACAGAGACACGTGCTTCGACCTCGGGGTCGGAATCGGACCTGTCGGGGATCCATGATGCCTAAGGCCCGTCGGTGACGCCGCAGACATCGGAAGAGATCCTGAACATTTGACTCACAGCTGATGGGTAAAGGGCAGGGCACCGGAGGGGACTCCCTTGACTAGCAGGTATGCTGAACCGGGGACGGGTGCTGGGCAAGCGGCTGGGCACTGTTATGGGGGACAGGTGAAGGGGTGCGGGAGTTGGGCCACGTGGCTCCCCTCTAGGCAAGGCCACGCTCTATTAGCCCTTAAGGCACTCACGGTTACGGCTGTGTATTAGTAACCTGGGTTGGTCAGGTGAGGGAGTTTGGATGGGATCTGGTATCTCAATATTGGGACCTGTTCTGGGGTGGGTGGGGGCTGCACAGTTGGGGACTGTTTGCTTTTCTTGAAGTCGCTGACCCTGGACCATTTCGGGGCTGGACAATTGGGAGCACATGTTTGGTTTTGGGGGGGGACCATCATCCGCAGGGGAAGGACAATGGAGGGGAGGAGATGCCTTGAGATACGGGACAATGGCTAGTGCGAATGTATTGAAATGCATAACCTGGAACGTGCGGGGCCTACACTCGATACAGCGCAGACACAAAGTGCACGCTTACCTACTGAGGAGAGGGATACACATAGCGCTTCTAAAGGAAACACACATCACGAAACAGGAAGGGATGGCACTGCAGAGGAGATGGAGGGGGCAGGTCTTTCATACTTGTTACTCGGCGTATGCCAGGGGAGCCCTGATATGGGTCAGGGCGGGAACACCTTTCCAGATGACACGGCAGCTGATAGACCCAGAGGGGAGGTATGTAGTGGTGGAGGATAAGCTGAGGGGGAGAGACATTGTCCTCTGCAGTGTGTATGCCCTGAATATAGATCAACTGACCTTTTATGCGGGGCTGTCGGGGACACTGGCGCGTTTCCTGGCGGGTCCGATTCTTCTGGGAGGGGACTTTAATTCCATAGCGGACGTGGACTTGGATAGATCTCACCCGCCCCTGGGGGACTCCCCAGTGCACCGAATCACTAAGGGTAGACGGGAGTGGCAGGAGAGCTGGGGGCTGACTGATGCATGGAGGGCACAACATCCAACTGATCGGGATTACTCGTTCTTTTCCGGGCTACACGATCTCCACGTTAGGCTAGACGCGATCTTATGCTCGCAGGGCGTGCTGCCGGCCGTTACTTGGTCTGAATACTTAACAAGGACAATCTCTGATCACAATCCGCTCCTGATCCACTTAGCCTGGGGATTCAAGCAAGCCGGGCCGAAGAAGGCTGAAATGCCAGAAACCGGTCCCCGGTAGCTTGTCTCCTTTCTGGTGAAGAATTGGCTTGGTAGTTTAGTCTGCCCTGTTCCCATGATGCACTGGGCCAGGGACAGACTGATTTGCATATAGCCAGGTTCTGAGCTGGGATGGGGCAGTGAGATAAATAACGGTGATGGATCAGGCCCTGATCTTTGGACTGGGTAAGAGTGGTCTGTTTAACTCAGACACTCTGTTCATCACCACCCCCTTTTCTAAATCGTTTTTGGCCACTATAGGTGTGGCAGGGTATACTCAGACATGAGTCCCTTTCTCACTGCTCCATCAGGATTCAAGCAAGCCGGGCCGAAGAAGGCTGAAATGCCAGAAACCGGTCCCCGGTAGCTTGTCTCCTTTCTGGTGAAGAATTGGCTTGGTAGTTTAGTCTGCCCTGTTCCCATGATGCACTGGGCCAGGGACAGACTGATTTGCATATAGCCAGGTTCTGAGCTGGGATGGGGCAGTGAGATAAATAACGGTGATGGATCAGGCCCTGATCTTTGGACTGGGTAAGAGTGGTCTGTTTAACTCAGACACTCTGTTCATCACCACCCCCTTTTCTAAATCGTTTTTGGCCACTATAGGTGTGGCAGGGTATACTCAGACATGAGTCCCTTTCTCACTGCTCCATCAGGATTCAAGCAAGCCGGGCCGAAGAAGGCTGAAATGCCAGAAACCGGTCCCCGGTAGCTTGTCTCCTTTCTGGTGAAGAATTGGCTTGGTAGTTTAGTCTGCCCTGTTCCCATGATGCACTGGGCCAGGGACAGACTGATTTGCATATAGCCAGGTTCTGAGCTGGGATGGGGCAGTGAGATAAATAACGGTGATGGATCAGGCCCTGATCTTTGGACTGGGTAAGAGTGGTCTGTTTAACTCAGACACTCTGTTCATCACCACCCCCTTTTCTAAATCGTTTTTGGCCACTATAGGTGTGGCAGGGTATACTCAGACATGAGTCCCTTTCTCACTGCTCCATCAGGATTCAAGCAAGCCGGGCCGAAGAAGGCTGAAATGCCAGAAACCGGTCCCCGGTAGCTTGTCTCCTTTCTGGTGAAGAATTGGCTTGGTAGTTTAGTCTGCCCTGTTCCCATGATGCACTGGGCCAGGGACAGACTGATTTGCATATAGCCAGGTTCTGAGCTGGGATGGGGCAATGAGATAAATAACGGTGATGGATCAGGCCCTGATCTTTGGACTGGGTAAGAGTGGTCTGTTTAACTCAGACACTCTGTTCATCACCACCCCCTTTTCTAAATCGTTTTTGGCCACTATAGGTGTGGCAGGGTATACTCAGACATGAGTCCCTTTCTCACTGCTCCATCAGGATTCAAGCAAGCCGGGCCGAAGAAGGCTGAAATGCCAGAAACCGGTCCCCGGTAGCTTGTCTCCTTTCTGGTGAAGAATAGGCTTGGTAGTTTAGTCTGCCCTGTTCCCATGATGCACTGGGCCAGGGACAGACTGATTTGCATATAGCCAGGTTCTGAGCTGGGATGGGGCAGTGAGATAAATAACGGTGATGGATCAGGCCCTGATCTTTGGACTGGGTAAGAGTGGTCTGTTTAACTCAGACACTCTGTTCATCACCACCCCCTTTTCTAAATCGTTTTTGGCCACTATAGGTGTGGCAGGGTATACTCAGACATGAGTCCCTTTCTCACTGCTCCATCAGGATTCAAGCAAGCCGGTCCGAAGAAGGCTGAAATGCCAGAAACCGGTCCCCGGTAGCTTGTCTCCTTTCTGGTGAAGAATTGGCTTGGTAGTTTAGTCTGCCCTGTTCCCATGATGCACTGGGCCAGGGACAGACTGATTTGCATATAGCCAGGTTCCGAGCTGGGATGGGGCAGTGAGATAAATAACGGTGATGGATCAGGCCCTGATCTTTGGACTGGGTAAGAGTGGTCTGTTTAACTCAGACACTCTGTTCATCACCACCCCCTTTTCTAAATCGTTTTTGGCCACTATAGGTGTGGCAGGGTATACTCAGACATGAGTCCCTTTCTCACTGCTCCATCAGGATTCAAGCAAGCCGGGCCGAAGAAGGCTGAAATGCCAGAAACCGGTCCCCGGTAGCTTGTCTCATTTCTGGTGAAGAATTGGCTTGGTAGTTTAGTCTGCCCTGTTCCCATGATGCACTGGGCCAGGGACAGACTGATTTGCATATAGCCAGGTTCTGAGCTGGGATGGGGCAGTGAGATAAATAACGGTGATGGATCAGGCCCTGATCTTTGGACTGGGTAAGAGTGGTCTGTTTAACTCAGACACTCTGTTCATCACCACCCCCTTTTCTAAATCGTTTTTGGCCACTATAGGTGTGGCAGGGTATACTCAGACATGAGTCCCTTTCTCACTGCTCCATCAGGATTCAAGCAAGCCGGGCCGAAGAAGGCTGAAATGCCAGAAACCGGTCCCCGGTAGCTTGTCTCCTTTCTGGTGAAGAATTGGCTTGGTAGTTTAGTCTGCCCTGTTCCCATGATGCACTGGGCCAGGGACAGACTGATTTGCATATAGCCAGGTTCTGAGCTGGGATGGGGCAGTGAGATAAATAACGGTGATGGATCAGGCCCTGATCTTTGGACTGGGTAAGAGTGGTCTGTTTAACTCAGACACTCTGTTCATCACCACCCCCTTTTCTAAATCGTACACTCGATACAGCGCAGACACAAAGTGCACGCTTACCTACTGAGGAGAGGGATACACATAGCGCTTCTAAAGGAAACACACATCACGAAACAGGAAGGGATGGCACTGCAGAGGAGATGGAGGGGGCAGGTCTTTCATACTTGTTACTCGGCGTATGCCAGGGGAGCCCTGATATGGGTCAGGGCGGGAACACCTTTCCAGATGACACGGCAGCTGATAGACCCGGAGGGGAGGTATGTAGTGGTGGAGGATAAGCTGAGGGGGAGAGACATTGTCCTCTGCAGTGTGTATGCCCTGAATATAGATCAACTGACCTTTTATGCGGGGCTGTCGGGGACACTGGCGCGTTTCCTGGCGGGTCCGATTCTTCTGGGAGGGGACTTTAATTCCATAGCGGACGTGGACTTGGATAGATCTCACCCGCGCCTGGGGGACTCCCCAGTGCACCGAATCACTAAGGGTAGACGGGAGTGGCAGGAGAGCTGGGGGCTGACTGATGCATGGAGGGCACAACATCCAACTGATCGGGATTACTCGTTCTTTTCCGGGCTACACGATCTCCACGTTAGGCTAGACGCGATCTTATGCTCGCAGGGCGTGCTGCCGGCCGTTACTTGGTCTGAATACTTAACAAGGACAATCTCGGATCACAATCCGCTCCTGATCCACTTAGCCTGGGTATTTGAGACGCCCAGGGTACCTACCTGGAAACTCAGGCCGGAAACTCTGGAGGACCCGCTTTTTGGGGCGGCCCTGGAGGAGGACATGACCCGCAATTTCACCGACAATGAGGGGTCCACAGCCTCTAGAGCAACGGAATGGGATGCCTTTAAGGTGGTGATGAGAGGGCAAAGCATAACAAAGTACGTGGGCATGAGGAGGGTGTTGCTGGGAGATCTGGATAGGGCAGACGCTAAGTTGCGAGAAGCAGAGAGGGAACGACCTGGCCGCCCGGAGCTCCAGGAGACAGTCAGCTTGGCTAGAGAGGCGGTGGCGGTCGAGGTAGAAAGGCTCCGAGCTTTTGACTATCGGGCATATGCGCTGCGATCTCATGTGGAGGGGGATAAGACAGGCACCCTGCTAGCGTGGCTTGCAAACCCCACAAAACGCTGCTCCCCCATTTTGCATATCGCAGATGAGGTGGGCCGTATATCCTACACCCAGTCAGCCATAGTGGATGGTTTCCAAAAGTACTACGAGGGCCTCTATAGAAATGACCAGGGCGACCGGGTGGGGGAGGCAGCAGCATTTCTCGACGGCCTTACCCTGCCGCAGTTGGATGAGGAGCAGGCAAAGGACTTGAGGCGAGACATCGACTTGGGGGAGATTAGAGGAGCAATCAAGAAAATGGCCTGTAATAAGACGCCGGGACTAGATGGGCTGCCCATTGAATTTTATCGCAAGTATCTGGACATTTTGGCGCCGCGCCTCTTATCTGTTTACAAGGAGGCCGAGGCTGCAGGTCAACTGCCTCAGTCAATGCGTGAAGCGATAGTGATACCACTTCTGAAGCCCGGCAGGGAGAGTGGCAACCCGGCGTCTTACCGGCCGCTCTCCATGTTAACTGCTGACTATAAAATCTTGAGCTCTATACTGGCGGCGAGGCTCTTATACCACATGCCTACCTTGATCCATGAAGATCAGAACGGCTTTATCCCTGCCAGGAACACGACTCTCAATATTAGACGGCTCATCCGCCTCATGGAGGACTCGCAGGAGGGTGACAGGGCCCCACTAGTCCTCTGGGTTGACATCGAAAAGGCGTTCGATAGTCTGAAATGGGACTATTTATACACGGTCATGGAACGCTTCGGGTTAGGTGGAGGTTATATCCGATGGACACGGGTTCTTTATGCAGCGGCAGTGGCAAGAGTGAGGGTTGGGGCCTTGGTTTCTCACCAATACCCGGTGGAGAGAGGCACCTGGCAGGGTTGCTCCCTGTCCCCCCTCCTGTTCGCGCTAGCGATCGAGCGGCTGGCGGCTGAGGCCAGAGCGGGGCGATATTTCGCAGGTGTGCAAGCCAGGGATGAGCAGCAGTTTATCTCTCTGTACGCCGACGACCTTCTGATGTTCCTCGAAAACGGAGCAGCGGAACTGGACGGCGCAGAGGAGCTGCTAGGTCGATTTGGTAAGCTTTCGGGCTGAAGGTTAATTGGACCAAGACGTGCCTATTCCCGATGAGGGAGGGCACCGCCCGGCCTGACCACCGACCAACGCTCACTTGGGAGCCGACTTGTCTCCAATACCTCGGAGTTCACATTTATCACTCAGCTGCGGCCCTTTTCGAGGGCAACGTGGAGAGATGCGTGCGAGGGCTGAAGGGCAGCATGGCCTTCTGGGCCACGCTTCCACTCTCGGTTGCTGGCCGGATAGCCCTCTTGAAGATTGTGGCGTTGCCGCGGTTGTTATATTACTTCCGACGCTTCCGATCTGGATTCCCAGCTCCTTTTTCCGACGACTCAGGGCCCAGTTAACCGCATTCCTGTGGGGAGCGGGTAGATGTAGGGTAGCATTAGCAACACTCACCCGCCCGAAAGAGGAGGGGGCTCTGGCGGTCCCAGACTACGAGCTCTACTATCTCGCTGCCCAACTGCAGATCTTTACGCAGGAGGTGGCGCGAGTGTATCGAGGTCCGGAGGATGGAAGGCTGCGAGGCACGCCTATATTGCCTTGAGACAGAAAATTGCTGTACGAGACCTGACCCTTGAGCAGAGCACGTTTCGACAGTGCTGGAACCGGGCTCAGCGGAGAGCGGGGATACTACACCCATATGCCCCGGAAATACCGCTGGGCATGCTGACAGCGCTGCCGCACTGGGGAGACTGGTCCCGCTTGCAGCAATGGGAGGAGGCGGGGGTACAGGTAATTGGAGATCTCTTCGAAAATGGGGCGCTCCTCCCGTTTCCAGCCCTTCAGGAACGTTTCGACCTCGCGCGGGGGGGTTACCTCCTTCACGCAGCGGTAACAAGAGCGATTCAGAAGCACTGGGGAATGGGCCTAGCGGAACCTGAAACAGCTATGGCTTGCCAATACACCATGATGGCAGCGGGAACATTCAAGGCAGTGACTTGCTTGTATAACAGGATGCTCCGGGAGCATTTGCCACCCCTCGAGGCGCTAAGAGCCAAGTGGGAAACTGATTTGGGCAAGGCCATACCTGACACGACGTGGGCGCAGCTCGTACGCCGGGCTCGCAAAAGCACGAGGAACGCGGGATTTCAAATAATCCACTATTATGTATTGCACAGGGCGTACATGACCCCCGGGAGGATCAAGAGGTATTTTGGCGCGGCAGAAGCAGCGTGCCCCCGCTGTACTGCAGAGGGTGCCGAGCTTGTGCACATGTTATGGTTTTGCCCGGCCCTCCGGGACTACTGGAGGGAAATGGGAGAGACCCTGAATGAGGTGACGGAACGGGCCGTGGAATTTGACCCAGCGGCGTGTCTCCTACATTGGTTCCTGCATACCCCCAAAAACAAACTCTCCAGCAAGTTTATTGATATAGGTTTGATGGTGGCCAAACGGGAGATAACCAGAAATTGGAAGGCGAAAATGGGCCCAACTCATAGGCGGTGGTATAACGAGTTTTTGAAATGGGCGGTTTGTGATAGTACACATAGATACCCGATGGCGCGCAGGACCACTAATGCGAGAGCGTTGGAATTGGCAACGGCCTGGGAGGTGATGGTGCAGGACCTCAGGGATAGTGGGATGGTGGACGAGATAGAGGCCCTTAGCGCGGACAGTAGCAGCAACTTAAACTAATCAGGAAGGAGCGGAGCAAGTAGACGCAAGGGAAATGCGCTCGCGCCTAGAAGCACATACCGAGGGACACTTGAGCGGATGATGGGGGGGTGTTAGGGGGGGGAGTTTTCCACGAGCAGAGGGGGCGGTTTAGTTGAGAGTTTCTGTTGCTCAATTAGCAGAGGGACTAAAAGTAGACACACAACAACTACTGCGGAGCGTTACTCCTGTAGTACTGACACCAGGCATGGGGGGAGCTGTGAAGTTGCCGCCGCCCGGCCTCCGGGATGTGGGCTTGCAGGCTGTGTTAAAATGGGTTGAGCGATAATGTGCAGCAGCACCCTGAATGATACTGTATATGCATGAGCATTGGCCTGAACATTGTGTGACTACAATAAAAATTACTTAAAAAAAAAAATTTAAATCAAGCTTGTCATAAAACATAAACAGTTGATTAAAAATGGAAAAGTGCTTATAGTGATTTATTTCACACATTTATTGTGGGCGAGCCGAGCCCTCACCTGGTTTGAACTTTAATTTTTCTTTTTGGTGCTGAATCATTGGTCCCTCTGTCCTAGTGGTGATGATGATGATTTGTTCTTAGAAGTGAAGCTTCTGTCTGTTATGAGAAAAATGGTGCGTGTTAAAAAGCAAGCATTCATCAGTTGTGCTAAAAAGTGCAGCAAGACAACACCCTTCCCTGGAAAAACTGACTTTTTTACTTTAGAGTAGACAGTCACAAATTATTAGATTGGTTTCTGTATTCACATTTCTTCATTCCTAGACAAAATACTAGTGAGTGGTGTATGTCTATGAAATCTAACATTCTTAAATGTACTTTGTAGGTGGAACATCTGGTGCTGGGCCCAGCGCGGAGGAGGAGGAGGAAAGCTCTAGGGAGGAGACGGTGCAAGTGCCGGACTAAACTGCTGTGCGGGTTGCCACGGTAGTGGCGGGCAGTGGTAAGCTCTTATATTCCTTACTTATTGAGATTGCAGACTGCATAGTGTGCTCCCCGTAAGAAAACGTAAGGTTTGTCCAGATGAGAGAAATGAAGAAGAATGATTGACATATAGTTTGAATGGATGGATGCCTGGATCATGGTACTATCTGACTTTTAGATAGCATATGTTTATCTAGAGAGAGTAGACGGTCACTGGATGAACTAAGTAACTAAGTGTTACTTTGAAGAGCATGTAACACCATACCAGCACGTCCGTCCCAGTGTAGAAAAGGCAAGGAAAAGAAGTTGTAATTTTGTCCGAATACTACCATGAATAGTAGCAGTAGTTTGTATTACAAGCACAGCATATATCCGGCTATTACGATGGCCACTCACTCACTACCTCTGTTAATAAGTTTAGTAGAACTCTGTCATTCATGTGTGGATGTATCACTGTTCACTCAATAAAAACCAAAGCACCTAAAGTCATCCCATATGTAAGCAAATACATACCATGTGCAGTGATAGATAATCAGTTTATTTATCTTCTTCATTTTCCTTTTCTAGTATTCATTGGCACTGTAGGGTAAAAGTTAAATTAATTAAGCAGTAGCCCTTGTAACAGAGTATTCTCAGTGCCACCCATAATAGAAAAGTAAGAGGATCACCACCTGCATGTACTGGACTGGTACAATAACTCAAGTCTGTCTCACTCATCATGGTGGGCGTCTGTTTTTCTTGGGTGCAAGTTGACTGCGCTGGCATTATGACGGCTTGCAGAAGTTAACGTACCAATTTTCCTAAACAAGAGAGAAGAAGAAGTGTGGTGTACTGTCATAGTCGACTCTAATGGAGTGAGTCCATAGTGCTCGTAGAATTGATTCCTTAAACTCCCACTAATGTTAGAGCAAGGATGAAGAAGTGGGAGGTTAGATAGATACTGGCCACAATAGTTATGTACTGCGCTTGCAAGTTGCTAGTTCTACTGTGACACAACTTTCTGCTGAATCATTTTGTGTTAATCTTAAAGAGCATTGGTTACAGACTATGGGGCATATTATCAAGCCTGTGCGCTAAAATTATTGCCGCTTTATCGGCCGAAAACGGCCGATAAAGCGGCGATAATGGGCTTGATAATATGCTCTATGGAATTCCAATCGAAGCCCATGTTAGATGTGAAGACATCTAACATGGGCTTCGATTGGAATTCCACAGAGCATATTATCAAGCCCATTATCGCCGCTTTATCGGCCGTTTTCGGCCGATAAAGCGGCGATAATTTTAGCGCACAGGCTTGATAATATGCCCCTATGTCTTTCTTTCTTCATATAGTTGCTCCTTCCAAACCAACCCGGAAGTAGCTGGCTAAAAGGGCCCGGCAACGGAGGCTGGAGGCCACTGTCGCCGAATATCGGCAGCTGGTGGCCCAGGAGGAGGAGGACATGCAGATTAGTACTCAACAACATCCATGGCGACACCTGCATCCTCCTCCGCGCTCCCTGGGTCAGCCAGTCAGCGCAGCAGGTCTCCAGCGGTACGGAGCCGGGGTACGGCAGCCACCCGCCACCGCCGAGCAGCAAAGAAATCAGCTGCCCCAGCAGTTACAAAAAAAGGATGCACCACCGTTCCCTGAGGGTTTCCTACCTCGAGCAGGAGCTCCTCAACATCAAAACCCTGCTCGAGACCCTCTGCAAGGAGCATACCGACCTAGCCCGAAAAGTCAACAGCAGCCAGCAGTAGGAGGAGACTGTCCCTTGCCCCTTTTTTAAAGACTTCTGGGGGGTGGGAATTGGGAGTTGGGTTTTCTACTTTTTTGGACTTCGTTTTCAGGGACATTCGTTGGGGTTCGGGAGGGGTGGATTGGGTCTTGCAGGAGATTATTTATGTTAGGGATATATAAATATACTTTAAACTTTATCTTAGCATACGTGTTTTTTACTACTTTTGAGGCTGGTGAGTGGGGGTTTAACAGTCCAGAAACTTAAGTGGCATCTTGATTCAAGTTGTGTAAGTACTAATGGCCCAAATGTTTTCAAAACTAAGTGCCTCTCACAGAGTAAGTGAATTCAATAGTCCTAGGACCGTCAGTCTCTCGTCTCTCTGAGTCCTAATACTCCATTATACTACCTCCCCCCAAACGCTTATCTTACCTGTAATTTGTGTTTGGAAATAGGGCTAGGCACAGGTCTGGCTGCACGCGAAATTGCGATTAAGGTTGGCAATCCTGGGTGGATGAAATGTCATCATTGCGGTGGTACTTGTGGTGTTACACAGTGGCAGTTGCAGCATCTGAAAAAAAAGAAAATGAAACCTTGTTTGTCCTTACCGTAGCATTAGAACGGTACGATAGAGAATATAGCAGGTGACAGTACACTTAAACAGTGCCACAATGTAGCCTAACAAATGGTAAAGTATTGAAAGTATAACTAGTACTTGCATTGAATTTCTTTGACATTGGCTACTACTACAAGAAATAGTACCGAAGGTGAAGGACACAGCAGCGTAATAATTTGCCACGTCTAGTAGGAGGATGTTCTTGATGACCAATCAAGTTGATAGCGCACTTGAAAATCTGCCTTCATTTGCCAATAGTGACTGAGTGTCAAGCTGAGTAAGAATAGAATATATCCTCAGATTCCTTCACCAGCCTGTTGCTATGACCTTATCCTCCCCAGCAAGTGTGTGGAATTATTGCTGTCATTAAGTCACACATCAATAAAAACCACACAGCCCAGGGGAAGAGGGTTAGGGTTTGGAAAATGGATTGGAATGGGGGATTTTGGGAAAGTTTTGTTGAGAGAAGAAAAAAAACACAGCATGGACAAACAATAATTGAAGATAAAGAAATCTTTGGGTACAAAGCTAACCATAAATCTTTTAAGTGACATAAAGGAAGTGCATGCACTACTGCATGCACGGTTACTGAAACGTAAGTAGTACTTTCGACAACCGTGAATGAAAGAATGAGACAGTACAGGGCAGCAGTAATAATTATGCGTTTTCACTTGCCTATCTCTGCACTCAGAGAACACTTCTTACATTAAATTAGGTTTAAAAAATAGCACAAGTAAAACCTATAGAATGGCTATAGGGATGAATTTAGAAGCAGAGATCAAAGAAATGCAGAGTCACACTCATAGAAGTTCACAGAAATAACATTACTTAAAAGATAATTAGAAAAGAATGGATACTGTATCTGTATATTGTTGTAGTTGTCCTGTTGAATTTGGTAAGTTGCATGCATCAAACCATTCCTCTTATTAGCGGGACTCCTCCATTCCAGCTGACGCTCCATCCATCAATGTTGGTGACCAGAAGACACCCTGTCCACTGCCTGCCTGGCGGATGCTGAATTGCGGCTCGCTAATGTGAAGCCTGACTTCATCCTTTTTTTCCCATTGCACAGACTGAAACCCGGCCTGTAATTATTGATGGAAAAACAGGAAGTGATATTAGAACACCACTGACAAATAAATATAAGGTATGTACACTGTGTAGTGCAAAAAGTCACACTTTGAGTTTCCTAATAGACAGTACAACATTTTTGAAAGTGCGTACTCTGTCTGAGTCTCCTTTTGAAGGATAAATAAGTATGGGCAAATTAATTTAGAGGATCTTTACCCTCAAGCTAGGTGTACTGTAAACTGTGTTTTAGAACAAAATGAGACCTACCCAGCAGTGCTCCCAGACCCTTACTAAACCCAGTCAAAAAAATGTAGAAGACCTCCAATCAGATTTCAAAAAACGAGGCCTAGTAGAAAAATGGTGACAAAACTTACTTTGAAAGTAAAGTAGGCCCAAACCCCCCCTTACCCACCATGGACTGTATTCAAACCACTTGCAAACAAGCAAAAGTATCCATGCCCAGCATCGCTCCAAGATTCGCAAACACCCCCACAAACAGCCCCCCGCCCAAACACATGCAATACAATACTGCTAACCCTAACGAGCCCTAAGTTAAGAATAGTGGCAAACGCTTTCTTTAACTAGGCCAAATACCCCCTTTCCCACCATGGATTTTCTTCAAACCACTTGCAACCAAAATGACACATTCCCACGAGTGCTCTAAGGCCCGAGAATTCAGTAGCTAAAATCTAGAACAACCCGAAACACATGCAATCCTGCTGCTAGTGCTAACCCTAACAAACCCTAAGTTAATGTGCCAAAACGCTTTTCAGCATGGATTTTCTCCAAACCACTTTTATACGGTATTAGACCTTCCCAGCAATGCCCCAAGACCTGCCAACCCACCCACAAAAAAGCAGAACACCCCCATAAAGGCAAAAAGAATAAAATGGAAATCTCACACTAGACTGTGCCAGTAGTGCTCCAAGACCCCAAAACCCACCCACAACAACCTAAAAGCCTGCCAAACAGCACCCCAAAGACAGGCAAGTGATCAAAAGCGCAAAATCTTTTTCTGCTCCGATTTTCTCCAAACCACTTTTATCCGGTATTAGACCTTCCCAGCAATGGCTCCAGAGCTGTCAACCCAGTTGAAAACAAGTAGAAGACCCCCAAACAGCCAAAAAGCAAAACTTCAAAAATGGGCACTTAGAAATTTTCAGGCAAATTTCCAAAATCACTTCACGCGCGCTCTGCAGCTAGGCCCTAACTCCCCTTTGCCACCATGGATTTGCTTCAAACCACTTGCAATCAAAAGTATCAATACCCAGCGTTGCTGCAAGACCCCGAAACCCACCCACAAACACCAGGAAGCCCCCCAAACAGGCCCCCGAAAACATGATAGTGAGCAAAAAGGCAAAAACTTTTTCCTCATGGATTTTCGCCAAACCACTTTTATCCGGTATTAGACCTTCCCAGCAATGCCCCAAGACCCGCCAACCCACCCGGAAAAAAGCACAAACCCCCAAACAGGCAAAAAGCAAAAATGGAAAATCTCATACTTACAATATTTTTCGACCTTCTGTCCAAACGCGCTGTGCAGCTAGGTCATAACTCCACTTTTCCACCATGGATGTCCTGGAAAACAAATGCAATCAACATTAGACTGTGCCAGCAGTGCTCCCAGACCCCAAAACCGACCCCCAAACACCAGGAACCCCCCCAAACATGCCCCCGAAAACACGATAGTGAGCAAAAAGGCAAAAACTTTTTCCTCATGGATTTTCTCCAAACCACTTTTATCCGGTATTAGACCTTCCCAGCAATGGCCCCAGAGCCGTCAACCCAGGCGAAAACTAGTAGAAGACCCCCAAACAGCCAAAAAGCAAAACTACAAAAATGGGGATTTAGTAATTTTCAGGCAAATTTCCAAAATCAGTCCACGCGCGCTCTGCAGCTAGGCCCTAACTTCACTTTGCCACCATGGATTTGCTTCAAACCACTTGCAATCAAAAGTATCCATTCCCAGCATTGCTCCAAGACCCCGAAACCCACCCACAAACAACAGGAAGCCCCCCCAAATTGGCCCCCGAAAACATGATAGTGAGCAAAAAGGCAAAAACTTTTTCCTCATGGATTTTCTCCAAACCACTTTTATCCGGTATTAGACCTTCCCAGCAATGCCCCAAGACCCGCCAACCCACCGGCAAAAAAGCACAACAACCCCAAACAGGCAAAAAGCAAAATCTCATACTTACAATATTTTCTCCAAACCACTTTTATCCGGTATTAGACCTTCCCAGCAATGGCCCCAGAGCCGTCAACCCAGGCGAAAACTAGTAGAAGACCCCCAAACAGCCAAAAAGCAAAACTACAAAAATGGGGACTTAGTAATTTTCAGGCAAATTTCCCAAATCACTCCACGCGCTCTCGCTCTGCAGCTAGGCCCTAACTCCTCTTTGCCACCATGGATTTGCTTCAAACCACTTGAAATCAAAAGTATCCATACCCAGCGTTGCTCCAAGACCCCGAAACCCACCCACAAACACCAGGAAGCCCCCCAAACAGGCCCCTGAAAACATGATAGTGAGCAAAAAGGCAAAAACTTTTTCCTCATGGATTTTCGCCAAACCACTTTTATCCGGTATTAGACCTTCCCAGCAATGCCCCAAGACCCGCCAACCCACCCGCAAAAAAGCACAACACCCCCAAACAGGCAAAAAGCAAAAATGGAAAATCTCATACTTACAATATTTTTCGGCCTTCTGTCTAAACGCGCTGTGCAGCTAGGTCATAACTCCACTTTTCCACCATGGATGTCCTGGAAAACAAATGCAATCAACAGTAGACTGTGCCAGCAGTGCTCCCAGACCCCAAAACCCACCCCCAAACACCACAAACCCACCCAAACAGGCCCCCGAAAACACAATAGTGAGCAAAAAGGCAAAACTTTTTCCTCATGGATTTTCTCCAAACCACTTTTATCCGGTATTAGACCTTCCCAGCAATGGGCCCAGAGCCGTCAACTCACCCGCAAAGAAGTAGAACACCCCCACAAGTGCAGAGTATTTCTTCATTGGGCGTAATCCAGCCATCTGCTTTGAGGGAAATAGGAGTCTGGAGGAGGAGGATAGAGGAGCATGTTCTTGTGAACTTGTGAACCTGAGGAATGCAGACTGCGGCACCTTTAAAACAATAAGCAAATAAGTGAAGACAGTTCTGCTGATGGGCTTGTTTTTGTGATTAGGTTATTACATTTTTTTTATATTGACTTTGCAAAAGAAAGAAAGACAGACACACAGGAATAAAAGTGAATAAGGACGAAAAAGAAAGTTATTGATTCATTGGCTCATTTTCAGGGCTCGGTGTCAGGGAAGAAGAGTTCGTCCTGAGGTGCCGGGTTTTTAGAGACCCGGTGGTGCCAGGGGATCACACCTGAAGACCTCTAGGTTCTCCCTGTTCTGGACTTACAGAAACACGGAGTCTTCTAGGTGAAGTCAAAGATCGAGTTTATTGGCTGCAACCAAGTAACATGCGTCCTAGAAGTACGACAACACGGGCCGTAAGTTCTCAGGAGACTGTTCGTTTTTACAGAACCAGACTTCTCCTTATATACATAAATAACAGCTGCAGGCAAGAATTCTTAAGTTTACGATATGGCAATACAAATATTTCCACAATAAAACAAAGAGCGAAGTCATGCTGGTTAGCACATATTTTAGATGTCCAGTTTGTGATGGATTACCCCGCCAGATCCAGAACTCCCATCAGATATCGATGAAATGCCAATAAGGTCGAGCCCCCTCCCATCATAAAACGGGTCATAAACAAGAATCATGGACAGGTGTGTGTGTGTATGGAAAACAGGGTTTGTATGCAGTGAAGGGTTTATGACATGTTGTGCTTTGATGATATCGGGCTCGGCCACTGGGCGAGGAGCTGCCCAAACAGGCTTGGCTGGAGGCAGTGGAGTCAGCTCGGCCAGGTCATGGGGGAGTCAGCTACAAAGGACGTGTCCTTTTAGATCAAGCTCGGCTTTAATCAATTGACTTATATGAGGGCAAGCCATAAGATGGATGCCGTTTACAAAATGGAGTCTGCGGGTTCGAGACGCAAATCAAGATTTGAGGGTGTTAGCATCGCTTAATCATGACGCAAATGCACGGGGATGATGTCCTAATCATTACCGGTTCGTAGATACCAAATTCGTCATGATACGACGGTATTTTATAACACGAGTGTTGGACCCCGAGGCTGGTGAAACGGAGGGGTCCAGAATTGCAGTACCACAGACCCTCCTTTTGCCCTTATATAAGGCAATAACTCACGCTAGTCAGAGTCCAAATCGTTATTGATGAATTCACGGAGATGCTGCTGTAGCATCATTCTGTTGCTCAGTTCGTCCCTTGACACAGGCTTCCTTACACATGAAGTGGCGCAGAGGCCACATATTGCAGGAGCGCACTGTACAACCAGACAGAACATAAACAGAACGGCTAAGATCATCCCGATGAAGATCAGAGTTTTCCATCCCCAGGCAGAGATCAGTTCCCAGAACCACCCTAGCAGAGACCAATCCCCTTTCTCTGTGTGAAGGGAATCGGAGATTTTGTGTAATTTGGAGATGGCCTGGTACACTGTCGGAGCATTATCGGGGATGAAAATGCAGCAACTAGATTGGATCACTCTACATACACCACCACGGTCTGCAAATATGACATCTAGGGCAACCCGGTTTTGAAGGGTCATAAGTCGATCCGACTGAAGCTCAGCTGTCAGGTTGCTAAGGGCACCGGCCGTTTCAGTCACGGCGGACTCAACTATCCTCGTTAATTGTCGAATGTTCCTGCTGTTCACCATAGGCCCCCAAGATGGCAGAAAACCCTTTGCGAAGTCTCCAAATTCTTGACCCGCAGTGTCGTCTTGACTCACGACACCCCTAACTGTCCTTGTCCGATGGTAATCTGCCCCGGCCGTGTAGGTGGGTGGCAGCAGAAACGAGATGAAGCATGTGCCTGAGAAGTCGGCAGGCAACCAAGTGTATGCCTTGTCGTGGCAGATGAAGTATGTACCCTTAGCCGCCAAGAATGGAGGGGAAGTTCGGGAGGCAAACACGTATGTTTCCGTGCATATGCTCTTCCACAATTGTGCTTTGGGATCCCTGCCAATGCCTTGCAGACATAAGTGACCACGGTGGGGTACTACCCAGACTGAGGATGATTTATTTGATTTCTGGCTCTCACTTAATGAAATCCCATACTTGGTGATGTTCCACCTACTGTATGGGGTAAACTCATCTTTGGGAGTGGCTCTGATCGTGTCAATATCTCTACTCATGTTCTTGATTCCTGCTATTAATGCCTTGTTGTTTGAGTTCTCTCCCCGAACGTATGGTTCAAGGGAAAACAGGAAAATGGTCTGGAAAGCCCACAAAGAACCGTAATAACTGAAGGGCAGGACGAAGTAAGGGATACCCTTACCGGTTGTGTGCGGCATGAGTCCACATATCCAACAGTTCGTGTTGTTCATAACAGATTGGTGCTGGTGTGGAGTAAGACAAATGAATTATTCACAAATTCGAGTCTTCTGGCAGACTCGTGTTCAGGTAGGGGATGGAAGGAGTGCGTCTGATCAGTGGGGGAAGGTGCGAGTTGTGTGTTGTGTATGAATGGAACTCGAAAAATGGACAGAGCAAAGCTAGTCAAAAACATTATTATACTACACAACATTAGGATGCTTAACACTAGAAAACGTCTCTTTGCCATTATAGTACATATTTTCTTTTCAAAAACCATGTGTCTAGCAGGTCTCTCGACTCCTGGAAACTCCATCCTCTGGTTGCTGCCCACGGTGGGTGGTTGCTTCTGCCAAGATGTTCGCTCCGGGGTGATTCCCTCAGACTGACCAGAACCGTTGACCTAGGCATCCCCGGCTGCACTCCTCAGACTTCAACCGCGGCCTTAGCAGCAGAACCGGATGGCGGTTCGAAAATCAAAAATGAGCTAGTTCCCTGGGAGAGAGAGCTGTGGAATCAAAAATAGTTCATGGAAAAGGGAAGATCGCACTAGTTCGAGTATGTCAGTTCTTTGGTCTTGACCTTAGATTATATCGTTCCTTTCCAGGCACGGTGTGATCTTCAAACAGTGTTTCAGGTTTTGTAGTGTCCAACTGCAGCGACGGTGGCACAGATCCTTGCAGAATACAATCACTCTCTTTGTCGGTATTAGTTCCTTTTAATCGTGCATTGCTGAAGGGGACAAAACGTGGTACAGATTCGGTCTCGGAGTCAGCGACTCCTTGCTGGACCCATCGGTCGTATGGAAGGGGCAACGGGACCCTTTTGCAATGGGCGCCGTGCACTCAATGTTTCTTTCCGTGGACACGTACTGCAGAGCGGGTCGATAGTAAAACCTGGAAAGGTCCAGTCCAGCGAGGCTCCTCGTTCTTGGTACGTCTGAAATTCCGAATCAGGATCCAGGAGCCGGGTTCGATAGTGTGGCCTGGATCGTCAGACGCAGGTGGAGAGGAGCTGTGGACCTGTTGATGTAAAGCATGCAGTTTAGTTGTCAATTCGTGCAAATAGTCAAACAGTACAGGGTGCTCGATTTCACTTATCCTCTTAGGCCTTGGCACACCCCAGATGTTAGCTGGGCGGCCAAACACTATCTCGTAAGGGCTAAGTCCTAATCTAGAATGGACAATCATCCTGGTAGACAGGAGTGCTAAAGGCAGGGCGTCTGGCCACTTGAGGTCTGTGCTGGCTTGGATCTTGGCCAGTTTCAATTTTAACGTGCCATTATAGCACTCTACTAATCCTGCCGATTGGGGGTGGTTTGCAGCGTGGAACTTCTGGCGGATGCCTAGACACTCACACACTCTCTTCATCACTCGTCCCACAAATTCACTACCGTTATCACTCCAGACAATCCTAGGCATGCCGAATCTAGGGAAAAATTCCTTGACAAGGGCTTTGGCAGTTGACAATGCAGTGTTGTCCTTAAGGGGGTATGCTTCTATCCACCTGGAGAAGGCGCAAACGACAACAAGGACGTATTTCAGGTTATTGCACCTCTCCATGTGAATGAAGTCGAGTTGCAAGACCTCGAACGGATACGTTGGAGGTGCAAAATGACCAGCTGGGGTTGGTGTTCCTCTACCGGGATTGTGCTTCAAACACACCATACAGTTTCTGACCAGATTCTCTGCACATCTTGGGATACCACTATTCTGCCATACTGGGGCCAACAGCTTACATATTCCTTTCACACTGATGTGTGCCATTCCATGGGCCATCGTCACCACTGCGAGCACATAAGCATCCGGTAATAACCATCGCTGATGTTCTGACAGTTCGACCCAACAACCATTCGCGTCTAACCTACCCTTGCTTTCTCTCCATTCATTCACCTCTTTCTCAGTCGCGTCAGATTGTATAGATTTCACGCTTTCGATGGTGTCCTCACACATACCCACATCAGGGGTCCATCTAGCAGGATCTACAACATACATCCGACTCATTGTGTTCCTTGCAGTCTCTTTCGCGACCTCATCGGCAAATGCATTCCCTCGACCAACATCATCTCAGATCTTCCTATGCGCTCTACACTTCACAATCGCAACCTGTAGGGGCAAGGTCAGTGACTCGAGAAGGTCGTGTACTAGCTGGCCATGTTGTATTTTTGCACCATGTGACGTCAGGAACCCACGTTCACGCCACAATCTTCCAAAACTGTGGGCGACGCCAAAGGCGTACTGACTATCAGTGTACACATTCACTCGTTTTCCTTTCGCCAACACGCACGCTCTTGTGAGTGCAATTAGTTCTGCCGCTTGTGCAGAATTCTGGACGATGCGAGCTGTCTCTACAATCGTGTGTAATGTTGTCACGGCACATGCTGCAGTCGTGTCACCATTCGGCAACTTGAAACATGAACCATCAACCCATAAATTATCATTACATTCAGGGAAAGGAGTGTCCTGCAAGTCTACTCTCCCTTTTGTCTCTTCCTCTGTCCTAAACAGCAGTCATGTTTGTCGATTTTATCTGTCTCTGCTGGTGGAATGGGTAGTAACGTAGCAGGGTTGAGTGTATCACACCTCTTTATTTGAATGTGGCTTGCCAACAGGGTCAATTCATAGCTGGACAGTCGAGCACTAGTTAGGTGCTGTGTTTTCGTCCTGTTCAGTAGGATATCTACTGCATGTGGGACCATAACGGTCAGAGTATTATTCATGACTAACCCAGCCGACTGTCGAATACAGACAGCTGCTGCGGCAGTGGCCCTCAAACAACTCGGTAATGCCTTAGCTACGGGATCTAGAGTCACGGAGAAGTATGCACATGGGCGTTGTTTGTCCCCAAAGTGCTGTGTCAGGACTGATAATGCGCAACCTTCCTTCTCATGGACGTATAATGTAAACGGCTTGCTGTAGTCGGGATTGCCTAACACAGGAGCCGAACATAATGCTTCACGCAACTCATGGAAACTCGCCTGACAATCTTCAGACCAAGGCAAAGGATTGGGTGTGTCCTTACGCATTAATGCCAGCAAGGGCTTAGCCAACAGTGAGAAATTCGGTATCCATTGTCTACAGTATGATGTAATGCCCAAGAAGGCACGCACTTTCTTTGTGTCCTTGGGACACTCAGTTCTGCAATCGCCTGTATTCTTTCTGGGGTCAGTCTCCTTCCCTCCTTCGATAAGATGTGACCTAAGTAGGTTACTTCTTGTCGGCAAAATTGTAGTTTGGAAAGCGAGACTTTGTGCTTCATGTCACATAAATGACGCAACAATGACAACGTGCCTTGTTTGTAAATCTCTTCAGTATCTGCAGCGATCAGTAAGTCGTCTACATACTGTATCAGAGTCGCGCCACCAGGTAGAACAATCGTATCGAGTTGCGTTTTCAGAGCCTGACTGAATATTGATGGACTCTCGCAGTAGCCCTGAGGAGCGCGTCTGAAGCGGAAACTTCGTCCTCCTAGATTGAAGCCGAAGATATCTCTGCTCTCCTCGGCAATCGGGATGCTGAAGAAAGCATTCTTCAGGTCAATCACCGAAAACCAATTGGCTGAGGCTGGAACCATTGTCAATAAGGCAGTAATGTCGGGGACGACTGGAAACTGCGGTACAACGATCTTATTCACTTCCCTTAGGTCGATCACGAATCGGTACACAGGGGGCTGTGAAGGATCGGTACGCTTTAAGACAGGCAAAACAGGACTGTTGCAAATGTTGCCTGTGGTTTCTTCAATGACGTCTTTTTCAATCAGATCGTATATTATTTCTAGCAAAGCCTTTTCACATTCTTTTGACATTTTATATTGGGGAATACGTGGCAACCTAACATTCGCCTTCAATGTTATGACATACGGTGCTATCTCCAAATGACCCACATCATTAGAAACATTCGCCCAAAGTACATCTGGAAGAGATGATAACTCAGTCGGAATTCTTTCTTTTGACACATACATCGGGGAAATCACTCTTTTACCAAGCGTAAGCTGTACTCCTGAAGGAGAACAGTACAAGGTCGCATATAGTCTCTTCAGTAAATCCAAACCTAACAAATTTTCGCCACAACCTGTGGTAAGAATGAGGGGTGCTTCTAATTCGCATGGGCCAACAGAAAGGGGCATGGGACTGGAGATCGGGTTTCTAACAGGGGCGCCAGAAAAACCTACTGAAACATTCATTTCGCCAGACAAAGGTGCGCCAGGAAGTTTTGAGTGCATAATCAAACTTTTTGTAGCACCAGTATCCAGCAGAAATGGCTCCGACACTCCGGATGTAATTACCTCTACATAAGGTCCATTCTGATCTACTGGAACTGAAACAACTCCCTCTCTTTGTCCATGGCTGTCCTAGCAATTATTACCCTCATTCTCAGTCTCTGCGTAATAGTCATCTGCATAGTAATTGGCCGACTTAGAAGATGTATTATTCTGTTGGTCAAAGCTATTCATAGAATTCTGAGGCGGAAAAGAAGTAGTGTTCTGGGAGAAATTTCCACGGCCCCTACCTCTAGGAACCTGTTGAACACCTCTACCTCTTGCGCCGGAAACACTGCTTAAACGTCGTGCAAGAGCTTGGCAATTACTTTTGAAATGACCCTCTTCTTTGCAATATGCACATTGATTCGGGCCATATGGAGAACGCTGGTGGAAAAACTCATTTCCTTGCGCATTTCTCGAATACTGCTGTGGTTGTTGATAATTTGGCTGACTAGGGGTGCGAGGCGGGTACGCTTGCTGGAGAAGAACTTTAGTCTTTAGTTCCTGAGTCTTCTTCTCTGTCTTATCTAGCTCGTCTTTGCGCCTATTTTCATAGTACTGGGCTGTGGCTAAAATCTGTGCTGACGTGGAAACAGCCCAAGCACTCTCTGAATCTTTCAATTTATTGCATAATTCAGGAAGCAAATTATGTACAAATTTGTCTACAAACATTCTTTGGCCACCCTCGGTAGCCATGTCCTGACCACTGTGATCGGTGAAAGTCTCCTCAAACCTCGAGAAAAAGTCAGACACATTCTCATCTTTCTTTTGCTTGCACGCAGATAGCTTGTCCCAATTTACGCGTAATTCAGGCATCAATGTTTTCATGTACGCAATAATCCTACCTGGAAGATCTGCTATTAAAGGCTCGGGTTTAGAACCACCGATTTGCCTAGTATCAGTAGTGGTAATATTAGCCCATGAGTCACCTAGTTCTTGATCGTGATCTGCATGACGAATTTTACTCCATAAAGAATGCGGGACAACATTCCCAAACAACATGTCTATATCTGCTAAATTCATTATACATGAGCTGGCAGTCTGTGATAATTCCTTGTAATACCCTGCTGGGTTTTTACATGGATCAGGTAGTGTCTGTTTGAGTGCTAAAACTTCGGATCTTTTCCAGGGGACATGTACCCATACACGCTGGAAATGCGGTGGAACAGGCGGTTGCGCGTTCGCATCGCCTTCCCTCCATACCGGAGGAACCTCTCTCATGGGGTATTGTCGTGCCTTTTTCCTACCAGACACGTCATCCTCATCGAATGATCTGGAGCTGTTTCCCTGACTCCTATAAGATAACAACAGATCCATTGCTTTCTCAACATCGGCACCTACAATCATGCCTTCGTAAAATTTGAATCGCATGCGGGCTAGTTCCTGCATTCTGCGTTTTTGGTCATTGTCTTGTAAATCTTCCCAGAGGTACACACACATCTCCTCAAATACGTATCTCTGAGTGGACGGATCCCACTGACTGAAGACTTTCATAACAGACTGAAGATCATATCTTACAGTATCAGTAACCCATTTGCGTGCTAACTCATTCAGTACTTCTCTTTCCTCGTAGTCGGGTAGTTGACTGCACAACTGTCTACGTTCTGGTTTAGGGGTCGTTTTAGGCGACCCAAAGAAGGGTGAGAATAGACCAGTGACAGTTCTTGCCACTCTCTGCCTGACAGAAGGAGAAGCTTGCGGCAAAACAGATGCGCCAGAGAAGACAGGCTGATGTAAAGAGGAAGTTGAAGCGACAGCAGAGGAAGTTGAGGCAGTAGCAGACGTAGTATCGTAGTGAATAGCTGGAGCAGTAGGCAAGGTTGTAGAAGTAGAAGGAGTATGTAGCAAAGGCGGCGGCCCTTGAGAAGGCTGCGCCGGAGAAGTAGGAACCAGCTGAAGAGAAGCTGGTGTTTGTGCAAGAGCTGCATTTCGTGCACCTGGGCGCGGTATAACAAAGCGCTTCGGGGGTGCAGTAGCATCTAGCGCATATGGGGGTGGTGAATTCAATAAGTGCGACATTAAAGGATCGTTCTCTGATTTCCCTTTTGAACTTTGTCCTTCATGTGACAACATCGGGTAGCATTTATCTACTGCTAACTTCTTGCTTCTGAGCATTTGTTCACTTTCTTGCTCTTCCTCATTATCTCTGTATGCAATGGCAGCTTGTACCATCGACATACCTCTTTTATTCTTCTTTGCTAATCTTATTTCTTTCTGTTTGGCTTCTTTGCGCCATAAGCGAAAAGAGTCAAACATCGCCGGCCGGGCTTTCTTCTTGAACAATTTGACCTCGAGGTTGTCTAATATTTCTGAGTCGAAACTACCATATTGGGGCCATTTTAAAACACCATCCTTGCGGGTGTATTTTATCCATACCTCGTTATACGTAATAGGACCTACTCCATGTTTTATATATAACTCATATGTTGGAGTTCCAATCGGAGGAACCGGACACGAATCCTCTAATCGGGAGTCCTTACTACAACCAAGATAAAACAAGTTTCCAAGTCTGCTGAGACCAGGCATCTTTGCTCACTAGTCTAGCTTCAAACTTCAAGGGATTATCTAATTATGATATTATCGTGAATACACAAACCCCTCGGTTTTGGTGCTTGCAAGTACCAATAATACAAACCGTATCTCTGGGATACCAAAACTAAGAACCAAACTAAGAACTGGGAGACGCTCCACTTATACTTAACTGAATATTGAAGATCGGTGACGTCACTAGAAGACTCGTCTATCGTTTCGCTCTACCAAGGATCACTGGGTCCAAAACAGGGCGATAGTCAGGGCAGCAGTCCTTCGTAGCCGTCGGGACGCGGGGAACCTCGCAGCAAAGACCTTCGGAACCACGTCGACATGCAGGGGTCGCTGAAGTGGCTGGCCGTCCTCCGGAATTTTCACACGAAGCTCCTCACGAACATCTGGCTTGGACCGTCACCGCTTGATATCGCCCCACATTGGGCGCCAACTGAGGTGCCAGGTTTTTAGAGACCCGGTGGTGCCAGGGGATCACACCCGAAGACCTCTAGGTTCTCCCTGTTCTGGACTTACAGAAACACGGAGTCTTCTAGGTGAAGTCAAAGATCGAGTTTATTGGCTGCAACCAAGTAACATGCGTCCTAGAAGTACGACAACACGGGCCGTAAGTTCTCAGGAGACTGTTCGTTTTTACAGAACCAGACTTCTCCTTATATACATAAATAACAGCTGCAGGCAAGAATTCTTAAGTTTACGATATGGCAATACAAATATTTCCACAATAATACAAAGAGCGAAGTCATGCTGGTCAGCACATATTTTAGATGTCCAGTTTGTGATGGATTACCCCGCCAGATCCAGAACTCCCATCAGATATCGATGAAATGCCAAAAAGGTCGAGCCCCCTCCCATCATAAAACGGGTCATAAACAAGAATCATGGACAGGTGTGTGTGTGTATGGAAAACAGGGTTTGTATGCAGTGAAGGGTTTATGACATGTTGTGCTTTGATGATATCAGGCTCGGCCACTGGGCGAGGAGCTGCCCAAACAGGCTTGGCTGGAGGCAGTGGAGTCAGCTCGGCCAGGTCATGGGGGAGTCAGCTACAAAGGACGTGTCCTTTTAGATCAAGCTCGGCTTTAATCAATTGACTTATATGAGGGCAAGCCATAAGATGGATGCCGTTTACAAAATGGAGTCTGCGGGTCCGAGACGCAAATCAAGATTTGAGGGTGTTAGCATCGCTTAATCATGACGCAAATGCATGGGGATGATGTCCTAATCATTACCGGTTCGTAGATACCAAATTCGTCATGATACGACGGTATTTTATAACACGAGTGTTGGACCCCGAGGCTGGTGAAACGGAGGGGTCCAGAATTGCAGTACCACAGTCCTCATACTCAGCGAATTCAGGTGGGAGTAGGTCACCTAACAGAGAAGAAATTCCCTCATCTAAATTGGTGTCCTCCTCATCTTCTTTGTGCGTGTATTCTCGTATTTTGTAATCTGGTGGTATGAGGTGCTGATTCATCTTGATCATTGTTAACCTGTCCACATTTTTGGGTGAGAGGCGAGTCCTTTTGCTAGTTACAATGCTACCAGCAGCACTGAAAACATGTTCAGAAGACACACTTGCTAGTGGGCAAGACAAGTAATTTATAGCAGGGTTGGAGATCTCTGGCCACAATTATTTTTTCCCATGCCAATACGCCAATGGGTCATCATGAACATAGACCTCTGTTGAGTCATTCAGATAGTCCTGCACCATCGACTCAAGGTTCTCCACGGTTCCTCCACTTTGCTTACTTTTTGCTGGGACCTATTGAGAAGCAAACCCTAGCTGAGTTAGCCAATCCTCTTCTTCACACAATGTCACTGTTGTGTCTGGTGCAGATGATCCGGTTGCTGGTGTCTTTAACGGCTGAGAGGGAAAATCACTCACTTCTGCCACAGCCACAGGTGCAGAAGTGGATTCTTTTGACTCCGGATGGCCTGCTGATGCTGATGTACTGCCTTTTCCTTCAATTTCCTGCCGTTCTCTTTCAAACCTCATGGCTGACATATCTAGCCAACGTTTGTACTTTGAAACTTCTGCGTCACCAAAAGGAAAGAATACTCTGCCTGCCAGTGCCTTTTTGTAGCGTGGATCCAGAATAGCAGCACAAATGTAATGTTGTTCTGTGTGGATCTTTTGAAGACTTTCATCGCAAAGTAGGCGCTCTAATAATTTCTCCGCCAAATCAAAATCTTCTTGCTTTTCTTCATCTTTTTGAAACGTAGAAGACACCGCCTTCAGTTGGTGTTCTAGCATGCACAACAATGGGATAGCTTTTCCCAAATTACAGTCCTCCCTGCTGACTGCACGCGTGAAGACCTCAAAAGGACGAAGCATGTCTGTCAGGCTTTGAGCTAGCTTCCATTGCTCCGCATGTGTCCACAGGTCTTTCATAGCTGCACCTTGTCTAAAGAAATACTGATCGATTACCGCACACTGCTCATACAGACGCTCAAGCATGTAGAAGGTTGAGTTCCAACGTGTTGCCACCTCCTGGATGAGTGCTTTCACTGGCAGTTTATGTTGATGTCGCTCAGATGCTTCCGGGCCTTAAAAGAATGGCTGAAATGTATGCACATTCTTTGGCAGGTGTTCAGTAACTCGCACACTGGACTTTCTTCACTCAAGAATTTTTTAACAACCAGGTTTATACAGTGCGCCAAACACGGCACTCTGAAATAGTTACCCATATCCATGGCCTTAACTACATTGGCGCCATTATCCGTGGAAACATAACCAATCTTGCGTTTTCTTGGGGACAGCCATTGAAAGACCTTTGTGTTAAACTCCTGCAAAATGTTTTCTCCTGTATGACTTGTCTCCATGCCAAACATGGCTAGTGTTGCATGTTTCCGAGCAGCTTTAAAAACGTTGTCCGGGTCAACACCTGCGTTTAGCTTTGCTTTAACCCCTGAAAAAGAGACCCTGTGTGCAGTGATGCACATGTAATCAGTGGCTGCGAAACTGGTCCACATGTCTGTTGTCAGATCTATAGTGTGAACAGCACTCTTCGGCAAAGCTGCCCCAATCACCTCCAGCACATCTTCATGTAGTGCTGGAACCGCAACTCTGGCAAAATAGAACCGGCTAGGAACCTTCCATTTAGGGCAGAGCGTTGCCACTAATTCAAGAAAACCAACCCCTTCCACAAAAGAAAAAGGGAGAAGGTCCAGCGCTAGCATTTTAGCCAGCTTAGTGTTATGCAGACGCGCCGTTGGGTGGTTGCGTTCAAATGGGGCATCTGAAAACAACATGATTCTAATGGTGGGCTGGACCATGATTTTACGGGAGGATGATGATGATGACTTCTTCAACCCTGTTACGCTCGGTGATGATGTACTTTTTCGCATTGGTGTCTCACTCTATCCCACACTCTTAGAGTGGCTCACAGGGGGTGTGCTGCTGACAGGGGTACTGGGTGTAAGTGAAGTGTTTGACGCTTCTTCCTCCTCGTCATCATCAGATGAAACATCAACGGATAAAGTTTGATGACTTGCGATTCGGGCTTCCTTGATCTCCTTTAGGTGCGCATGCCATCATTTGACAGTGTGCTGTCTCTCAAGATGACCTCTCTGGCCTCCGGTACCATAGTTGGTACCAAGCTTACCACGACTAACTGCAAGCTTACAAATGGTACAAATGGCTATGTTTTCCCTTGTTGTGCAAACACTAAAGAAGTCCCAAACTGCGGACTTCAAATGTCTGTGGGGGGCGGAGGAGGCGATACTGGTCATGCTGCTAATGCCAGATGAAGTGGAGGATGTGTGTTGCCGAACTTTACTACGTTGTGCACTTGCAGTACCACTAATTGAGGAAATGGCGGTCGAGGTGGATGGAGGTCCCTTCTGGCGAGAAAATATGGAAGCGGTAGGTGGTGGTGTACTAGTTAACTCCAATGGTGGTGGTCCCATTGCCTCCTCGTCAACAACATCACGCTCAGCAGCTTTTCGGGCTAGGGTAAAAATGTCTGTTTGCTGCATGCCCGCTGAGGCTGGAGTGGCGTGTATGATGACTGCGTCGTCGTCGTGAGAGTCTTCATCAGCAGGAGTAGTATACGTCACTTCTTCTTCAGCGTCATCATCACACCCCATAACTATGAGACTTTCGGGGACCTTCCTTTTACGCTTAGCTACCTTTGTCAGATCATGGTGTGCCTCACTCTCAGACGGCAGTGGTGGTTCCCAATTTGGATCCATATCATCAGAAGGAAGGGGGCTAGAAGAAGATGTAGACACCATCCTTGATCTTTTCCTTGCTAGGGATGTGGAAGACAATGAATGATCAGGAGGAGTGGCTTCCTCAAATGATACCTCGGCATGAATGTCGATTTCCTGATGTGCCCCTACTTCGGGAGGAACAACTATTGTGGGCACTTGTGCTACACCATGCACCTCTGCTTGCGCATCTCCTTGCGCTGCCTCTCCTTTCACATGTTCTTGGGCTTGTACTTGCACATGTGGTTGTTGTTGTGGCTGAGGTTGTTGAACACTCGTTAGATGAGTTACAACAACCTGTGTTGATTGAGGGATGCTGCTACTTTCTTGCGATGAGCCAACATCACCGGTCGATGGTGATTGAACAACTAGACTGGCTGCCTCTAAAGCACTCAAGGGCTTGGACTTAAGTTGGCGTGGTGGTGGTGGTACTGAGCCCAATGGAGCGGGGGTGCTGCTCCCAGCTTGGTCCCCAGCAGATCCCGCTGCTGCTGCAGGCATACTTTTTTTTGAATTTCCAAAAAATGTGGCGGGCGGCACACCAGTCTCCTTGGTAAGTGGCGCCACTTGCTTCTTCTGCTCCTTACTGGTAACTTTCTTGCTAGAGGAGCTACGGGGAACCTTTTTTGGGGCCATCTTCTTCAGATGTCAGAACAGCAGGCCGCAGTTGCACGAGTTGCAGAGTTGCAGAGTTGTCTTGTCTGTGGCCACATGTGACCTCGCGTGATGTTACGCTGCACACACCGCTGCAGGACTTCTTCCTGGCACTGGTGGTTCTCTTGTGCACCTAAAAGCAATGGAAGACAGAGGAACATCAGTTATACACCCCCCAAAAGTCGAAAAACACACAAAATCAGCACAATCCCATGCCATCCATGCCCTCAATGATGTTTAAATTCAAGACACCCCACAGAAAGACTAGGCCCATGCACCACTCACTGCCCCTGGGCATAAAGGATGAAAGCTAGGCAAAATGGGTGCAGGCCTGAGAACACTGCCTGCCTTCAAAATGGCCCCTTGCCCCCAGCACATGGCCAGGGCCTGCCTGTACCAGCACTCAAAATGGCCTCCACTAAGTATGGGCAGAAAATCCGTTACGCTCGCGGATTTTGCGGATTTTCGGTAAATTCGCAATCCGCGAGATTTGCGAATTTCCCGCAAAATCCGCAAATTCGCACGCAGCGGATTTTTTTTTCTTGGTGATACAATTTTGCGGTGCGCGGCGTTTATCATCGTTTGCCGAGTTGTTTTTCTCGATATTTTGCGAGTGCTGCGCCATTTTGGATCTTGCTGCGGGATCCCGCGGGAATTTGGCAAGCGCGATTACGTAATCGCGGCTTGCCAACTTTTACAGCGAGCGTTTGTCAACGCGAGTACGCCGTGATCACGTCTCGCGGTACTTCGCAATTGTGAGCTTTGAGATGCGGCGAGCAGCAACAATCTCGCACACGCAAAAATATAAAATTTGCAATTCTGCACAAGAAATCAACCAGCAAGCAGCATAAACCTTCTTGAAATGATGATTTTTATCTGAATAACTCCTTAGGTTGACATTTGCCTGCACTTTTTTTGCGAGGTGTCCATTTTGGGGAGGGGTGGTGGGTGGGAGGAAGGAAGTGCCCCACAGTCTTCAACTTCCTGTTCCTGTCCAGCAGGCTCCTCCCAGTACTTTGTCCATCTCCTGGTCACTTTTCATTTGGATCTGGAGCTGGAAGGATTACTTTTTGTGGATGCTGCTGGATATTTGGATTTGAGGCCTTTTTGACTTTCTTTGGATCACATTTGGATTAGAAATTTTACAAGTAAGTTTGTTTGGGGCATTACAGTTGCTGCAACTACAATTTTGGAATTTTCGATTTTTGGGCTGTTTTGGGGCCTTTTGCCCAGGGGTACTCAGTGGTGGGTGGACTGAGTCTTTCTGTGGGGTGTCTTGAACTTAAACATCATGGAGGGCATAAATGGATTGGGATTGTGCTGATTTTTCAGTGATTTTCGTTTTTTGGGGCTGTACTTGTGGCCTTTTCACCAGGGGTATTTGAGTCTAGCATGGGCCTAGTCTTTCTGTGGGGTGTCTTGAACTTAAACATCATGGAGGGCATGGATGGAACGGGATTGTGCTGATTTTTCAGTGATTTTCGTTTTTTGGGGCTGTACTTGTGGCCTTTTCACCAGGGGTATTGAGTCTTGCTTGGGCCTAGTCTTTCTGTGGGGTGTCTTGAACTTAAACATCATGGAGGGCATGGATGGAATGGGATTGTGCTGATTTTTCAGTGTTTTTCGATTTTTGGGGGTGTTCATGGGGAGGGACAGGCCATGTGGCTGGGGGCCATTTTGAGTGCTGCTACAGGCCCTGGCCATGTGCTGGCAGGCAAGTGGCCATTTTGAATGCAGGCATTGTTGTTAGGCCTGCAACCATTTTGCCTACTTTTCAACCTTTATGCCCAGGGGTAGTGAGTCTTGCATGGGCCTAGTCTTTCTGTGGGGTGTCTTGAACGTAAACATCATGGAGGGCATGGATGGAATGGGATTGTGCTGATTTTTCAGTGTTTTTCGATTTTTGGGGCTGTGCTTGTGGCCTTTTCACCAGGGGTATTGAGTCTTGCATGGGCCTAGTCTTTCTGTGGGGTGTCTTGAACTTAAACATCATGGAGGGCATGGATGGAATGGGATTGTGCTGATTTGGCAGTGTTTTTCGATTTTTGGGGGTGTTCATGGGGAGGGACAGGCCATGTGGCTGGGGGCCATTTTGAGTGCTGCTACAGGCCCTGGCCATGTGCTGGGAGGCAAGTGGCCATTTTGAATGTAGGCATTGTTGTTAGGCCTGCAACCATTTTGCCTACTTTTCAACCTTTATGCCCAGGGGTAGTGAGTCTTGCATGGGCCTAGTCTTTCTGTGGGGTGTCTTGAATTTAAACATCATGGAGGGTATGGATGGAATGAGATTGTGCTGATTTTTCAGTGATTTTCGTTTTTGGGGGCTGTACTTGTGGCCTTTTCACCAGGGGTATTGAGTCTAGCATGGGCCTAGTCTTCATCGGAGCCGCGTTGAGGGAAGGCAGGCGAATAGCCATTGCAGTAACCGTCATTTTCTGAGCAGAAAGGAAGGATCCCCCAATAAACGCATAGGCTCATGAGGTCTTATAGTTGAGAACTCTAAGTTCAATCGCCAACTGGGCGCAACGACATTCACTAACATAAAAACATAGTTAGGAACATTACACATTGTTGTAATTATTTTTAAATACACTTTTACATTTTACATGTGAGTAAGGGGAGGGTAAGTGCTTATCCTTTGTCCTGAAGAAGGGGCCTTCGAGCTCCGAAACATGTTGACACTCTTAACAGTGGTTATGATACCCTAAAATGTATCTTTTTAACCACGCCTTGCACTTCTTTTAACAATACCAGCCGGGGATTTAATTAAAACTTTTTTTGCTCCCACGTGCCAGGTATTTTTTAACTATTCACCTTTTTTCACCTCACCTCACTCACACTTTGGTTAACACACACCCCTTCACATAGTTCACTTCCAAGTGCTCCTGCGTATCCGCGAGTCATAGCACGCCTCATTCCGTAGAGGGGTGCGAAGGCCCCGATGATGAAGCATGACACCAAGGGGCCTGTTGGTGTGTGAGGGGCATTTAAACAACACTGTGTGTTCCCCATCACTTTAGGGATCACCATCATTTTGAGTGGATTCTACTTTGTTTATTCATATAACTAGGGAGACTGAATCCACTGACTCTCTCTCTCCCCCCTTTTGTTAAATTGTGTCTTGAACTTAAACATCATGGAGGGCATGGATGGAATGGGATTGTGCTGATTTTCCAGTGTTTTTCGATTTTTGGGGGTGTTCATGGGGAGGGACAGGCCATGTGGCTGGGGGCCATTTTGAGTGCTGCTACAGGCCCTGGCCATGTGCTGGGAGGCAAATGGCCATTTTGAATGCAGGCATTGTTGTTAGGCCTGCAACCATTTTGCCTACTTTTCAACCTTTATGCCCAGGGGTAGTGAGTCTTGCATGGGCCTAGTCTTTCTGTGGGGTGTCTTGAATTTAAACATCATGGAGGGCATGGATGGAATGGGATTGTGCTGATTTTTCAGTGATTTTCGTTTTTGGGGGCTGTACTTGTGGCCTTTTCACCAGGGATATTGAGTCTTGCATGGGCCTAGTCTTTCTGTGGGGTGTCTCGAACTTAAACATCATGGAGGGCATGGATGGAATGGGATTGTGCTGATTTTTCTGTTTTTTGTTCGATTTTTTTGGGGTGTATAACTGAACTGATGTTCCTCTGTCTTCCATTGTTTTTAGGTGCACAAGACTCAAGAGAACCACCAGTGCCAGGAAGAAGTCCTGCAGCGGTGTGTGTGTGCAGCATAATGTCACGCGACGTCGCGTCTGGCCTCAGACAACTCTACAATTCGTGCAACTGCGGCCTGCTGTCTGACCTGCTCTGAAGAAGATGGCCCCAAAAAAAGTTCTCCGTAGCTCCTCTAGCAAGAAAGTTGCTAGTAAGGAGCAGAAGAAGCAAGTTACCAAGGAGGCTGGTGTGCCGGCCGCCGCGTTTTTTGGGAGCAAAAAAAAAAGTACGCCTGCAGCAGCAGCAGGATCTGCTGGGGACCAAGCTGGGAGCAGCACCCCCGCTCCATTGGGTTCAGTGCCTCCACCACCACGCCAACTTAAGTCAAAGCCCTTGAGTGCTTCAGAGGCAGTCAGTGTACTTCTCCAATCACCATCGACCAGTGATGTTGGCTCATCGCAAGAAAGTAGCAGCAATGTCCCTGAATCAACACAGGTTGTTGTAACTCATCTGACAAGTGTTGAACAACCACAGCCGCAACAACAACACCATGTGCAAGTACAAGCCCAAGTAAATGTGGAAGGAGAGGCAGCGCAAGGAGATGCGCAAGCAGAGGTGCATGGAGGGTCACAAGTGCCCACAATAGTTGTTCCTCCCGAAGTAGGGGCACATCAGGAAATCGACAATCAAGCCGAGGTATCATTGGAAGCCACTCCTCCTGATGATCATTCATTGTCTTCCACATCCCTAGCAAGGAAAAGATCAAGGTTGGTGTCTACATCTTCTTCAAGCCCACCTACTTCTGATGATACGGATCCCAATTGGGAACCAGCACCACTGCCGTCTGAGAGTGAGGCACACCATGATCTGACAAAAGTACCTAAGCGTAAAAGGAAGATCGTCGAAAAACTCATAGCTATGGAGTGTGATGAGGCTCAACAAGAAGTGACGTATACTGCTGCTGGTGAAGCCTCTCACGATGACGACGATGAGGCAGTCATCATAAAGGTCACTGCAGCCCCACGGGCATGCAGCAAAGAGACATTTTGACCCTATCCCGAGAAGCTGCTGAGCGTGATGATGATGTCGACGAGGAGGCAATGGAAATGGAAACACAACAATCATTAGATTTGGAGTTAACTAGTACACCAACACCTACCGCTTTCATATTTCTTCCTCGCAAGAAGGGACCTCCATCCACCTCGACCTCAATTAGTGGTGGTGAAAGTGCAAAACGTACTGAAGTTTGGCAATCCACATCCTCCACTTCATCTGGCATTAGCAGCAGGACCACCACCACCAGTATCGCCGCCTCCTCCGGCCCCCAAAGACATTTCAAGTCTCCAGTTTGGGACTTCTTTAGTGTTTGCCCAAAAAAGGAAAACGTAGCCATTTGTAGCATTTGTAAGCTTCGAGTTAGTCGTGGTAAGTTTGGTACCAACTATGGTACCGGAGGCCAGAGAGGTCATCTTAGGAGAGCGCACCCTGTCCAATGGTTTGCGCAACTAGAGGCGGTCAAGGAAGCCCGAATTGCACGTAATGAAAACGTTGATTTTTCATCTGATGATGACGAGGAGGAAGAAGACGATTCAAACACTTCACTTACACCCAGTACCCCTGTCAGCAGCACACCCCATGTGAGCCACACTAAGAGTGTGGGAGAGAGTGAGACATCAATGCGAAAAAGTTCATCAGCGAGCGTAACTGGGTCGAAGATATCATCATCATCCCGTAAATCCTTGGTCCAGGGCAACATTAAAAAGATGTTGTTTACAGAAGCGCAATATGAACGCAACCACCCACTGACACGTCTGTATAACACTAAGCTGGCTAAAATGCTAGCTCTGGACCTTCTCCCTTTTTCTTTTGTAGAAGGGGTTGGTTTTCTAGAATTAGTGGCAGCGCTCTGCCCTAAATGGAAGGTTCCTAGCCGGTTCTATTTTGCCCAAGTTGCGGTTCCAGCACTACATGAAGATGTTCTGAAGGTGATTGGGGCAGCTTTGCAGAAGAGTGCTGTTCACACTATACATCTGACAACAGACATGTGGACCAGTGGCGCAGGCGCTGATTACATGTGCATCACTGCACACTGGGTCTCTTTTTCAGGGGCTAAAGCAAAGCTTAACGCAGGTGTTGAACCGGACATTGTTTTTAAAGCTGCTCGGAAACATGCAACACTAGCCATGTTTGGTTTGGAGAAACGTCACACAGCAGAAAACATTTTGGATGTCTTTAACACAAAGGTCCTTAACTGGCTGTCCCCAAAAAAACGCCAGGTTGGTTATGTTTCCACGGACAATGGCGCCAATATAGTTAAGGCCATGAAGCTGGGTGACTATTTCAGAGTGCCGTGTTTGGCGCACTGTATAAACCTGGTTGCCCAAAAATTCTTGGGTAATAAAGACAGTGCAGCGTACAGAGTATTGGACACCTGCCGAAAAATGTGCAACCATTTCAGCCATTCTTTTAAGGCCCGGAAGCAGCTGAGGAGCCTGCTATATCAACGTCAAATGCCAGTGAAAGCACTCATCCAGGAGGTGGTAACACGTTGGAACTCAACCTTCTACATGCTTGAGCGTCTGTATGAGCAGTATACAGTACTCAATCACTATTTCTTAACACAGGGTACAGCTCAGAAGGAGGACCTGAGGATGGGTGCGGCGCAATGGAACATAGTTAAAAGCCTGACATGCATGCTTCGTCCTTTTGAGTTCTTCACACGTGCAGTCAGCAAGGAGGACTGTAATTTGCGAAAAGCTATCCCATTGTTATACATGCTGGAGCACCAACTGAAGGAGGTGTGTTCTGTGTTTGAAATAGATGAAAAAAACCAAGACTCTTTTGTTCTGGCTGAGAAATTATTAGAGCACCTACAAGGTGATGAACGTCTTAAAATGATCCACTCAGACCAGCATTACATTTGTGCTACTATTCTGGATCCACGCTACAAAAAGGCGCTGGCAGGCCAAGCATTCTTTCCTTTTTCTGATGAAGATGTTACAAGTTACAAATGGTGGATAGCCTCCTCAGCCAAGAGGTTTGAAAGAGAACGGCAGCAAATTGAAGGAGAAGGCAGTACATCAGCATCAGCAGGCCATCCCCAGTCACAACAATCCTCTTCTGCACCTGTGGCTGCGGCACAAGTGACCTCTCAGCCGTTAAAGAGACCGGCAACCGGATCATCTGCACCACCAGACGCAACAGTAACATTGGAGGCTGAAGAGGATTGGCTAGGTCGGCTTGGGTTTGGTTCTCAAAAGGTCACAGCAACAGCTAAGCAAAGAGGAGGAACCTTGGAGGAGAACCTTGATTCGATGGTCAAGGACTATCTGAATGACTCAACAGAGGTCTATGTTAATGCTGACCCATTGGCGTATTGGCATGGGAATAAAGAATTGTGGCCACAGCTCACCAACCTGGCTTTAAACTACTTGTCTTGCCCACTCGCAAGCGTGTCTTCTGAACGTGTTTTCAGTGCTGCTGGTGGCATTGTAACTTCCAAACGGAGCCGCCTCTCGCCCAAAAATGTGGAGAGGTTAACAATGATCAAGATGAATCAGCACCTCATACCACCAGATTTCAGAGTACGAGAAAGCGCGCCGGATGAAGACGAGGTGGACAGCAACATAGATGAGGGAATTTCTACTCTGTCAGGTGACACTGACTTCACCCTGCCTGAATTCGCAGAGTATGATGACGAAGCCTTATTCTTATTCACAGACCGTGATACCGAGCCCTGAAAATGAGACAACGAATCACTATCTTTCTTTTTCGTCCTTATTCACTTTTATTCCTGTGTGTCTGTCTTTCTTTGTTGTGCACAGTTAATATAATTCAAACTTTAATCAGATAATCACAAAAACAAGCCCATCAGCAGAACTGTCTTCACTTGTTTGGCAATTGATTTGAAGGTGCCGCAGTCTGCATTCCTCAGGTTCACAAGTTCAGAAGAACATGCTCCTCTATCGTCCTCCTCCAGACTCCTATTTCCATCAAAGCAGAGGGCTGGTTTACGCCCAATGAAGAAAGACTCAGCACTTGTGGGGGTGTTGTTCTACCTCTTTGCAGGTGAGTTGACGGCTCTGGGGCCATTGCTGGGAAGCTCTAATACCGGATAAAAGTCGTTTGGACCAAATCCCAGGTGGAATTCTTGTGTTTTTGATGACTTGCTTGCCTTTGAGGTGCTCTTAGGGGGGGTTCCGTCTGTTTGTGGGTGAGTTTCGGGGTCCGTGAGCACTGCTGGGACCCTCTAATCTTGATTGCATTTGCTTTTCAGGAAATCCGTGGTGGCAAACCGGACTTATGGCGCGTTTGGACCGAAGGCCGAGAAATATTGTAAGTAGGAGATGTTGCTTTGGCCTGTTTGGGGGTGTTATGCTTTTTGGTGGGTGGGTTGGCGGGTCTTGGGCCATTCCTGGGAAGGTCTAATACCGGGTGGAAGTGGTTGGGACAAAATCCACGCCGAAAAGCCTTTTGGCACTTTTTGTAACTTAGGGTTCGTTAGCCCTAGCAGCAGGATTGCATGTGTTTCGGGGTGTTCTACATTTTTGCAACTGAGTTCTGGGGTCTTAGAGCACTCGTGAGAATGTGTAATTTTGGTTGCAAGTCATTTGAAGAAAATCCATGGTGGGAAAGGGGGGATTTGGCATAGTTAGAGAAAGCCTTTGCCACTATTCTTAACTTAGGGTTCATTAGGGTTAGCAGTATTTCGATTGCATGTGTTTGGGTGGGGGGGTTTTCGAGTCTTGGAGCGATGCTGGCTATGGATACTTTTGCTTGGTTGCTTGCAAGTGGTTTGAATGCAATCCACGGTGGGTAAGGGGGTATTTGGGCCTACTTTTACTTTCAAAGTACGTTTTGTCACCAGTTTTCTGCTAGGCCTCGTTTTTTGCGATTTGATTGGGGGTCTTCTACATTTTTGCGACTGGCTTTAGTAAGGGTCTGGGTGGGAGCACTGCTGGGAAGATCTAATTTTGTTCTAAAACACAGTTTACAGTACACCTAGCTTGAGGGGAAAGATCCACTACATTTATTTGCCCATACTTATTTATCCTTCAAAAGGTGACTCAGACAGAGTACGCACTGTCAAAAATATTGTACTGTCTACTAGGAAAATCAAAGTGTGAGTTTTTGCACTCCACAGCCTACATACCTTTATATTTATTTATCAGTGGTGTTGTAATATTATATCACTTCCTGTTTTTCGTTGAATAATTACAGGCCGGGTTTCAGTCTGTGCAATGGGGAAAAAAGGATGGAGTCAGGCTTCACATTAGCGAGCCGCAATTTAGCATCCGCCAGGCAGGGAGTGGACAGGGTGTCTTCTGGTCACCAACATTGATGGACGAAGCGTCAGATGGAATGGAGGAGTGCCGCTAATAAGAGGATTTTTTTCTGCATGCAACCTACTCACCAAATTCAACAGGACAACTACAACAACATACAGATACAGTATCCATTGTGTTTTTCTAGGACTGTGACTGCATTTCTTGGATCTCTCTCTGCTTCTAAATTGATCCTTTAACACATCACTTAGTCCACTCCACTATCACATCTGCACCACACATAGTCATTTGTAAGTGCTTCTACGTAATTCGCAAGTCGCAGCACGCCCCAGCCCGTAGAGGACTGGGATGGCCCCAATGATGAAGCATGTCACCAAGGGGCAACCCTGGTGAGTGAGGGGACACCTAGAAAAAGAGCAATTGCTCCTTTTCTATCTACTACACCTTCCAGACCAACCCCATTGAGTGTTGTGAATGGATTTATAGTGACCAGCAAGGCTCTCAGGTATCTGGCAACAGAGACCTTATGTTGAATATAGTTATCAATAATTCCACACACGCCCTGTACTGTCGCATTCTTTCTCCCACAGTTGTCGAAAGTACTACTTACTTTTCACTGACATGCATGCACTAGTGCATGCACTTTCAAAGATTGATGGATAGGTTTGTACCCAAAGCTTTGTTTATGTTCAATTGTTTGTCCATGCTGTGCTTTTTTTACAGGGTATCTTCTGGTGGTGACCAACATAGATGGACGAAGCGTCAGCTGCAATGGAGGAGTGCCGCTAATAAGAGGATTTTTTTTCTGCATGCAACTTACTTACCAAATTCAACAGGACAACTACAACAACATACAGATACAGTATCCATTGTGTTTTTCTAGGACTGTGACTGCATTTCTTGGATCTCTCTCTGCTTCTAAATTGATCCTTTAACACATCACTTAGTCCACTCCACTATCACATCTGCACCACACATAGTCATTTGTAAGTGCTCCTACGTAATTCGCAAGTCGCAGCACGCCCCAGCCCGTAGAGGACTGGGATGGCCCCAATGATGAAGCATGTCACCAAGGGGCAACCCTGGTGAGTGAGGGGGCACCTAGAAAAAGAGCAATTTCTCCTTTTCTATCTACTATACCTTCCAGACCAACCCCATTGAGTGTTGTGAATGGATTTATAGTGACCAGCAAGGCTCTCAGGTATCTGGCAACAGAGACCTTATGTTGAATATAGTTATCAATAATTCCACACACGCCCTGTACTGTCGCATTCTTTCTTCCACAGTTGTCGAAAGTACTACTTACTTTTCACTGACATGCATGCAGTAGTGCATGCACTTTCAAAGATTGATGGATAGGTTTGTACCCAAAGATTTGTTTATGTTCACAATTGTTTGTCCATGCTGTGCTATTTTTTCTTGTCTCCCAAAACCTTTCCCAAAAACCCCCGTACCCATCCATTTTTCAAACCCTAACCCTCTTCCCCCGGGCTGTGTGGTTTTGATTGATGTGTGACTAAATTACAGCAATAAATCCACACACTTGCTGGGGAGGATAAGGTGATAGCAACAGGCTGGTGAAGAAATCCGAGGATATATTCTTACTCTGCTTGACAAAGACCCATGGCTAATGTCAAAGAACTTCAACCGAATTAGTAGTTATACTTTACCATTTGTTAGGCTACAATGTGGCACTGTTCTAGTGTACTGTCACCTGCTATATTCTCTATTGTACCGTTGTATTGCTCAGGAGGACAAACCATATTTCATTTTCTTTTTTTTCATAGGCATGCAACTGCCACTGTGTCACACCACTAGTACCACCGCTATGAGGACATTTTATCCGCCCAGGATCGCCAACCTTATTCGCTGTTTCCCCTGGAGCCAGCCCTGGGTCAAGCCCTACTTTAAAACACAAATTACAGGTAAAATAAGCGTTTGGTGGGAGGGAGTACAATGGAGTATTAGGAGAGACGAGAGACTGACGGTAGTACTACTAAAGTCCTAGGACTCTTGAATTCACTTCACTTACTCTGTGAGAGGCACTTAGTGTTGAAAACATTTGGGCATTTACACTTAAAGGAAGAAAATGGAACTAAACTTTCAGGAAAACAAAGTTACTGTTAAACCCCCACCCACCAGGCAAGCAGTAAAAAACAGGTATGCTCAGATAAAGTTTGAAAAAGTATATTTATATCCCTAACAAAATAATCTCCCGCAAGACCCTCCCTAACCCCAACGGTTGTCCTTTAAAAGTCCCAAACCCAACTCCCGATTCCCACCCCCAAAAGTCTCTAAAAAAGGGGCAAGGGACACTATGGGTGGATGCTGTTTACTTTTTGGGCCAGGGCATCATACTCCTGGCGGAGCAAGGCGCGCTCTACGCGGAGCCCCTCCAACACGTTTGTGAAGTGGTGGAGCTCCTGCTGAAGGCGGGACACCCTCAGGGTACTGCGGCGCAGGCGTGCCTTGCAGTTACAATGGCTGTGAGAGGCAGCTGTTGTCCTTGCTGCTCGGAGGTGGCGTTTGGCTTTGGCAGCCCGGCTCAGTCTGGCTGGAGCACTGTGCTGGGTGGCAGCCCGTGGGGGCACGGAGGCCGATGCAGACGCGTTGTTGTTGTGGTCGACTGCACACTTTCGTCGTCCTCTAGGGCCACCAGCCGCCGATATTCTGCAACAGTGGCAGCGATCCTCCATTGCCGGGCCGCTCTAGCCAGCTCCTTGTTCGTTTGGAAGGAGCATCTATATGAAGAAAGAAAGACATAGTCTGTAACCAATGCTCTTTAAGATTAACTCAATCATTCAGCAGAAATTTGTGTTGCAGTACAACTAGCAACTTGCAAGCGCATTACATAACTATTGAGGCCAGTATCTATCTAACCTCCCACTTCTTCATCCTTGCTCTAACATTAGTGGGAGTTTAAGGAACAAATTCTACGAGCACTATGGACTTCCATTGGAGTCGACTATGAAAGTACACCAGTCTTATTCTTCTTCTTGTCTCTTGTTTAGGAAAATTGGTACGTTATCTTCTGCAAGCCGGCATAATGCCAGCGCAGTGAACTTGCACCCGAGAAAAAGAGACGCGCGCCATGATGAGTGACCTAGACTTGCGTTACTGTACCGGTCCAGTACATGCAGGTGGTGAAGCTCTTACTTTTCTATTACGGGTGGCACTGAGAATACTCTGTTACAAGGGCTACTGCTTAATTAATTTAACTTTCACCCTACAGTGCAAATGAGTACTAGAAATGGAAAATGAAGAAGATAAATAATCTGATTATCTATCACCTCACATGGGATGTTTTTGCTTACATATGGGATGACTTTAGGTGCTTTGCTTTTTATTGAGTGACCAGTGATACATCCACACATGAATGACTGAGTACTACTAAACTTATTAAGAGAGGTAGGGAGTGGCCACCGTAATAAGCGGATCTATGCTGTGCTTGCAATACAAACTACTGCTACTATTGATGGTAGTATTTGGACAAAATTACAACTTCTTTTCCTTGCCTTTCCTACACTGGAACGGACGTGCGGGTGCAGTGTTACATGCTCTTCAAAGTTACACTTAGTTCATCCACTGACCGTCTACTCTCTCTAGATCATGGGTACTCACAAACTTTCTCTCAGGGGCTAAATTTACAGTGTAGTTTGTGGCCGAGGGCCGCACTGGTGGGGGCGGAGTCAGAGGGGGCGGGGCTAAAGCAAAACGAAAACTTGTGACCATGAGGTTGCACACAGGTCCCTGCAGCAGATGCCTTCATCCACTGAGCCACCAGACCCAGCATTTACATACATCTCTCTCCCTCCTGCTCTCCCTCCTGCCCTCCCTCTCCATCTCTCTCTCCCTCCTGCCCTCCCTCTCCCTCCCCCTCTGTCATCTCACTGTGTGTGTGTCTGTCTGTGTCAGCCTTCAGCCCGGGCTGAGACAGCTTCCTCCACGCGCACACACAGACAGCCACACCAAAGTACTTAACAGGTCTTTAAAAGACCATTAACATATTATTGAGGCTTTGTTTGTTGTAGCGCCCCTGCATCTCCACCCTGACAATCACTGCTTGCCCGGCCCCACAGAGCAGAGGCTTTGTTCTATTTCACCTCTTTGTGGCCCTGCATCTCCACTCTGCTCTGTGGGGGCCGGGGGAGCAGTGATTGTCAGAGTGGAGATGCAGGGGCGCTAACAGGTGAAATACAACAAAGCCTCTGCTCTGTGAGGGCCGGGGGAGCAGTGATTGTCTGCAAGGTCTGTGCACCGCCAAGGAAGGCTTGCCGGGCCGCCACCGGCCTGCGGGCCGTACTATCAGTACCCCTGCTCTAGATACACATATGCTATCTAAGAGTCAGATAGTAGCATGATCCAGGTATATTATGGACACATACAGTTTCTGTGTCACCCACCCAGGCTGTTGTCCTTCCACCAATCATTGCTTCATCATTCACCCAGCCATGCATCTCATATTCTTTCCTTCCCAGCCACGTCTTCAATCTCAATAAGTAAGGAATATATAAGAGCTTACCTCTGCCCGCCACCACCACCGTCTGAACTCTCACAGCCGGCACTGGGGAATTGCCCTCCGCCTGCGTGTCGAGCACCACCTCCGCGTTGGCCCCGCCACCAGATGTTCCACCTACAAAGTACATTTAAGAATGTTAGAATAAACCACTCACTAGTATTTGGTCTAGGAATGAAGACATGTGAAAACAATTTAATTTGTGACTGTGTACTCTAAAGTAAAAAAAAGTCCCTTTTTCCAGGGAAGGGTGTTGTCTTGCTGCACTTTTTGGCACAACTGATGAAGGCTGGCTTTTTAACACGCACCATTTTTCTCCACACAGACAGAAGATGGACTTCTAACAACAAGATCAAGTTGAAACAAGGTGAGAGCTCAGCTCGACCACAAGAAATGTCTTCAATTAATCGTCAGCACTAACCACTTTTCCAGTCTCAGTTAAACTTTTAGTTTTTTTATTATGACTTCATTTTAATAAATGTGTTTACTTTTAATAAAGCTTTTAAACTTAAATAGACTCTGTGTTTTTTGGTCCAGGCTAGAGTGACTGAGCGAAAGGTTTTGCAATTTTTGCAAGCATGAGTCCGTGCCTCTGACACTTCTTGACTCTGACTCCGTACTCTTGAGCTACGTTGGATAATCATCATTGGGGATCAATCATGGATGAATTCGGGAGGTAAATGACTTTGCCAAACTATGTAGTCACTCAGTAAGGACATTGGGGGCTCAAAGTCTGTTATCACAGAGGTATGTGGAAACTCTAACAGCGCCTATTATAATTGATCAGCAATGCACTATTTATTGTCCATAGTTGTTTCTGCAGAAGAATTGTCCCCTCAACAGTAGTGGTATGGATTGTCCTCCTATCCAAACCAAAAGGTAGTATCTTATTCTTTCTTGGTGGTCATTCACATTTTATAGTTGGGAATTTTCAAAGCAGATAGAACACTTCAAAAGACATTATGGACAATCCCAGAGGACTGCACTGCACTAAGTTGATAGAGCTATTGCTGGCTAGAATGGGAGTTTCGCCAACCGTGCAATCTTAGTTAGCTACACAGACAGACTAATAAGAATAATCTAGTAATACCACAGGGAGTCATAGTAGAGGCAGGATAAGAATTTAGATACAGTCTACAAGAAGATCAAAGACGATTTTGAAAAAATTAAATGAGGAACGCTAGGAAAAATAGGTAGTAGTCTAAAATGAAAACTTACTGGGGCCAGCAAAGGAGCCCTCGCCTGCCCGATCCTGGCCCTGTTCAACAGCATCCGCCGCCTGCTGCTCCTGTGTCCCCTCGCCCCTGGGGGGAGCTGACGTACAACATGAAAGAAAGAACAGAAAACATGGATGATTGTTGCTTGTCAATGTCAACCAAATCAAACATTTCAAAACAACAATAACAAAATATTTCCGCAAAATTATATTGATTAGGGTTAGTTTTCATTGATTTGCGGACCTGCGACTTAGAAAGTCACGTAACTCACTAAACAAAGTACTGAAAGGTTCACCTAGGACTGGCAGGCAGCAGTCCGCAGGCAAGACGCAAAGTGACAGACAAACTCCATTGTGATTTCAGTCAGATCAGTGACAACACTAACAGTTGCCTGCTACATAACCAGTCATTTAAATAGTCAAACTATCAATCCACCGCCACTATTTTTCTTATTGTCAGGGGTACAAAGGAAGGGGCAGATTTAAGCCCCTTGCAGCTCTTTTGCTCCGTTCTTGCGTGACTTTTGTGATGCAGCAGCTAAACAAAAGAGGCGCCATGGTGCGGCGTATAATATTATAACAACGTGACGCATTTGGGAGATGCATCCCGTTATAAAGCCCTGCGCCATCAGGGGGCGTTCCGGCGCAAGGGAGGGCATTCCTGCGCTGGAACACATCCTAAAAGTGGCTGAGGGAAATCTACAAAATTTCAATCAGTCACCTTTAGGACAATGATGCGTCACACAAACCCTGGCCTGCACCTGCTTGAAGCAGACGTATGGCTTGACCCAGCATTGGGGAGATAGGGTACCCCAGAGCATTGCTGGAGCAGCGCCATCATTGCGACGCAACTCCAGCAGTAAAGCTTCGGTGACGTTTTGGGCCCATGGTGCGCCGCATTGCAAATACGGCGCACCATGTTTGGTGGTGGTAGCGGGCTGCACAATTACTGGCGCATCCCTGCTATTTTGCAGGGATGCGACGGTAATTGCAATTCTGCCCCTTAGGGGCATACTTACTTACGCGTTCTGGCGCATCTCCAGAGATGCGCCAGATCAAATGCGTCACGCAAAACTACCCTTGCGACACGACAGATGCGCCTCATTTACAATGCGGCGCGCCCTGGCGCAAGGGTAGGCACTTGCGTGACGCATCTCGTCACGTAAGAGCGGCGCATCGCTGGAGTCACGTCGCCAATGCAATGCAACTCCAGTAATGCTCAGGGCCACCCAATACTTAACATGCTGTGTCAGTCCTTACGCCTGCTTCAAGCAGGCATAAGGAATTGAATTGACGTAGCAGCGTCGCAGAAGTGCCTGCGTTAAATCTTGTAGATTTCACGCAGGCACTTTTGCGAGGCGCACAGCCGCAGGACCGCCCACCCTGAATACTAGGAACGCACCCATTGTGGCGCAGGCCCATGGCTTTATAACGTGACGCATCTCCCTAGATGCGTCACGCTGTAAATGACTCGCAGGGATGCGCCACGTTTACGCCGCTGTTGCGTCACGCAAGGCAACGTAAACGTGGCGCAAGGGGCTTGTAAATGTAATCTGCCCCCTAGTGTCTAGCATTACGCAGTTCTGTAAAGTACACTCATACATAACTGTTACTCAGGCCAATGAGACCACAAAATAGAAAACAAATAAGCATAGTAGCAACGCCACTGAGAAGGAGAGCAGTGCACCTGAAATGCACAGAAGATTTTGAAATATAATTTAACTACAATGTAATCGTCAGCAGCATTATTGGCTTGCTCCATGTAAAAAACAAATATTTGCAATACAACAACACAGAGCAGGAGAAAACATAGTAGTGAGTGATGAAATAGCTACTACTACTCACCAAGCCCGGGGATCTCCAAGCCGAGCTGGTCCAGCAGGTCACGCTCCCTGTCCAGGACGTCCGTCCAGCGGTGGGTGACCTGGCTGTAGGTGCGCTGGACCCCGGAGAGTTGGGACATGGCCCAGCACACCTTCTCCCACCGCTTCCGGCGCTCCCGGATGTTGTAGCCGGCCACGATCCTGCCGCCTCCCACGATGGTCCTGGGCAGGCGGCGCTGGACGAAGTAGACCAGCGCGCCCACTTCCTCCGGGCTGAAAATCTCCCGTCGCGTCTCCTGCTCCCCCCTCAATCGACCGCATGCTGTCCTGGCACGGGGTCCAGGACTCCTCCTCCCCGCCGCCGCTGTGGCCCTCAAGTGCCTGGGCAGCTTCACGGCGCCTGGCTTCACCATGGTCTGGGCAGGTAAGGTAGGAAGTAGAACATGAAGAAGGAATAGGATAGGGAAGAAGAAAAGAAAAGAGTTTAAAAAAGTAGTTTAAAAGTAAAGAAAAATAGCAGAAAAGACAAAAATATACTGCTGGGAAAAGAGAGGGATAGATAAGAAGCAAAATCGTAAAAAAAAAAAACTGAAAACAAGCAAAGGATTGCAAAGATAGCAAGAGGATTAAACACCATGCCCAGACACAGGAAATGAATGAAAAACAAGATGGCCGCCCGTTCACGAGCGCGAAAGTAAGTTCGCACGAGATTTTCCTCGCGATCTCGTGCAAACTTGTACTCGCAATGCGCTTACTTCGCGAGATTATACATAGCGGGCGGAAACGGAAATACGTCACGCAAACAAAATGGCCGCGCCCGTACTCGACCTTGAGGTAAATTCGCGTGTTGCGCTGCAAGCGGCTCGCGAATACTGCAAAAAAACTCGCGAAACAACAAGCCGCAAAAAATATATAAAGCTCATTCGCACGAATTGGCGGCTTCCGCGGTCGGTTTCGCACGACGCCGCGCCTCGCGAATAGTGCGAAAAAATTAAAAACGATTTTTGCAAAAGCAAAAGCAATGAGCAGGTGCAAAAGGTCAACCTCATGATTTGTAACGATTCCCTGTAGTGCTTCCTGAGGGGGCCCCCCAGAATTCGGTTGCCTGCTTGCAACTATTGTGTGACCCTGCTCTGACCTTAACTGTATGCCACAAAGGTCCTGATTTACAGCTAGGGGAGCAGACAACCAGGTGCCAGGCTGGAACTTCAAATTCAGTGACACATTAATTAGGCCCTAATTCATTATTGTCAGTTGGGGCAGGGCAGGTGTTGTTAATAAACTAACCCCAAATTAATTCATGTCAGTTCAAGCAGGGCAGGTGTGCTTACTTTTCCCCCCCATCTTCTACAGTGATGATGAACCAGAGGGTGGCATTGATGTAACAGAGGGTGGCATGGGTCAAAGAGAGGGTGGCAGTGGTGAAACAGAGGGTGCTGGGAGGCTGTGATGATGTACCAGACGTAGAAACAACATAGTCGCGACCGTTGCGAGCCGACAAGTAAGTTCGCAATTGCGAACTAGTACCAAATCCTCGCGAACTGGCAGAAACACTTGCGAACACAAAAAAAATAAAAAATTCGCGGGAATTCGCGGATTTTGCGGATTGCGAGTTCGCAAATTCGCTAAATTCGCGAACGCCAGATTCGCAAAATTCGCCCATGCTTAGCCCCACTCTGCGACTCTGGGCAATAGCTTGCTTAATCTCCACTACGGCCCCTCGCGGCGGGATGCCTGGCTTTCACCTTGCGGATACCCTGCTGGGGTTATCTCACAGGGGAATACCAGGACGGGTTCCCAAGGCAAGCGCCTTGATGCCTTCGGGTGATACGTGCGCTATATAAATTGCAATACATGGCCAGTCCCCATCAACACCCCAGAAAATCAAAAAACACACAAAAATCAGCACAATCCCATGCCATCCATGCCCTCCATGATGTTTACATTAAAGAGACCCCACAAAAAGACTCAGTCCATGCACCACTCACTACCCCTGGGCAAAAGGCCCCAACAGCAGCCAAAAAAATCAAAAAACACACAAAAATCAGCACAATCCCATGCCATCCATGCCCTCAATGATGTTTAAATTCAAGACACCCCACAGAAAGACTAGGCCCATGCACCACTCACTACCCCTGGGCATAATGGATGAAAGCTAGTCAAAATGGGTGCAGGCCTGAGAACACTGCCTACATTCAAAATGCCCCCTTGCCCCCCAGCACATGGCCATGGCCTGCCTGTACCAGCACTCAAAATGGCCCCCACCCACATGGCCAGTCCCCATCAACACCCCAAAAAATCGAAAAACACACAAAAATCAGCACAATCCCATGCCATCCATGCCCTCCATGATGTTTACATTAAAGAGACCCCACAGAAAGACTCAGTCCATGCACCACTCACTACCCCTGGGCAAAAGGCCCCAACAGCAGCCAAAAAAATCGAAAAACACACTAAAATCAGCACAATCCCATGCCATCCATGCCCTCAATGATGTTTAAATTCAAGACACCCCACAGAAAGACTAGGCCCATGCACCACTCACTACCCCTGGGCAAAAAGGATGAAAGCTAGGCAAAATGGGTGCAGGCCTGAGAACACTGCCTGCCTTCAAAATGGCCCCTTGCCCCCCAGCACATGGCCAGGGCCTGCCTGTACCAGCACTCAAAATGGCCCCCACCCACATGGCCAGTCCCCATCAACACCCCAAAAAATCGAAAAACACACAAAAATCAGCACAATCCCATGCCATCCATGCCCTCCATGATGTTTACATTAAAGAGACCCCACAAAAAGACTCAGTCCATGCACCACTCACTACCCCTGGGCAAAAGGCCCCAACAGCAGCCAAAAAAATCAAAAAACACACAGAAATCAGCACAATCCCATGCCATCCATGCCCTCAATGATGTTTAAATTCAAGACACCCCACAGAAAGACTAGGCCCATGCACCACTCACTACCCCTGGGCAAAAAGGATGAAAGCTAGGCAAAATGGGTGCAGGCCTGAGAACACTGCCTGCCTTCAAAATGGCCCCTTGCCCCCCAGCACATGGCCAGGGCCTGCCTCTACCAGCACTCAAAATGGCCCCCACCCACATGGCCAGTCCCCATCAACACCCCAAAAAATCGAAAAATACACAAAAATCAGCACAATCCCATGCCATCCATGCCCTCCATGATGTTTACATTAAAGAGACCCAACAGAAAGACTCAGTCCATGCACCACTCACTACCCCTGGGCAAAAAGGATGAAAGCTAGGCAAAATGGGTGCAGGCCTGAGAACACTGCCTGCCTTCAAAATGGCCCCTTGCCCCCCAGCACATGGCCAGGGCCTGCCTGTACCAGCACTCAAAATGGCCTCCACCCACATGGCCAGTCCCCATCAGCACCCCAAAAAAATCGAAAAACACACAAAATCAGCACAATCCCATGCCATCCATGCTCTCCATGATGTTTACATTAAAGAGACCCCACAGAAAGACTCAGTCCATGCACCACTCACTACCCATGGGCAAAAGGCCCAACAGCAGCCAATAAAATCGAAAAACACACAAAAAACAGCACAATCCCATGCCATCCATGCCCTCAATGATGTTTAAATTCAAGACACCCAACAGAAAGACTAGGCCCATGCACCACTCACTACCCCTGGGCATAAAGGATGAGAGCTATGCAAAATGGGTACAGGCCTGAGAACACTGCCTGCCTTCAAAATGGCCCCTTGCCCCCCAGCACATGGCCAGGGCCTGCCTGTACCAGCACTCAAAATGGCCCCCACCCACATGGCCAGTCCCCATCAACACCCCAAAAAATCAAAAAACACACAAAAATCAGCACAATCCCATGCCATCCGTGCCCTCCATGAAGTTTACATTAAAGAGACCCCACAGAAAGACTCAGTCCATGCACCACTCACTACCCCTGGGTAAAAGGCCCCAACAACAGCCAATAAAATCGAAAAACACACAAAAATCAGCACAATCCCATGCCATCCATGCCCTCAATGATGTTTACATTAAAGAGACCCCACAGAAAGACTCAGTCCATGCACCACTCACTACCCCTGGGCAAAAGGCCCCAATAGCAGCCAAAAAAATCGAAAAACACACTAAAATCAGCACAATCCCATGCCATCCATGCCCTCAATGATGTTTAAATTCAAGACACCCCACAGAAAGACTAGGCCCATGCACCACTCACTACCCCTGGGCAAAAAGGATGAAAGGTAGGCAAAATGGGTGCAGGCCTGAGAACACTGCCTGCCTTCAAAATAGCCCCTTGCCCCCCAGCACATGGCCAGGGCCTGCCTGTACCAGCACTCAAAATGGCCTCCACCCACATGGCCAGTCCCCATCAACACCCCAAAAAATCGAAAACCACACAAAATCAGGACAATCCCATGCCATCCATGCCCTCCATGATGTTTACATTAAAGAGACCCCACAGAAAGACTCAGTCCATGCACCACTCACTACCCATGGGCAAAAGGCCCAACAGCAGCCAATAAAATCGAAAAACACACAAAAATCAGCACAATCCCATGCCATCCATGCCCTCAATGATGTTTAAATTCGAGACACCCAACAGAAAGACTAGGCCCATGCACCACTCACTACCCCTGGGCATAAAGGATGAAAGCTATGCAAAATGGGTACAGGCCTGAGAACACTGCCTGCCTTCAAAATGGCCCCTTGCCCCCCAGCACATGGCCAGGGCCTGCCTGTACCAGCACTCAAAATGGCCCCCATCCACATGGCCAGTCCCCATCAACACCCCCAAAAATCGAAAAACACACAAAAATCAGCACAATCTCATGCCATCCGTGCCCTCCATGAAGTTTACATTAAAGAGACCCCACAGAAAGACTCAGTCCATGCACCACTCACTACCCCTGGGCAAAAGGCCCCAACAACAGCCAAAAAAACCGAAAAACACACAAAAATCAGCACAATCCCATGCCATCCATGCCCTCAATGATGTTTACATTAAAGAGACCCCACAGAAAGACTCAGTCCATGCACCACTCACTACCCCTGGGCAAAAGGCCCCAACAACAGCCCAAAAATCAAAAATTCCAAAATTGTAGTTGCAGCAACTGTAATGCCCCAAACAAACTTGCTTGTGAAATTTGTAATCCAAAAGTGATCCAAAGAAAGTCAAAAAGATCTCAAATCCAAATATCCAGCAGCATCCACAAAAAGTCATCCTTCCAGGTCAAGATCCAAATGAAAGTGACCAGCACATGAAGAAAGCACTGGGAGGAGCCTGCTGGACAGCAACAGGAAGTTGGAGACTGTGGGGCACTTCCTTCCTCCCACCCCCCACCCCCCCCAAAATAGACTCCTTGCAAAAAAAAGTGCAGGCAAATGTCAACCTGAGGAGTTATTCTGATAAAAATCATCATTTTCAGAAGGTTTATGCTGCTTGCTGGTGGATTTCTTGTGCAGAATTGCAAATGTTGCAATTTTGCGAGTGCAAGATTGTTGCTGCCCGCCGCATCTATGTGTTCGCAATTGCGATATCTCGCGATGCGTGCTGTGCAAGGTGGCAAGCCGCGATGACGTAATCGCGGTCGCCAAACTCCCGTGGGATCCCGCAGCAAGATCCAAAATGGCGCAGCACACGCAAAATATGGAGAAAAACAACTCTGCAAACGCTGAATGACGGTAAGTGAATGCCGCGCGCTGCCATATTGTATCACCAAGCAAAAAAATCCACTGCGTGCGAATTTGCGAATTTTTGGCAAATTCGCGAGAGTTCACGGATTGCGAATTTGCCGAAAATCCGCAAATTCCGTGAGCGGAACGGATTTTACGCCCATGCTTAAACAATTCCATCGCCGGTTCTTCCAGCCCCGGCACCAAGGGCAACAGGGGGCGAAACAGCTGCTTATGTAGGGTCTCGAAGATCACTGACGTAGAAGGTGTAGGCACCGTCAGGGTAATACCCAGCTTCGCCGTTCCTCGCAATAACACTTCCTGAAACAACACAATGTCGTCCACTGGCGACACTCTCGTGTGGGGGGAGTCTGACAGAGTGGGAGAATACTCCCGAGCACTGGACGAATCCGTATGACGGGATCTCGACCTGCCTCTTCTGTGACGACTCTGGGACCGTGTAGATGAACGATGACCAATCCTAGAGCGGTGTCTCCGCCCGGATCGTGATCTGGAGAGTGATCTGGACCTCCGAAGTCTTGGACGCTCCACCGGCCTGGTCCGGAGTGGAAGCTGCGGAGGCAGAGCCGGAGTCTTCGGCTGTGGCGTCCCCTTAGGTGGTGAAGGGAAGCGCAGCATCGAGACAGACCTTGGAGGAGGCCGTGGCGGAAGAGCCGGAGGGCCATGAGGAGGTGGTGGAGGCGGAGAAGGAGTAGATTTCGGAAGAGGAGAACGAGGAGAAAAAGGAGTCCTCAGAAGTGGAGGAAGAGGTGAAAGAGTCGGATTCTTCTGCTGCAACGGGCGTAGGCGACCTTGGCCGAGAAAGGGAGTACATTTGAGAGTACTCGGAGTCGGAAGATCTAACCACTCTCTTTGCAGGCCTTCGTGATGAAGCCCGGGAGGCAGACCTTCTACTAGACGAGCGCTGGCGATGCCGCAACCCGGGGCTCGTAGAAGCAGAGGACAGGCTGACCACCGAGCCCGGGGACGCCGTCCTTGTCCTGGATCGCCTCCTGGAGGTTCACTTTTCCTTTCTGGATGTCGACTTCTTCCTCGACGTCGAAGGCCTCAACCCCGACACATCCCTCGACGCCGACCTCCTTTTCCTCGACGTCGAGTGCATGCTCCTCGTAGTCGAACGCCGAGTAGACCTTGACGGCGAACGGCATTGCCACCTCAACGGCGAGCGCCGGCACCTGGACCCATCACGGCGTCGATGACTCCTAAATGTTGATGTAGTTCTCGACGTCGACCTTGTCCGAGGTCTCTACGTCAGCCCCCTCGACGTTGAACGGCAACGCTACTTTGACCCAGAGCCCTTGGTCGACGGGGAGCACACAGTGGTCAACCCTCTCGATGCCGATGTCGAGGCCATCGACGTTGACTGAGATCTGTGCCGTTTACTGGCCTTCTCTTGACTGGGGAGCCCCCCAGAGGCCACAGCACGGGCAGAGGACTCAGATCCAGTCCTCCCATTCCCAGACCCACCTTGATTCTGAAGTTTCCTCAGCTCCAGGCCTTGGAGCCAGATCCTCTCTCTGTCCCTCAGGGTCATCTTGGAAAAGGACTGACAGATCTCGCAATCTTCAGGGACATGGGATAAAGGGAGACAGAGGATACTCACACTGTGGACGTCCGATTTGGCCTTCTTCCTGGCACATTCAGGGCACCTGTCGAACAATGCAGGCATTTTCGACAGAAAAATGCACAAAACTGGCAAAAAAAACAGCAAATGGAAGAAGGAGTAGGCAGACGTCGGGTAAAACACTCTAAACACTTGAAAAGTGTCAAAAAATTCGAATTCAACCCAAAAAGGGAGGGCTCAATGCTCCAGGGTCCTGCTAGCAGGAGCCGGAAAAAAGAACTGAAAGTAAAAGGACTATTGTTGTGCATCCTGAGATACCGAGGGTCTCTGGAGAGTTCCTTAAAGGCACGGTATCCCTTTTCCAGACACATAATGGCAGCCTATGTAGCTTGTCTGTCCATCCCTTCCTCTCTATTATTCCAAGGATTTTGTGAAGGGAAAGTTTCTCTATTGGTCAAACTTAGCAGACTGTGTTAAATGTGATATTGGTGGAATATCCTTTGCATTTCTATTTGAAGTACTGGACAGTGTAGCCTTCTGAATATAGGCTGCATTATTGTCTTTGACAGCACTGAAGACAGTTTAAGAGATTATTTTTGATTGCTCGGGGGTCGACGCACATGGGCTGGACTATTCACTAGATTATGACTATACACAGAGACTCCACTACAGAACCTGATACACACCCGGTCCCCCATGCTTTATTCACTCTTGGCACTGTGGGTTAGTTGGTGAAATGGCTCTATGCCACACTAATAGAAGCTTCCATCACCCCCTGGACGGGTTGCGGGCACGATGGGAGAGAGCCTGAATGGCGCAAGGTTTTGCGATACCCAAAAAAGATGTACCAGAACACCTGTTTGCAATATATTCAATTCAACTACACACATGACCTACATGATGCTCAACCGGCTATATGGAGGGGTAGAGCGACAATGCCACAGGTGTGCTTATCCAGATGCATATTTCAGTCATATGACCTGCGAATGCCAAGGGTGGCATCCTTTCTGGGAGTCAATGTTAGGTAAAATCAAGCGATACTAGGAAGTGTGTTGGCTTCTGCAATGCAGACATGTTTACCGGGCCTCTTTTCCAGGCCGTGTAATTGCATAGTCGGGAACAGGATGATTCACCTTGCGCTTGGTTTCGCTAAGTGCAGGATAGCAATGGAGTGGAAATCTGCGAGGGGGCCACAGTTAGCGACTTGGAGCAGGGAGGTCATCGCATGGGCCAGAGCCGAGGGCAGAATATTAAGTTGGGAGGAGGCTAAGGGAATGAGAAAGCACCCAATTGCTGAACAGTGGAGAGAGGCTCTGGCCGAGTGGGAGAACCCAGTAGGCTCCAGTAGTGAGGAGGGTAGGCTGGACCACGGATCCCAACCTGGTGGCACTGAACAAGACGTGCTTTCAAGATCCCCGGGGCTCTGATATACAGGGGACTGTGCAGGGGCTTCAGTGTGTTTGGGGCCAGTTAACCGGACACGGATGGAATGCCTGTTGTGGGCCCCCCCTCCCGGACCGGCCCGTGGGTCATTCCTGCTGCCACTCCCTTTGGGTTTCAGTGTTTTAACACATACACACCACTCCTTTGCACAAGTTACCTGTTTTTCTCTTGTTTTTTCTTCTCTTTTTCAAATTTTTTGTTTTTCTCCTTTCCATGGCTTGAATTCCATTCATAGTATGATATGAATACAATAACGAATGGTATATATATATGATGGATCAAGACTTTGACGGCTATCCACGTACTAGATGTAATACAATTGTAATAGTGGAGCAAGCACAGGTGAATGTAACCAGTATTTGATGATGCAAATAACCTTTCAGGCTGCTGTGAATAGCGCAATGGTTACTAAGTTGGGCACCAGGTGATCAACACATCAGCATTATTGTACCAAAAGTAGCTTGGATCGCTGGGAGTGCCAGTGAATTAATGTCTGTAATTTTGTACTGCATAGCTTGGACCCTTTTGATATTTGGCCTCCTTCTTTTCCTTTTTGTATCCCGTGCACATTCATGGAGTAGGTGTGCTTCCTGTTTCTGTAGATGTGTGCTGTGTCCGCAAGAGGCACAAGTTACACATGGGTGCAGTTCATTGGCCCCAAACCATGCGGGAAACCGGCAGTGGCATAAACACCCTGCCTGTTGGTGAGTTGTTCTTGCACAGTGTTGGGGAAGTGGAGAGACTGCGTTGTCAGGCTGATGATGGCATCCAGGATAGTGGGGAGGAACCTGGAGAAGGATGCCTGGGAAATTCCAGCCACTCTGGCAGTGGTCGGCTGAAAAGTCTCTGAAGCCAGCATGTGCCGCACAGCAAGTAGCTTTGTCCATGGAGGAATGTTTGTGCTACGCTAGGATTTGGCCTGCAGCCCTGGTGCAATCTGGGTGAGGAGGCGGAGAATGGAGACCCTTTTTAGCCTGTAATGGGCTCTGACGTCCTCTGACCGTAGGTGTATGATGGTGATCCTCTGACTGTAGACCTGCTCTCTTCATTTGTGCTGCCTCTGTGGAGATGGTGGTGTTCTTGGTGCTCTGAGTTGCAGTATCAGAAACTCCATGACGTCGTTGAGGTTGACAATGAAGAACTGAGATTGTCTTCCTTCAATACAGGTGTGTTTGCACCATTTTTAAGACCAGATAAGTATTGACGTTAGAAAACTGCTGCTTTTTTTACTTAGCTGCAGGGAATCATTGTAAATGTTGCGTTGTGTGTTTTGCAGGAGTTTTTACAGGGGAATGCCTACCTTGCATCTCATTTTCGGTAAGTCATGCTAACAGAAGTGGTGCTTTAGAAAAAATCATATTTACTTTAGAAAAATGCTGCAAACTAGAGATAGGGACAACTTGTAAATACAGCGATAAACAAATCCTTGTAAATATGCACCTAGGTGAGCCTGATAGTCTGTCACTATCATTTCTGGGACAAAGGTAATAACAGTAGTTTGCGGAAAACAGGAATACCTCGAGAACCACAGGCCCCTCATGGCCAAACTCAAGTTACACTCAATCTTCCAGGTCCAAATCTTTTTTTCCCTAAATGTCTGTATCGCACCCTGTATCACATCCAGGAGGTAAGCGTACCATCTGTGTCACCCCCAGCGGTCTAAGCACACGTCAGTGTCAGGCCCATCAGACAAAGTGTACCATCTGTGTTATGTCCAGCAGTCCTAGTGACCAACACCTCTTACTGTTTTGATATACCCATGCTGCTGGTAAACTGGGAGCATAAAGAAGCCATTTTAAACTAAAAAACTAGATTGAGGTGTCAGCTCTGACAATATATACAATAAATATTTACCTTTCCTAGCGTACTGACTATCGAAAAAGGGTGATTATCACAGCATCGCCTCCAAGGCGTTCTTGCGAGAACTCAGCTAGAAAATATAAGATAGGTAATATGCCAGAGTTCTGTCAGTGGCATTACTTACTTGTTGAGCAAATGTGAATCAGTCCAAGCGGGGCCTCGACCTTGCCATGACACAAAGCGGCCATTAGATAATGTGTCCAGATATCCGGCATGGGGAATGCAAGATCAATGTGTGGACTGTGTCTTCCTAACTTTATGTGTGCTTTATTGGGGACAATCTCCCTGGATCATTGTGGTGTTGCTGCGCCTATGTGTAGATTTGATCTGGGATTTCCTGTTCTTGTGTTTGTCTGCTAGCTACTTGCTACCCCACCTGTGATCTGTCAATCAGTGACCTCGAGGCCTGGGTCTCAGGGTCTGCCGAACTATGTATTTCTGAGTCAGGGTTGACGTGAAGTTCACATTGGGGGAATTGCTATTTCGTTTTTTTATGCAAATGTATCATTATTCACATTGAGATCAACCTTTTCAACATAACACTCGTTTTACAGCAACAGTAGCTCCATGGTGCAGAGTTATGGAGGGGGTTACCGGGCCACTTCTAGGGCCTAATGACGAGTGGCCCTTTCTTTTTGGGCCACTATCCAAGCTGCTGTTCGACCGGTAAACGCATACTTAGCTGAGCTACTTGTAAAAAAAATGCAATATAAGTGCAGAAATCACACACTTGCATGCTCTCTCTCTCTCACACACACACACACCCTCACAGAGCACACACCCAAACACCCACATACTCAGACTCACACAAATGTTTTCTCACACTTACACACATGCTTTCTCTCTCACACAACACACTCACACACATGCATTCTCTTTCACCCACACATGTGTGCGTGCACACACACAGACACACAAATGCATGCTCTTTCACATACACCCTCACCCCCACACAGACTCACACACACATGCTCTCACACACCCAAACACATGCATACTCACACACACGTTTTCTCTTTTTCTCTCACACACACATGCTTTCTCTCTCTCACACACAACACACACACATACATGCATGCTCTTCCACACCCATGCATGTGTACGCGCACACACACAGACCCACACACATGCATGCTCCCTCACACACACACACACATACAGTGCACAGTGACACATGAGTTATGTTGGGATTTTGTCTAGGGTCTCACCACATACACACTCTTTAGGATGGAGAGATGGTTATTCTAGCCTGTAATCTTCACCTCATCATCTCCCACTCACGCGCAGATTGCACATTGGTGCAGTCAGCACTTTCTAAGTGGAGTTTCCTGTATCCGTTATCTAGATTCCTCCCTAGTCGCTCAAGAGATGCAGCTCATACCCAAGTACCTCTCATTGCTTCCTGCTCCTCTGAATATCCTGAGCATCAGTGGAGGCTCCGATGGCATCGAGAAGGGCTCGGAGAAGGAATCAGACTTCATCTACAAGCACTTCTGATACAGTTGTGCAGGACAGAGGTGAGTAAAAGGAATCTGGTTAGTGTCATAAGCTGGGTCTGGTGGCTCAGTGGATTCATGCATCCACTGCAGGGGACTGTGTTTGACCTCATGGTCACAGGTTCAAATCCTGGCGGGTCCACTCAGCCTTTCATCCATCTGAGGTCAATAAAATGAGTACCATTGAGTTGGGTAACAATAAACACCTGTTATTCAGCGCCAAGATGCCTAAGGGTGAACGTGCGCTTTACAAATATAATGATACAGTCTGAACATGGGAGCTGAAGAGCCCCTCTTTTATACAGAGGTGTGTCTGATGCAGTCTAGCCAGAGTACAGGGATTATGATCTGCACACGGTCTGTGCAGGAGAACTGAAGGAACCACACTTAATGCAGCACACACAGCGCAGCGGACAGATGTGCTGCTTTATTTTGCAAAGGAGGGAAGGAAAGAACGTAGCCGGACCATATCTGCTAGGACTGGCCCGCGGCCACCGCGCGACGGACAGCCTTGCACTGGGGTGCAGGGTGGGTTTGTGCTGTATAGCATAGGATTTGTACTGGAAGCAGACCCTTCTAGTATGACATGCTACACTTAGCCAACCTAATGAGGATCCCACGCGTGTGGACGCGTGCTGTGCTATGCAGCACATGGGAAATAGAAACTCCTCTTTTCAAAGGTTGCTTCAAGGAAGCATAGGCTATGATGCAAAGCCTGGTCTGGATATCTTACTAGATCAGGCTTTTCATTCAAAATATGGGTGTTTGTGCTGACCCAACTAACTACACCCTACGAACGCCCCTTGGTGCAAAGTGGCGCAAATTGATGCAAAGCAGCGCTTAGAGTTTTTTCATCTGAGAAAGGAACATCTTGTTCAAGGGGAAAGTAACTACCTGTGTGTTACTTTGCATTACGTTGAGTCACTTTGCCATGGGGTATGATGTTAGTAAATCAGTAACTATCCTATCTTGTTACCAACTGACATTGTCATTGGCCCAGCTTTGGCACACAGAGGGACCACCGTCCCGATCTGCCACCAAGTGACGTTTACTAAGTTATTGTGCCACACACAGGAGGAACTGGCCAGTCTTTGTACACACTGGGAGTTAATGACATGTGACTGCTCTCACTGATGGCATGGTGAGGGATCTTCGCCCCAAGTATGAACATAAAGATAGTGCTCGTAAATGTCATTTGTGAATTCCCAAAGTTGTAAACTAAGACATTTGTTCTAAGTTTAGACCAAACGTCTACTTTTACCTTTGTGAATCGGGCCCATAGTTCTTGATATTAATCTGCACATGTATCGAATCCCCAATACTGCGTATCATTACATCGTCAAGGTTGCAGATGTGGGGTTAGAGCAGTAAATTTACTTCCCTGCATATGTTCACCTCGATGATATATCGGTAGATGACAATTTGGAATAGATATATGTGCAAGCCAATATTTACATATGTAATATTTTGATATAAAACCACTGTCAGTCAGCAATCAGTCTGGAGAGAGAACAAGACAGCGGCTTATTATTCACTGTATCTGAGAGGCATTGGTCAGCACTGCAAACGTTTAGAGGCAACGGTCAGCACTGCAAGCATTTAGAGGCAACGGTCAGCACTGTCACATACTAAGAGGCAACAGTCAGCATTGCTAAACACTGAAAGGCAATTGTCAGCATTGGCAGAAACTGACAATCAGTGACCAGCATTGGAACACACTGAGAGGCAATTGTCAGCATTGGCAGAAACTGACAATTAATGACCAGCATTGGCACACACTAAGAGACAATGACCAGCAATGACCAGCATTGGTACACACTGAGAGGCAATGGTCAACATTGGCCCACATTCACAATCAATGACCAGAATTGGTAAACATTGGCAATCAATGACCAGCCTGGGCACACACTGAGAGGTAATGGTCAACATTGGTATAAACGGGGAAGCTATAGTCAGCATTGGCAGACTGAGTAGGTATATGTAAAGGCCGATATTTCTGTATTTGATATTTTGATATAAACCACTGACAACCAGTGACTAGTCTTGAACACAATGAGATAGTGACTTATTCTTGGTGTACACTGAGAGGAAATGGCGGATGACGGCATACATTGAGTAGTCATGGTGAACTTAGGCACGCTTTGGCCTGCTTCACAAAGTTAAACTTACACTTTTTTTGTGTAATTTCACTATTTGTTTGGTATTCACAAACTAGGAGTTTAGTTTTAATAATAGTAATTTTATAACTATGGTGATTTCACACTCGTGGTGGAGACAGCGCACATAAAAAGACAGACCTAGGAGGTGGCTTCACTGGCCAACATGATGGACGCTCCCTAGCAGAGTTCCACGTGGATTCTCCTCTAATCCATCTTTAATCTTGCCAAATGGTGGCTATCTGACACCCAAAGCACAGCTCTGGCCCCATCGGAGCAGAGCCACAACTGAGGCATTTTGAGGCGGGGGTTGTGCCTCGTTGATCGTGACACTACTGACCTGCATGGATAGAGAGAAGAGGCTGCCTGGCTCTGGGCGCTCGGCGGAGCCATTGGCGATCGGAGAACTGACGAGTTCCAGGGGCTGTGGTGGCTCATCGCGATTGGGGCCTATCGGGATGCCCTTCGGGAGGTGCTCTTGGCTCATCTGTCAGGCCTGGCGCCCCCCCCCCCCCCTTCATTCAGTACCTGAATACAGGTCTGGCCCATTGGGGCACCACCGCAGATCGAGGCCGGGAGCCTGCTGGTAGGAGCTGCTGGCCGGGTCACTTGATTTCCCAGTGCTGTTGGTCGGCGCTGGTGGGCGCCGATCCCCGTCTAATTAACTGTCACCAGCACTTCCCTTTCCCCCCTTCCTGAAGACTGCTGCAGCCTGAAGTTGTTCTAAAAACACCCCCCCCCCCCTCCACCTCTGGCCTGAAATCGTACAGCTGTGCCAGCTGAGGGGGCGCATTGATTTCTGCATGCAGCGGGGGGAGAGCGTGTAGTGGGCCCCCACCTGAGGAATCCCCCGACCAGGTCTTTGGGTCCTACAGGGCCCAGGAACTTGCTTTACCATCTGCCTCGCCTGTGCAGCCCACCACCAGGTGCTGTACCTGGGCACCCCCTGGGTGGAACTGCCTGCCTACTGCTGTGCCTGGACCATGGCTTGTAGGCAGGGTGAGGTCCCTCTGGGGTTTCCCCCTTCTTCTGCTGTGCATAGTCTTCAATTATCTTTGCATTCCTTGCTGACCCCCCCTGGGGGGAGTCTGTGGTGTCACCCGCCTTTCACCCATCATCTAGGACCCACTGTGGAACTGGGACTTTCTTGGTGAGGACATCCTGGCTCTAAACTGGTGTCTCAGTTGGAGGTCCCCTAGGCTGGAGATGGGGAGAGTCCTCACCTTGGCAGTCCTTTCCCTTAACGGTCTCATGGGAATTTGTAGACCCACAGTGGCGATTCCTGGCCCTCATGGGGATGCTTGAGGGCCAGGGGTGCTGATGGAGAGTGTGATCCCTCTCCCCTGAGCTATTGCCAGGCAGGGGTGAGGCCTCTTATCCGTAAATAACGGGTACGACCAGTAAATCAAGCACAACAAAATTGGAATTACTGGTTTTGTATTTACCTCTCATTATTTTTCACTTTTTCACTCCAATCTTCGCAGTAGCACTTTACATAAGGTCCTGAAGGATGCCGTGACACCTTTTCGGGTCCATTAGGCTAAATCATGTAGACCTGGTTTCATCTGTCACATGCAGTTACATATTTTTCATACTGCAGGTGCACTGTTTTTATTCCTGACACTAGGAACTAGCAAAAAAAGTTTTTTCGCTCCTGGTAGTTAGTTTTAACATCACTATCCCCACTTTTTGGAAAGAATTTGTCTGCACTGCGCCCTTTACCCAACTTGTTTTCATGTCTTCTCATAAAAAACATCCCTGAGCTCCTCCTCACAGTGAGGGGGTTGTAGCCCTTGGCTTCCCAGATGATGAAGCATGCCACCTCTGTGGGTGATGGGATTTTGTCCAAATTAAGGACTCCCCCACTAGTTCCAGGAAATCATCGCTCAATCAATCAATCAATCAAAGCATTTATATAGCGCACTACTCACCCGGAGGGTCTCAAGGCGCTAGGGGAGGGGGGTCCGCTACTGCTCGAACAGCCAGGTCTTGAGCTGCTTCCTGAAGGCAAGGTGGTCCTGGGTCAGGCGGAGGTGGGTCGGGAGGGAGTTCCAAGTCTTGGCGGCCAGGTAGGAGAAGGACCTTCCTCCTGTGGTGGCTCTTCGGATCCGGGGGACGGCGGCGACGGCGTGGCCGGTCGATCGAAGCTGGCGTGTGGGAGCGTAGAAGTTGAGGCGGCTGTTGAGGTATCCTGGGCCTTGGTTGTGTAGGGCTTTGTGTGCGTGGGTGAGGAGACGGAAGGTGATTCTCTTGTTGACCGGGAGCCAGTGCAGATCTCTCAGGTGTCCGGAGATGTGGCTGCGACAGGGGATGTCCAGGATGAGTCGTGCTGAGGTGTTCTGAATCCGCTGGAGTCTCTTCTGGAGTTTGGCGGTAGTTCCGGCGTAGAGGGTGTTGCCGTAGTCCAGACGGCTGGTGACGAGGGCCTGGGTGACCGTCTTCCTGGTCTCGGTGGGGATCCAACGGAAGATCTTACGTAGCATGCGCAGGATGTTGAAGCACGACGAGGAGATGGCGTTGACTTGTCTGGTCATGGAGAGGGAGGAGTCCAGGATGAAGCCCAGGTTACGTGCGTGGTCTGTTGGTTTGGGTGCGCTGCCCAGGGCGGGAGGCCACCAGGAGTCGTCCCAGGCGGAGGGTGAAGATCCCAGGATGAGGACTTCCGTCTTGTCCGAGTTCAGTTTCAGGCGGCTGTTCTTCATCCATTCGGCTAACTCTTTCATCCCCTCGTGTAGGTTGGCTCTGGTTGGTGAGGGAGAGGATCAGCTGGGTGTCGTCGGCGTAGGAGATGATGTTGAGGTTGTGTTGGCGTGCAATGGCTGCGAGGGGGCTCATGTAGACGTTGAAGAGGGTTGGGCTGAGCGAGGAGCCTTGAGGAACGCCGCAGATGACTTCGGTGGCTTCTGACTTGAACGGGGGGAGGCGGACTCCCTGTGTCCTTCCGGCGAGGAACAAGGTGATCCATTCCAGTGCCTTCTCCTGGAGTCCAACGTTGCTGAGGCGCTGCACTAGGGTACGGTGGCAGACAGTGTCAAAGGCCGCGGAGAGGTCTAGGGGGATGAGGGCCGCTGTTTCTCCGTTGTCGAGCAGGGCTCGGATGTCATCGGTGGCTGCGATCAGGGCGGTCTGGGTGCTGTGGTTGGCCCGGAAGCCAGACTGCGAGAGGTCGAGGGATCCGTTTGTCTCAAGGAAGGCGGCCAGCTGCTTGTTGATGGTCTTCTCGATGACTTTTGCAGGAAACTGGAGCAGTGAGATGGGGCGGTAGTTCTTGAGGTCGGTGGGGTCGGCTGAAGGCTTCTTTAGTAGAGCGCTGAGTTCGGCGTGCTTCCAGCTCTCCGGGAAGGTAGCGGTGTCGAAGGAGGTGTTGATGATGTCCCTCAGGTGGGGTGCGATGACAGCGTCGGCCTTGTTGAAGACGTGGTGAGGGCAGGGGTCGGTAAGAGATCCGGAATGGATGGAGTTCATCGTGCGGATGGTGTCTTCGGTGCTGATCGGGGTCCAGGCGCGGAGGGTGGTGGTGGGGGGCGGTGTCTCTTTCCTGTGTAGTTTGGCACCGTAGACCTGAGGATTTCTTTTGTTTATTTGTCAATGTATGAGGAATGAATGCTCGCCAGTCTCGAAACTTCCCTTGGACCCACTTCTCATCTGTATATTGAGGTTTTATGCTCCACATGTGGCTCACACTATCTTCCTCCATGATCTATCAAGGGTGCTTTCCGACCTCCCACAAGGTCTGTCGATAGTGGGCAGAGATTTTAATGCGGTCCCTGTCCCAGAGTGGATACTACTGGACCTCCGTCGGTGTCCAGGCGCTCCGGAGCCTGCCGCCTAAGTGATTGGGCTATGGCGCTGGGACTCTGGAACGCATGGAGAATCTGGTACCTGAGACGACGTAAATACATGTACACGTCAGCCGCACATCGCTCTCATTACCGTATTGACCTTGTTTTTCAGCCTGCCCTTGACTGTCATGCAATCTCCCATATCCAGATCCTTACCAGGGGCATATCAGACCATGCCCTAATTCTTCTTCATCTTGGTTCCCTTTAGGGAGGGTCTCTGGCCTATGTGGTGGCTTAATGGCTGTTACCTACAAGATATAGACTATGTGCAAGCTGTAAGTGTGGAGCTACAAGCATACTTCCACAATAATAAAGGCTCTGTGGCCACCACTGCTACTCTCTGGGCAGCTAGCAAAGCCACGATATGTGGGTTCACTAATGACGCATCCGTGTGCAGGAGCTGGCCTGCTCTCTGCACATTACCCAGCTTGAGGCCTTAGCCTTCGGCCGTGAGGCCAAACTTGCAACGAACCCTGAGATAGATACCACCCAATATCTGACCCTTCTTCAGGAAAACATTTCCCTCCAATCAGTAGAGGCCGCAAATCATCTATGTTGTGCCATAACGGCCAGAGTGTATGGATGGAGGGACAAAAATGGGAAGTTAATATACTGGTTGGCCTACCACCACCAGGTAAACAGAATCATGCTTGAGTTTAGCGACGAACGTGGGGCCTCCATTTAGTCCCTCCCTGAAAAAATGAAGGCGTTTGCCTGTTACTATCACCAACTGTACACTGCCCCCCAAAGGGATCAAGCTCTGTCCACTCAGTTTATTGATGATGTTTCCCTTCCCTGCCTCTAACAGACCAAGATTTCAGCTCTCAAGAAGCCCTTTAACATTGAGGAGCTCGGGCACGCCTTGTCGGCTGTGGCCCTCAGGAAAACTCCTGGTTCTGCCGGGTTTCCCGGCAAAAATGTTACCTGCCATTTCGAGAAATTCTGACTCCACAACTTCCTGCCTTTACAAGGAGGTGAGAAAATTGGGTGCCTTTCCAGCAGAATCAATCAATCAATCAATCAAAGACATTTATAGAGCGCACTACTTACCCGGAGGGTCTCAAGGCGCTTGGGGGGGGGGGGGGGGGGGGGTGGGGTGTGCTGCTACTGCTCGAACAGCCAGAAATAGACACCGCCACAATCTCAGTGATCCTCAAGACATAACTTCAGTCCACTTTGTGTGTCTATTATCCCCTAATATTTTTAAATAACGTGGTAGTTAAGATCCTGGCAACCCCTGTTTGCTATCCGCCTCATGGAGGTCCTATCCACTTTGGTTCCTCCTGACCAGTGTGGGTTTATGCCTACTCGAAGTACGAGACATTGTCTTTGGAGGCTTTATTTGGCCCTGGCCCACTGTCACCGTCTACCGACAGACTTGGCATTGCTTCTAATCGACTTTGAAAAGGCATTTATAGCACAGAGGTAGTAGACTGCAACAAGATGGTGAATGTGGGAGAGAGTTGTCCAGATCTTATTCCATCATTCTCTATCACTAAAGGTAAAGCTAGCTTCTTGGATTTTATTTCTCCCATTCCTATGGAGGACTCTCTTCTAGCGCTAAGTCGCCTCAAATCAGGCTTCCCTTCAAATCCAGGTCCCTCCTTTATTTTATCCCGCGGGGGAGAAGCCATTAACTTGCTGGTGAGTCAGCTACTTAATACCTCCCTCTCCTCAGTTACGGTGTCAGTAAAATGGAAACAGCGAAAATCGTACAGCTTATAAAAAAACTATCAGGTGGGGCCCACTGATCTGACCAATTACAGACCAATCTATCTCTCTTTCCAGCCCTTTCAAAAGTGCAGGAGAAACATGCCAACCAACAGATATCTTGGTACTTAGAAAGCAATAACTTGCAAAATGCTAGCCAATCCAGTTTTTGCCCCAACTACAGTACTGAGACAGCTCTGCTGGAGGTAGTTGATTCCATACGGCTCAGTTTGGAAGTGGGTGAAAAGGCATTGCGGGTTTTATTGGATCTATGGGCAGCGTTCAGTATGATCTTTCACCACATCCTCTTAGCTCGTCTCCACTGTGTGGGAATTAGGGGGCAGGCTTGGCAGTGGCTCGCAACTTTTCTGGAGGAGAGAGGACAAGAGGTTTGGTGTCACCCTTTATCTGCCAACTCCCGTAAACTAACTCACTCGCTTGCAGAATCTTTTGGGGCAAAAATCGTGTCACATGCGGATGACACCCAACTACTCTTCTCCTGGAAGAATAAAAAAGGCTTTCCCATGCAATAAATTCAGTAACTGTCTCACAGCGATGTTTAGGTGACTGTCCATGAATCAACTTGCATGCAATGCTTGGAAGACTGAGCTCCTCTTCCTCGGTTTAGAGGCCGAGATATCATGGCAGTCTTTATGGCCATCTGATGCCCCACCTAACCCCGACTCACCACTCTTCCTCAAAATCTGGTGGTGAAAAACCTGGGCTTCAAATTCGATGGGTAACTGCTATTTCGAACCCAAGTTAATTTGGTAGTGGGTACTTGTTTTGCCCTACTCCGCTTACTTAGGAAGTTCCTGTATCTCCTGTCCTTTACGGCTAGACAACGAGTGATTCAAGCCCTGATAACACCACAGCCTAGCTACGGCAAATGACTCAGGCCTGCACAAATGCCTGATAGATAGGCTGCAGTTGGTCCAGAAAGCAGCGGCATGTACTATTTTTGGGTTCCCCGTAAATCCCATGCTACTTGTCATCTTCAGAGTCTTCACTGGGTCCCGTTGAGGAAGATCACTTTTAAGACATTTCTCATTACCCAGAAAGCCCTCCATGGAACTGGCCCGGGCTCTCTACAAGGTAGAATCAAGTTCCATACCTCTCAAAGAAATCTCCATTCTGAAAATCTTTGTCTTGCCAAAGTTCCACGGATCAGGATGGCAAGGTCAGGGGCAGATCTCTTTCCTTCCTGGTACAAACTTCCACTGACACTCAGATGCATCAAGGCGACACCTGTGTTTCGCAAAAAAGCGTAAGACCTGGCTCTTTTTCTGTCTCAAGGCTCGGCCCTCCTATTTTCGTGCCATGGTCCAAACTCCATATTCCAACCCTACAGTGCAGGTCCAAATTAACAGCATCCTCTCCCATGCTTTCCCCATAAACATTATTCACAACTGCGATTGAACCTCTAGCTCGGCTCATGTTCTGTTAATATTTTTATAAAGCACTCGATTACCCAAAGGGCGTCTGGGCGCTAGCTGAATGCCTACCAAAAGAAGAAAGATGCTTCACACCGTAAGGAGATATTAAGCCAAGAATAGCCAAGTTTTCAAAGACTTACAAAAAGCTAGAAGATTGGGCATGATTTTAATGTCCAAAGGAAGCATACTCCAGGCTTTAGCCGCTCCTACCACAAAGCTCCTGCCACCCCAGGACATACGATCAAACCTAGGTACATTCACCAGTTTGGAAGAGGCGGAACGAAGGGACCGGCCTGGGATATACCAGTTGAAACTATTCTTAAGGTAGGCTGGTCCTTAGCCTTGTAATGCTTTAAATGTGATAAAAAAGTGTTTTAAATACCGTTCTCTGTTGGACCGGATGCCGATGCAATTCTTTAATGAAGCCAGGGACAAACTAGTGTTTGGGAATTGTAAACAAAAGACGAGCTGCTGCATGCTGCAGCACCCGCAGCTTATTCAGTACAGATTGATGAGCATTGGGATAAAGTCCATTGCAGTAATCAATCTTTGCCATCACGAAGGCAGAGACAGCTCATTTCTGCAAATGGACAGCATTGTACGGCAAGATCTTCTTCAAGAGTTTAAATGTGTAAAAAGCCGCAGATGTGACTGCATTCACCTGGTCAGAGAGAGTTAAAGTAGCGTTAAAAATCCCTCTCAGATTTCTTCTGTCCTAACAGGCACAGGGAGAGGGTCGAGCTCGGGTGGCCACCATGAAGGAGACTAAAAAGATGGGTTGGCTCCAAAAATCAGAACCTCACTTTTGGCTGAGTTTAATTTAAGGTGGTTTTTGGCCTTCCATAAATTGACGGCCTGCATACCGGATCCATGTTAAAATATCGATATCAAAAATATCGATGAAAAAAATATCGATGTAGAATTATCGATAACAAAAATATGGCCTCCCTATACTTATATATAAAAGGTAAGTACAGTAATATCGACTCAAAAATATCGATGTAAAAAATATAGATGTAAAAAATATCGACTTTAAAAAATAACATAAATTAAATTACTTAAATAATATTACTATTAACAAATTAAATTAATTTTAATATATATTTTAACTAATTATAACAAATAAACTAAATTTAATTAATATAAACACAAAAAAGTGTACATGTACATATATTTACTTAAATACATTTTATTAACTATTATCTTTATTTAATTTATAAACTTTATTAATTATATACAAATAAAATAAAAACATATAAATAATTAAAAATAAATAAAAATATTTAATATATTCTATATTTAATTAACGCATTAAACTATAAAAAAAATACATACATTTAATAACAAAATAAAAATATCAAAATGTTTAATAAATTTAATTTCTAATTTTAACATAATTAATATATAAATATAAATATATTATTATTAACAAAGATAAAAAAAATATTTAGTACTATAAAATCCACAACAAATACCTAAAATTAATTACACAATTACATTTAATATTTACTAATTAATTAATGAAAATTAATTTTTTATCAATTAAACAATTAATTACTTACCAGCTTTCACACCATTTACACATATAAACACCACAACACACACCTAAAATTAATTACACAATTACAATTAATAATTACTAATTAATTATTTAAAATTATTTTTTATTATTTATTAAGTAATTAATTACTTACCAGCTTTCACACCATTAACCCATATATACACCACAACACACACCTAAAATTAATTAAACAATTACAATTAATATTTACTAAATAATTAATAGAAATTCATTTTAAACTACCACCCTTCACACCGTTTACATAAATAAACACCACAACACACACCTAAAATAAATTAAACAATTAACATACTTAATTATTAATTGACTAATCGAAATTAATTTACAACAAATTATTAAACTATAATTCATTACTGAATTAACACATTAATTAATAAATTATTTTACATAATTAAATTACTTCCCACCCTATTCCCCTATAAACCCACAACCCGCTACGGAACTAATAACGCACAATTAAACTTAAAATAAATTAATAAGTAGAAAAATTGTAAAACATATAATAAAATGACAAACAATTCTTATTAAAAACACTAAAATACATAACATTATAAAAAAAATCGATATTTTAGTAAACTATATTTTTGTAAACGATATTTATTACAACAATATTTACTTACCTGTCAGTCGATATTCTTGTCATCTATATTTTTGTTGTCGATATTTCTTCCAAACGATATTTCTGCGGGAATATTTTTGTCCCATGATATTTCCCAGTCGATATATTCCTGCTCTGCACCCTGCATACCGTCCTCAAATCTGCAGTTGCCGCCTAAGTGCCCTAGACCCAGGGAAATGACGATTTGTGTATCATCGGCGTAGGAGGTGAGGGAGAAGTCAAAAGATTTTATATGCTCTGTCAGAGGAGTAACATATACATTGAATAGGGTCAGACTAACTGATGATCCCTGTGGTACCCCACATGGATGAGAATATATGGATTATGTAAAGTCACTGGGATTAACCACTTTGTTCCTGGTTGCTAAGAAAGTCGTTCAGTAGTTCCCAGGCTTCTCGGGATACTCCAATTCCGCTAAGACGATCCATCCGCAGCCCATAATTAACAGTATCAAAGGCTGATGGTAGATTGAGCAGGACAAGAGCAGCTCTACCTACTTGGTCTAGAGTCATCTGAATTTCTTTGGTGGCTTTAATGAGAGCCGTTTCCGTGCTGCGCTCCGCATGGAAACCAAACTGAGTGCAATCCAAGCAGTTGTTCTTCTGGACGTGCGCAACTAATTGAGAATTTGTCACTTTTTCATTGACTTCACTGGGAGGGGCAAAAGAGAAATAGGACAATAGTTTGTTGCAACCTGCGGATCTAGATAAGACTATTTATGGAAATTAAAGTCTCCTAAGACTATTAGATCATTATGTAAACCATCTGCCGCAGATAGACAGCCTATATATGGGTGAAATTGGCTTGTGGACCGGGGGGCTGGTAAATAAGAATCCCTCTAAGGGCTGGTGTTTTGGATATTTGAACATGGAAAGAGGCTGCTTCACAGATAGAAGATGCTAATGGAGAGCGATGAACAATAAGGTCAGACCGATATATCATTGCTAAACCGCCACCCTGATTCCCGCAGCGGTTTCTGTGGAATCGCTGTGAGTATGTCTGAGCTTGAAACAGCATCCGCCCAAGTTTTAGTAATAAAGATAATCAAGGGTTTCTTGGTTTCAACAAACATATTAAAATCTAGGGCATGCTTAAAGAAGGACCTTGCATTGACTAGTGTGCATGCTAGCCCTGTATTCTATTGTGGCGGTGAGGGGGGGGTCAGATGAATCATGATTCGTGCAGATGCACAATTCCCTGGTTGGAGGTGGAGTGACAGTCATGAGGATCGCATAGCCTTGTATGCTGATGATGTTCTGCTCTATCTAGCGAACCCAGTGCAGATTGGGCCCGCTGCCTTCACCTCTTGCGAGGCTTTGAAGCAGCATCAGGTCTATGGGTAAATTCCATCAAGTCAGTATTGGTGCCACTAGCCCCCTTCCGAGACTGTTTCGATTGACAAGACACAATACCCATCCGTCGTCTCTCCTTTAAATACCTAGGCATATGGGTCACCTTGCACCCTGAGATGGCATGGTCCCTCAATATAGAGCCATGGTGTGGAAGGTTCAAGCGGCAGTCTGTTCCTCTAAACGTAATGGGATGTATCACCCTCTACAAAATGATGGTGCTGCCCCGTTTCCTCCACATCTTTCAAAACTAGTTGCTCTCCCTCTCGTGAAGCTGGTTTCGATCCCAAGATAGGATTGCAGCCTCCTTCCTATGGCGTAGCTCGAGGGCCTGTATCGCATTTACTTATTGTCAATGGGGTCTCTACGATGGCGTTTTAGGGATGGCTAACCTCTGGGAGACGTGGATAGGCCCACTGGAAGACGACAACTGACGCAATGCCCTGATGACACCAAGAACTACTGCGATGTCTTCCAAGTTATACCTGCTTCAGACCTACTAATTATATGGAGCCTATCTCTCCCCAGTTCAGATGTATCAGGCGAAATTTCTCCCCGACCCCTCTTGCCCTCGCTGTGGGGAGGCTCCTTCTATCATGTGTTTTGGCAATGCTCCCTAATCCCAAAGTAATAGTCTCCCGTGGTGAGAGAAATGACTGACGTTATGGGATGGGTGGTTCTTCTTTTCCCTTTAATTCTCCTGCTGGGTGTCCTGAAGGGTTCTGGAGCGACGACGGTTGCCCACTCCTTCTTGGGGACTGCCCTGGCAGTGACCAAACGTGATATCGCTGCCCAATGGAGATCATCTTCTCCACCCACTCTTACCCAGTGGCACCGGTAGGTAGATTTGTGTGCCCTGCAGGAGAGGTCATTGGACATGGCAGGGGTTGCCCCCTTAAGCACAACCGAGAATGGAGGAACTGGTTGGGTCAATAACTGTATGGTACTGTTTGAGGGCGAAGATGCTAATGCCAATGTTCTTGTCGCTTTGTTGTGGGATACATTGCCAACTCTGTGTAAATGCCTTGCAATTATATGATGTGGCCTTCCTTGCTGTGCACAATGTGTGTTGTACTGTTCTCTTATGCATACACTTAATAAAATCAGTTTATCAAAAATAAAAGATAAGCCTACCTTATCAATTTATATGCAATGCTGTCAGTTTCAGTCTTGGCACGTACCGAGACTCAGGTACCAATTTTGGCACGCACTGAGACTCAGGGATCAGTCAGTGACCAGTCTTGGCACACAATGAGACTCCGCAACTAGTCTTCGTACACACTGAGACTCAATGTTCAGTCATGGAACACACTGTCTTTGGCACACACTGAGTCTCAGTGACCAGTTTTGGCACACTGTGAGACTCAGTGAAGAATCTTGGCTCACACTGATACTCAATGACCACTCGTGGCACACACAAAGACTCAGGGACCAGTCTTGACACAGAGGGAGACTCAATAACCTATCTTGGCACACACTGAGACTCAGTAAATAGTCTTGGTTCATACAGAGACTCAGTGAGCAGTCTTGGGGCACATACTGAGGCTCAGTGAATGGTCTTAGCACACACCGAGACTCAATAATCAGTCTTGGTACACACCAAAACTCAGTGACTTGTCTTGGCTCACACTGAGTTTCAGTGACCGGTCTTTGTACACACTGAGACCAAGTGGCCAGTCTTGGCACACACTGAGACTCAGTGACCAGTCTTGGCACACACTGAGACTCAGTGACCAGTCTTCATACATATTCATTGCAATAACTTGACCCACATTAACTGAGGCTATTACAAGTTGTCCTATGATTTTGTACTCAAACTACAGGATGGTGATCCACTCTTAAATGAAAGTTAAATGCAGGATTCTGTGATTTCCTTTCCAGGTGGTCAAGAGATCCCTCGTGTAAGGACGCAGGTGATAACCCTGGGAGTGATGGTTGCAGTCGCCACATTCATAAACATCGTGCTCTACCGTCTGGGTAAGAAGCGTGGAGTTGACTTTCAGATACCCTACTACCCTCAGTGGCACGTGAAAGAGCCTCTTTGCCACATACATGATTAGAAAAACTGCAGATGAAAATAAATCAAAGGCCTTAATTCTACATTTTAACCACAGGATTACAGTTTGGTTGTCTGGCCTGCTCAGTGATGTCTGACTTAAATTCTTGCCTTAAACATTGGTTTATATTGTACTCACACAGGCATGAGGTGAATGAGATATCCCAGGAGAGTACTCACAGAGACTGGGGTGAATGAGATATCCCATGAGAGTACTCACAGAGGCTGGGGTGAATGAGATATCCCAGGAGAGTACTCACAGAGACTGGGGTGAATGAGATATCCCAAGCGAGAACTAACACAGGCTGGGGTGACAGAGCTATTCCAAGAGAGTAGTTGCACAGGCAGGGGTGAATGAGATATCTCAAAAGAGTAATCATACAAGCTGGGGTGAATGAGATATCCCAGGAGAGTACTCACACAGGAGGTGTTGGACTTGTCCCTTCTGGCAGGTTCACCCCTAAACTATTTGCTTTGTGAATGTGAATTGGAGGTAGTGATTTTTGGTTTCTGCGCACTTTCACTGTGTCCCAGTGGAAAGTGCATGCGCACTCTGAGTGCGTGGAGTGAGGTTGGCCTGCCCTCCCATAGGAATGCATGGGGAATGTCTGTGTCCCTGGTAGTTCCTGATGCGTGAGTTGTGCATTCTCGAGTTTGGTCTGTGCGAACTCGTGTGATTGAATGCTTCGCAATGATGTATGTGGCATGATTGTGTCTTGTGCGGAAGTGCCACTTCTAGGAGTTGGCATATTAGTGTAAAATGTGTCGGGCGTGTGATTGGCTGGAGCTGGCTGGGATGCCAGGCTCCATGAGTCATGATGGGTCTGCCTGGTGGTGAGTGTGGAGATTAGCATGCTGATGTGAGGGAGGGGCTGCACCTGTGTCCTGAATGAGGCTGGGTTTTCCCCACACAATGCTGGCTCCGCCCGGCATTGTCTTTCCCCCGTAATTTAGCGAGGAAAATCTCCCCTGCTCTCAGCAGCGCGACCCGGAGCCTGGGGGCTCGTCTGCCGGGCCACGCTGCCATTGGCCGCCCCCACAGGAAGTCAGGCAGCACGTGGGCGGGGCCAGAAGACAGGAGGAAGCAGGAAGCAGCCTGCGGTGTCCTCCCCGAGGCTCCCGAGAGAAGGGAGAGCCCCGGGCAAAGAGATGAGTCCGGCCGGGCAGCGAGAAGAGCGGCGACGAAGGTGCAGGCGGGGCTCCGTTGCCAGAAGGAGAGCCCCGCCGCCCAGGAGAGCGAGCCGCCGCAGAGCACAGCCTGCAGAAAGCCGGTGAGTGCAGGTCGTCCCAGTGGAGAGGGGGGCGTCGGGGAACATTGCCGGTTCCCGCCCCCCCCCCCCCCCCCTCCAGAGCAAAGGCCCCAGTTGTGTTCGAGCCGCGAGAGGCCATAGAGGGCTTCCCTTTGCTGCCGAGCCCAGCAAGGCTCCAGCGACGGCCGCATTCTTGTTCGGAGCCACGAGGCTCCTGGGGGCATTTTTGAAATTCAGAGCCCGAGAGGCTCAAGACGCCATCTGTTGTTGAGGAGCCCAGAGAGGCTCAGGGGGCACCTTTGTTCCTGTGTAGTAGAGCGGCCCCGGAAGGCAGCGGGTCGCTCCCACCTTGCCCCCCCCAGTGTGGCTCAGAGCCACGGAGGCTCTAGGGGGCAGTCAGTGTTCAGAGCCCTGAGAGGCTAATGCCGCACCTTTGGTTGCTTAAGAGCCCAGAGAGGATCTTGGGGGCATTGCTTGGTGTTTGAGCCCTGAGAGGCTCCAAGTGCCCACATTGTGTTGCGAACCCAGAGAGGCTCGTGGGGGGCATTTTGTTGTGCAGAGCCCCGAGGCTCACAGCCCTCAATTGTTTGTGAAGAGCCCAGCGAGGCTCAAAGGGGCCAGTCATTTGGTTAGAGCTCTGAGAGGCTCAGGGGGACATTTTATTTGTCCAGAGCCTGCGAGGCTCCCCCATCGCCTTTGACCCCATCATTGTTTTACAGCTCCCCAGCACTTTGTGGGCAGCTGCCACGTTTAGGCCCCCCTGACACTGGGACACAGGGTGTCCTAGCCCCAACGAGGCCAGTTGGCCTAGGGACAGTCACAGGTGGTGACTAATGGGATTTTTGCACAATTGTGTTCTTTGATGCACCTCTGAATGTGTTTTTATGCATCATGTGCCTTGTTCCTTACACCGCTGAACGTGTGTTGATGCGTCATGTATTCCTTACACCGCTGAATGTAGGTTTCTGCATCATGTGTTTTCCTTCCCTACACCTCTGAATGTGTTGTGATACATCATGTGTGATATGCCTATACCGCTACAGGTATTGTGATACTTAGGTGGTTGTTTTCTCCTAGTAAAGGTGTTGCTAGTGAGGTCCCGGTTCCCTGCGTGACCTGTTCCTAAGGTGGTTAGGATTGCGTAGGTGGTACTTACCGGTTACCAGTAGTTACTGGTTGTGTGCTACATGATTATTTGGTGTTTAACTATCTCCAAGGGCTTGATACTGAGCTTGCCCCCTGACCAGAGTCCCAGGACCAGTGGACTCTATTGTGCCTTTCCTGACAAATTGCGGGGACTTGTCTGATCTCCCTGGGCCACTGGGGCCTCGCTGAAGTGTGCCTCGCTCCCTCCCCTCGGCAGTTCGTGCCCGGCCGCCCGTCTAAGCCTCGAGCCGCGCCGCTCTCCCCTGAGCCGCGCCGCTTCGCTGGGCCGCCCGCATCCTGCCTCCCCCTCCTCATCTGAGCCGCACACATTGGTCACCCCAGACAGACGCTTGTAGCTAGCCGGCCGCCCGCTCAAGTCTGCTAAGGAGATCACTCGCATTATCCTGCGCAACCAGGACGGAAGGTACTGTCCGATAGGCTTTATGTTCTAAGTTCTAGGCCTACAAGTATTGTATTCTAAGCTCTAAAAGTGCTGATTCCTGACAGTGGTCCAGGTGGCCCTGTCTTGTACATATCCCCTGTAAATTCTGCCCGTGCCTGTTGGCACATTGTAAAGTGTGTTTTTATCTAATGTTTTTGTGTAATACAAAGGCTATTTTTATATATAACCTTGTGTGGAGTTTCCTTTGTGGTGGGCCTTGGGTGTTGTTGCTTGGGTGCGTGCGCAAATACTTAACTCACATCGCCTCCAAGTTTAGCCTTGCTGCTCGCGCCACGTTACCTAGAGGGTGAGCAGGGGTTATCTTGGCGTGTAACTCCCTTGCCCTGACTTAGGAGTGGTGGTCTCTGACTGACTTTGGCGCAAGCCCTGGCCAGCCAGGGATCCCATTTCTAACATTGGACGCAGCGGTGAGGATAAGGATTTGTGTTTGCGTTGTACCACAGTGGCAACTGTCCGCACTACAAAACTCTGCATTTTAGATAAATCACATTGTGGGGATTATTGTGTTAAGTTTGCTAAAAAATTTCATTTCTGTGGAAATGTGTTTCTTGTGCACTTTGAGTTAGGTGTCCCTAGCTCGGGAGGGTAGATCATCCCCCTAAGTGCAGTGTGTTTTCTGGACTCACCAGGAGGGTGGGATCCAGTGGTGGCAGCATAAGTGTGTCCAGTGCATGTGTCCCCAGTCCCTGTCCTGGAGTAATGATACCTGTGTCACGTGGTGGTCAGGTTGAGAAATCAGGGGCCGTAGAAACTGTCTTACCAGTCTGGGGAGGGGTGTGTGTGGATGAATCGTGTGTTGCACTGGACAAGTGGTGTGAAGTTCTCTGGATGGGGAGCTTGATGAATACTTGTGTACTCTTGTTTTGCTCAGATACCTAAAGTTCAGTGTGTTAAACTTTTCCCAAGAACGTCTGCAGACAGTGGAGCCTGCTTTTGATTTCTGTGGTCTGTTTAGAGACAGATGTTTGGAGTTGGTAATGTTCTGGGAGAAGGGAGACATAGGGGATGGAGTGATTCCAAAAGGAGTGGCTGAGGTGTCTTCCAGCCCAGTGTGGTGGAAGAGGTTCAGTGTAGCCCAGCTAGGTCTCGGTGTAGGGGCTCACGTCCTGTCTCAAGAGGAGAAGGAGTGGGTGGGACTGCATGTCTCCAGGTGCCCGAAACCCAGTGTCAGGGCCCAGAATGTTTCTGAAGGGAACGTCAGGTTGGGAGCCTAGGCTGTACCAATAGGTCATTTGAGGAGGATCTTCCAGAGTGTCTGGAGAATGTGGAACCTCTGTAACCAGGGTTCCAGTAGTTCTGGTGTCTGGCAGTACCGCTCCAGTTGGGAGGGTGCAGAAGTCCAGATGGAGGGGTGCGAGGGGGATAGGTTCCCCAGTGGAAGAGCCAGTGGGTCAGGGGCTAGCCAGAAGGGTTGTGTCGCCAGGGAGTGACCGTGGTGATGCCACTTCTGTCCTGAGTGTCAGGCAGACTTGTACACGACACATTAGTTGTGTCACCCTCAAGGAAGTCCTGGTGCGCCAGGCATCTGACCAAAGGGGTACGTCCCTCGGTTGGGGAGCCAGTAGCCGGTGTGTCCGGATCTGGACGTAAGGGCAACTGTACGTAGTGTCCTGAAGTTACAAGAAGGAACTCCTGCCTGAAGAGAAGGAACCGGGTAAGCTGTATGGGGGATTGACCTGCAGTGGTTGCCTTGCTGCTGAAGGAGGAGAGAAAGTCTTAGATTTTTTTTTTTCAACTTGTAGAAGTCCTGGTGCGCCAGGCATCTAACTAAAGGGTAGCGTCCCTAGGTTAGGGAGCCAGGTTCTGGTGTTTGCCTGTCCTGGACGGCAGGGCGACTGTAGCCAGTGTCCTGGCCGGTTTGTCTTCTAGGGGTACCCCTGTGAACACAGGTGGGGCTCATCTTAAGTGAAGAGACCCTGTGTTTCCCAGAAGGGGTGGTACAGGCCTAGCAGGGATCTTAAGGGTTCTTGGCTGAGTGTTGTGGTACTACCCTGAGAGCAGGTGGGGCCTACCTTAAGTGGAGGGACCCTGTTCTACAGTGAGAGGGTGCAGAACTCTGGCAGGGGGTCAGAGGGAGTCTGACCCCGGTGCATCCGGTGAATTTGGATCCCAGGTGGGAGAGTTGTGTTCTGGAGGGTGCTTCAGAAGTAGAGGTAGGGTGGGGCAATCGTGCCCGTGACCTCTGGTCAGCCTGAGGGTGCGGACCCTAGGTTGAAGGATCAGTGGTAGTTTGGAACTACAGTGAGAAAGGGAGTGGAGAATGGCTATTGTAGGCCAGGAGTTTCTACCCCCCACTCTGTGGATTGGCAGGGACCAGTGGTATCTGGGTGGCCTAGGGCCTGGTCCTGGCCGTGGACAACTAAGGAGTACCAGTGGGGTAGCCTGGTTGGGCCTGTTTGTTTTTTAGTGCTTGTCTTGTGGAACCACAGGGCGTAGAACCGGAGGGTGTCCCTGCAGTGCGGGCCCGCATCCGTGTTCTATCGCCCCAAGCAGGGAAGTCCATCACGGTGGTGATTGGTCTCCCCTGCGTTTTGGCTGGAAGGGGGTTGTGTTGGACTTGGCCCTTCTGGCAGGTTCACCCCTAAACTTTTTGCTTTGTGAATGTGAATTGGAGGTAGTGATTTTTGGTTTCTGCGCACTTTCACTGTGTCCCAGTGGAAAGTGCGTGCGCACTCTGAGTGCATGGAGTGAGGTTGGCCTGTCCTCCCATAGGAATGCATGGGGAATGTCTGTGTCCCTGGTAGTTCCTGATGCGTGAGGTGTGCATTCTCGAGTTTGGTATGTGCGAACTCGTGTGATTGAATGCTTCGCAATGATGTATGTGGCATGATTGTGTCTTGGGCGGAAGTGCCACTTCTAGGAGTTGGCATATTAGTGTAAAATGTGTCTGGCGTGTGATTGGCTGGAGCTGGCTGGGATGCCAGGCTCCATGAGTCATGATGGGTCTGCCTGGTGGTGAGTGTGGAGATTAGCATGCTGATGTGAGGGGGGGGCTGCACCTGTGTCCTGAATGAGGCTGGGTTTTCCCCACACAATGCTGGCTCCGCCCCCTGTGGTGCGACTGATGACCCTAGCCTCCCTAGTGAATGAAAGGGGTGGTTGAGCCATCAAGGGTGCTCCAAAACCAGCTGCGACTGGTTCTCCCCCACCCTGCACCTGAAGACAAAGGGAAAAGGTGTATAAAAGAGGGGCTGTGACCCCATGAAAATTTTCTTGTTCTGGTTGCTGACTTGAATCTACCAGGGGTGTGCTGCTGCTTGGGCCCAGGGGAAGGCTTGCCCCCCCCCCCTGGGCCCTGCCCAGCCCCTGGCTTACTGATGGACCCTGAAGGACTTGCTACTTGCTGTTGCCCTAGCGCCTGGGAGCGCTTTCCATTGACCCCTCCAGAAATGGGGGTGGTGATGAACAGAGTGTCTGAATTAAGCAGACCACTCTTACCCAGTCCAAAGATCAGGGCTTGATCCATCACCGTTATTTATCTCACTGCACCATCCCAGTTCAGAACCTGGCTATATGCAAATCAGTCTGTCCCTGGCCCAGTGCATCATGGGAACAGGGCAGACTAAACTACCAAGCCAATTCTTCACCAGAAAGGAGACAAGCTACCGGGGACCGGTTTCTGGCATTTCAGCCGTCTTCGGCCCGGCTTGCTTGAATCCTGATGGTGCAGTGAGAAAGGGACTCATGTCTGAGTATACCCTGCCACACCTATAGTGGCCAAAAACGATTCAGAAATGGGGGTGGTGATGAACAGAGTGTCTGAATTAAGCAGACCACTCTTACCCAGTCCAAAGATCAGGACTTGATCCATCACCGTTATTTATCTCACTGCACCATCCCAGTTCAGAACCTGGCTATATGCAAATCAGTCTGTCCCTGGCCCAGTGCATCATGGGAACAGGGCAGACTAAACTACCAAGCCAATTCTTCACCAGAAAGGAGACAAGCTACCGGGGACCGGTTTCTGGCATTTCAGCCGTCTTCGGCCCGGCTTGCTTGAATCCTGATGGTGCAGTGAGAAAGGGACTCATGTCTGAGTATACCCTGCCACACCTATAGTGGCCAAAAACGATTCAGAAATGGGGGTGGTGATGAACAGAGTGTCTGAATTAAGCAGACCACTCTTACCCAGTCCAAAGATCAGGGCTTGATCCATCACCGTTATTTATCTCACTGCACCATCCCAGTTCAGAACCTGGCTATATGCAAATCAGTCTGTCCCTGGCTCAGTGCATCATGGGAACAGGGCAGACTAAACTACCAAGCCAATTCTTCACCAGAAAGGAGACAAGCTACCGGGGACCGGTTTCTGGCATTTCAGCCGTCTTCGGCCCGGCTTGCTTGAATCCTGATGGTGCAGTGAGAAAGGGACTCATGTCTGAGTATACCCTGCCACACCTATAGTGGCCAAAAACGATTCAGAAATGGGGGTGGTGATGAACAGAGTGTCTGAATTAAGCAGACCACTCTTACCCAGTCCAAAGATCAGGGCTTGATCCATCACCGTTATTTATCTCACTGCACCATCCCAGTTCAGAACCTGGCTATATGCAAATCAGTCTGTCCCTGGCCCAGTGCATAATGGGAACAGGGCAGACTAAACTACCAAGCCAATTCTTCACCAGAAAGGAGACAAGCTACCGGGGACCGGTTTCTGGCATTTCAGCCGTCTTCGGCCCGGCTTGCTTGAATCCTGATGGTGCAGTGAGAAAGGGACTCATGTCTGAGTATACCCTGCCACACCTATAGTGGCCAAAAACGATTCAGAAATGGGGGTGGTGATGAACAGAGTGTCTGAATTAAGCAGACCACTCTTACCCAGTCCAAAGATCAGGGCTTGATCCATCACCGTTATTTATCTCACTGCACCATCCCAGTTCAGAACCTGGCTATATGCAAATCAGTCTGTCCCTGGCCCAGTGCATCATGGGAACAGGGCAGACTAAACTACCAAGCCAATTCTTCACCAGAAAGGAGACAAGCTACCGGGGACCGGTTTCTGGCATTTCAGCCGTCTTCGGCCCGGCTTGCTTGAATCCAGATGGTGCAGTGAGAAAGGGACTCATGTCTGAGTATACCCTGCCACACCTATAGTGGCCAAAAACGATTCAGAAATGGGGGTGGTGATGAACAGAGTGTCTGAATTAAGCAGACCACTCTTACCCAGTCCAAAGATCAGGGCTTGATCCATCACCGTTATTTATCTCACTGCACCATCCCAGTTCAGAACCTGGCTATATGCAAATCAGTCTGTCCCTGGCCCAGTGCATCATGGGAACAGGGCAGACTAAACTACCAAGCCAATTCTTCACCAGAAAGGAGACAAGCTACCGGGGACCGGTTTCTGGCATTTCAGCCGTCTTCGGCCCGGCTTGCTTGAATCCTGATGGTGCAGTGAGAAAGGGACTCATGTCTGAGTATACCCTGCCACACCTATAGTGGCCAAAAACGATTCAGAAATGGGGGTGGTGATGAACAGAGTGTCTGAATTAAGCAGACCACTCTTACCCAGTCCAAAGATCAGGGCTTGATCCATCACCGTTATTTATCTCACTGCACCATCCCAGTTCAGAACCTGGCTATATGCAAATCAGTCTGTCCCTGGCCCAGTGCATCATGGGAACAGGGCAGACTAAACTACCAAGCCAATTCTTCACCAGAAAGGAGACAAGCTACCGGGGACCGGTTTCTGGCATTTCAGCCGTCTTCGGCCCGGCTTGCTTGAATCCTGATGGTGCAGTGAGAAAGGGACTCATGTCTGAGTATACCCTGCCACACCTATAGTGGCCAAAAACGATTCAGAAATGGGGGTGGTGATGAACAGAGTGTCTGAATTAAGCAGACCACTCTTACCCAGTCCAAAGATCAGGGCTTGATCCATCACCGTTATTTATCTCACTGCACCATCCCAGTTCAGAACCTGGCTATATGCAAATCAGTCTGTCCCTGGCCCAGTGCATCATGGGAACAGGGCAGACTAAACTACCAAGCCAATTCTTCACCAGAAAGGAGACAAGCTACCGGGGACCGGTTTCTGGCATTTCAGCCGTCTTCGGCCCGGCTTGCTTGAATCCTGATGGTGCAGTGAGAAAGGGACTCATGTCTGAGTATACCCTGCCACACCTATAGTGGCCAAAAACGATTCAGAAATGGGGGTGGTGATGAACAGAGTGTCTGAATTAAGCAGACCACTCTTACCCAGTCCAAAGATCAGGGCTTGATCCATCACCATTATTTATCTCACTGCACCATCCCAGTTCAGAACCTGGCTATATGCAAATCAGTCTGTCCCTGGCCCAGTGCATCATGGGAACAGGGCAGACTAAACTACCAAGCCAATTCTTCACCAGAAAGGAGACAAGCTACCGGGGACCGGTTTCTGGCATTTCAGCCGTCTTCGGCCCGGCTTGCTTGAATCCTGATGGTGCAGTGAGAAAGGGACTCATGTCTGAGTATACCCTGCCACACCTATAGTGGCCAAAAACGATTCAGAAATGGGGGTGGTGATGAACAGAGTGTCTGAATTAAGCAGACCACTCTTACCCAGTCCAAAGATCAGGGCTTGATCCATCACCGTTATTTATCTCACTGCACCATCCCAGTTCAGAACCTGGCTATATGCAAATCAGTCTGTCCCTGGCCCAGTGCATCATGGGAACAGGGCAGACTAAACTACCAAGCCAATTCTTCACCAGAAAGGAGACAAGCTACCGGGGACCGGTTTCTGGCATTTCAGCCGTCTTCGGCCCGGCTTGCTTGAATCCTGATGGTGCAGTGAGAAAGGGACTCATGTCTGAGTATACCCTGCCACACCTATAGTGGCCAAAAACGATTCAGAAATGGGGGTGGTGATGAACAGAGTGTCTGAATTAAGCAGACCACTCTTACCCAGTCCAAAGATCAGGGCTTGATCCATCACCGTTATTTATCTCACTGCACCATCCCAGTTCAGAACCTGGCTATATGCAAATCAGTCTGTCCCTGGCCCAGTGCATCATGGGAACAGGGCAGACTAAACTACCAAGCCAATTCTTCACCAGAAAGGAGACAAGTGTCTGGCGTGTGATTGGCTGGAGCTGGCTGGGATGCCAGGCTCCATGAGTCATGATGGGTCTGCCTGGTGGTGAGTGTGGAGATTAGCATGCTGATGTGAGGGGGGGCTGCACCTGTGTCCTGAATGAGGCTGGGTTTTCCCCACACAATGCTGGCTCCGCCCCCTGTGGTGCGACTGATGACCCTAGCCTCCCTAGTGAATGAAAGGGGTGGTTGAGCCATCAAGGGTGCTCCAAAACCAGCTGCGACTGGTTCTCCCCCACCCTGCACCTGAAGACAAAGGGAAAAGGTGTATAAAAGAGGGGCTGTGACCCCATGAAAATTTTCTTGTTCTGGTTGCTGACTTGAATCTACCAGGGGTGTGCTGCTGCTTGGGCCCAGGGGAAGGCTTGCCCCCCCCCCCCTGGGCCCTGCCCAGCCCCTGGCTTACTGATGGACCCTGAAGGACTTGCTACTTGCTGTTGCCCTAGCGCCTGGGAGCGCTTTCCATTGACCCCTGGCGCATGAGAGCGCTATTTTGTGTGCCTAGCGCTTAGGAGCGCTTTATTTTGCTTATGGCGCTCGGGGAGCGCTTTATTTGCCTTTTAGCGCTGGGAGCGCTTCTCTTTCATCCCTAGCGCCTGGGAGTGCTTTATTCTTCGCAAACTAGCGCTGGAAGCGCTTTATTTGTAAGGGCCGGTGCCCACCCGGCATTGTCTTTCCCCCGTAATTTAGCGAGGAAAATCTCCCCTGCTTTCAGCAGCGCGACCCGGAGCCTGGGGGCTCGTCTGCGGGGCCGCGCTGCCATTGGCCGCCCCCACAGGAAGTCAGGCAGCACGTGGGCGGGGCCAGAAGACAGGAGGAAGCAGAAAGCAGCCTGCGGTGTCCTCCCCGAGGCTCCCGAGAGAAGGGAGAGCCCCGGGCAAAGAGATGAGTCCTGCCGGGCAGTGAGAAGAGCGGCGACAAAAGGTGCAGGCGGGGCTCCGTTGCCAGAAGGAGAGCCCCGCCGCCCAGGAGAGCGAGCCGCCGCAGAGCACAGCCTGCAGAAAGCCGGTGAGTGCAGGTCGTCCCAGAGGAGAGGGGGGCGTTGGGGCACATTGCCGGTGCCCGCCCCCCCCTCCAGAGCAAAGGCCCCAGTTGTGTTCGAGCCCCAAGAGGCTCTAGAGGGCTTCCCTTTGCTCCCGAGCCCAGCAAGGCTCCGGCGACGGCCGCATTCTTGTTCGGAGCCACGAGGCTCCTGGGGGCATTTTTGAAATTCAGAGCCCGAGAGGCTCAAGGCGCCATCTGTTGTTGAGGAGCCCGGAGAGGCTCAGGGGGCACCTTTGTTCCTGCATAGTAGAGCGGCCCCGGAAGGCAGCGGGTCGCTCCCACCTTGCCCCCCCCCAGTGTGGCTCAGAGCCACGGAGGCTCTAGGGGGCAGTCAGTGTTCAGAGCCCCGAGAGGCTCACGCCGCACCTTTGGTTGTTTAAGAGCCCAGAGAGGATCTTGGGGGCATTGCTCGGTGTTTGAGCCCTGAGAGGCTCCAAGTGCCCACATTGTGTTGCGAGCCCAGAGAGGCTCGTGGGGGGCATTTTGTTGTGCAGAGCCCCGAGGCTCACAGCCCGCAATTGTTTGTGAAGAGCCCAGCGAGGCTCAAAGGGGCCAGTCATTTGGTTAGAGCTCTGAGAGGCTCAGGGGGACATTTTATTTGTCCAGAGCCTGCGAGGCTCCCCCATCGCCTTTGACCCCATCATTGTTTTACAGCTGCCCAGCACTTTGTGGGCAGCTGCCACGTTTAGGCCCCCCTGACACTGGGACACAGGGCGTCCTAGCCCCAACGAGGCCAGTTGGCCTAGGGACAGTCACAGGTCGTGACTAATGGGATTTTTGCGCAATTGTGTTCTTTGATGCACCTCTGAATGTGTTTTTATGCATCATGTGCCTTGTTCCTTACATCGCTGAACGTGTGTTGATGCGTCATGTGTTCCTTACACCACTGAATGTAGGTTTCTGCATCATGTGTTTTCCTTCCCTACACCTCTGAATGTGTTGTGATACATCATGTGTGATATGCCTATACCCCGACAGGTATTGTGATACTTAGGTGGTTGTTTTCTCCTAGTACAGGTGTTGCTAGTGAGGTCCCGGTTCCCTGCGTGACCTGTTCCTAAGGTGGTTAGGATTGCGTAGGTGGTACTTACCGGTTACCAGTAGTTACTGGTTGTGTGCTACATGATTATTTGGTGTTTAACTATCTCCAAGGGCTTGATACTGAGCTCGCCCCCTGACCAGAGTCCCAGGACCAGTGGACTCTATTGTGCCTTCCCTGACAAATTGCGGGGACTTGTCTGATCTCCCTGGGCCACTGGGGCCTCGCTGAAGTGTGCCTCGCTCACTCCCCTCGGCAGCTCCTGCCCGGCCGCCCGTCTAAGCCTCGAGCCGCGCCGCTCTCCCCTGAGCCGCGCCGCTTCGCTGGGCCGCCCGCATCCTGCCTCCCCCTCCTCCTCTGAGCCGCACACATTGGTCACCCCAGACAGACGCTTGTAGCTAGCCGGCCGCCCGCTCAAGTCTACTAAGGAGATCACTCGCATTATCCCGCGCAACCAGGACGGAAGGTACTGTCCGATAGGCTCTATGTTCTTAGTTCTAGGCCTTCAAGTATTGTATTCTAAGTTCTAAAAGTGCTGATTCCTGACAGTGGTCCAGGTGGCCCTGTCTTGTACATATCCCCTGTAAATTCTGCCTGTGCCTGTTGGCACATTGTAAAGAGTGTGTTTTTATCTAATGTGTTTTGGTGTAATACAAAGGCTATTTTGATATATAACCTTGTGTGGAGTTTCCTTTGTGGTGGGCCTTGGGTGTTGTTGCTGGGGTGCGTGCGCAAATACTTAACTCACATCGCCTCCAAGTTTAGCCTTGCTGCTCGCGCCACATTACCTAGAGGGTGAGCAGGGGTTATCTTGGCGTGTAACTCCCTTGCCCTGACTTAGGAGTGGTGGTCTCTGACTGACTTTGGCGCAAGCCCTGGCCAGCCAGGGATCCCATTTCTAACAGGCGATGACAATTGAGCTATCCTAAGAGAGTACTAACACAGGCATGGGTGACCGAGCTATCCCAAAAGAGGGGCAGATTTACAAGCCCCTTGCAACATATTTACACTGCTGTTGCTTTACTTCTGTGACGCAGCGACGGCGTAAACCATGCACCACGTTGCGACTTATTTACAACGTGATGCATCTAGGGAGATGCGTCACGTTGTAAAGCTCTGCACCACATTAAACCAGTGTCAGGTTTAATGTATGCAGGGTGGGCGTTATGTCGGAAAAAGCCTTGTAAAAGTGACACAGTGAAATCTTAAACATTTCACTGAGTCACTTTTCAGAAGCCGCTGCGACAAAACCTTACGCCTGCTTGAAGCAGGCGTAAGGAGTGGTGCAGCATGTCAGGTATGGGCGGTCCCTGAGCAGTGCTGGAGTTGAGTCGCGCTTGTGACACGACTCCAGCAATGCGCCGCCTATAGGCCATCAGATGCGACACGCATCTGTCTATCCCTGCGCCACGGTGCACCGCATTGTAAATGCGACGCATCCGTGGTGGCGCAAGGATAGAATTGCGTGTCGCATTCGTATTGGCGCTTCCCTGCTAATATGCAGGGATGCGCCAGTCCTTGTAAATCTGCCCCAGAGTACTCACACAGGCTGTGGTGAATGAGATATCCCAGGAGAGTACTCATACAGCATGGGGTGAATGAGATATCCCAGGAGAGTACTCACACAAGCTGGGGTGAATAAGAAATCCCAAAAGAGTACTCACACAGACTGGGGTGACCGTGCTATCCCAAGAGAGTACTCACAGAGGCTGGGGTGAATGAGATATCCCAGGAGAGTACTCACACAGGCTGGGGTGAATGAGATATCCCAAGGGAGTAGTCGCACAGCCTGTGGTGATTGAGCTAGTACTCTCTTGCGAGAGCTCAGTCGCCCACACCTGTGTTAGTAATCTCTTGGGATAGCAGCTCCTGCCTGCACTTTACACTACACCTCAGTTGTTGCTAACATCTGCACTGCTTTGGGTCTCACTAGCTCCTCCTCCTACTTTCAAACCGCAGCCACCTTTTTATCTTTTGCTCTGTTAACCAGGCCCTAGTGGTCATATGAAATCGCACAAGGTTAGAAGCAGAAATAATGGAAAACCTGCCCCTTTCTTTACATATGCTTAATATACCAATGACATCAACATATGCCACCACACAGGCGATACTCTATACATCATGAACTACAGATACACAAAACAATGGCTGTACTGAGGGCTGAAGAGCCTCTCAATGACACACTCAGCAACTAGTGGCTGACCTACTGCAACTCCTTCTGTTTACATTCTGCTAGAAAGCTAGAGCTTCCTCAAGCCAGACCCACAACTGGAGAAGAGAGTGAAACAGGATGGGTGAATGTCTTCACATGGACCTAAAAACACGGGTAAAATAATCATTAGCTATGCCAAAAGGCCTGTCTTGATATTTAATTAAAAGTAGATATTGATAACTTTGTTTTATAGTGTTTCCTAATAGTGCAAAGCTTGTAACTGTAAGGTAGGATACAGTTGGGAAGGTGGGATTTTTGATCGATTACCTGATCACTCTTGATCCAGTCCCACCTAAATCTTTTGGATCGATTGTTGCCTGTCATAGAGTAAAAACCAATCCTACATCAGGTTAAACAAGCCCCAAAGGTGACACAACTCTAAAGGACCACTTACCACTGTAAAGTTTTAAAGTTTTATTATAAAGCCAAAGTTAGTTGCAGGTACAAACATCTCAATATAAGGTTCAAAAGATATACTGGCACTAATACAAACATGAGCTGTCCAAAGGCTCTTAGACGACAGAAGAATATCACCAACACAAGTTCGAATATCATTAGGTTTGCAAGGATGGACACAAGTTGTAATCTGTGCGGCATTTACAAAAGAAAATTCAGATTAGACTATCCCTATACTGTTCTGAGTGACATCCCTACTCAACGAGATCTTAACCTGAAAAAGGTGTCAGCCGTGGTGACTTCCAAAGAAGTTCACTCACTTTCTCTTAGTCCTTTAGGTGAAAAATCTATGCATTGTAGCCGTGTCCTCTCTGCCTACCCATCTGCTCTCTAAGGGTCCTCAGGCCATCTGCTCTGACTCTTCCCCCGGGAGCTGTCCCTAATACAAAATCACAGTATCGATGGAACGCCCCTCTGAGACGCCCATCACGTATACATTTCACGTGGTTTCGGTTCTTGCTTTTTCCATGTTATCACTCCTTTGGGCCTCTTGTTAGCGTTGACCTTGCTTCCCAGGCTTCTTCTCCGTCTCACTGGTACCCCCCAGGAAATTCCTGTTGACTCCTCCAGACCCTGTGCCTGTCTCCCCGGACAGAGCTCTATTCATTATGCTCTTGATTAGAACCCCCCTCGCACCTGCAAACAGACACCCATACATAGGGCCCCAAATTCCAGGCTTCACTTATCTACTTTAGGCCATAAAATAAGAACATGGTTGGCAATTTATTCTTAACGAGGCTCGACTTTAACTAACACGTGCAGATCAAAGAAGCCACTTTATCTTTCCAGGCCTGCTGAATTACTTGCAGTAGCCTGCACTCTGTGAACCGTTATTTCTCAGTTTAAAATAATATGCTAACACACTACACTCTGATTATATAAAACACTTCTATAAAACATAACTCCTACCATATAAGCAAAATCATTGGATAATAGTGAATCCATGTTACATGGAAGATGCAATTGTACATTTCGTTCTTATACATTGCCATGAGGCCTGCACGTTTCTTCATTTTGCACATTACATCTTTCTTCATTTAGCAGCTACATAACATGGAACCTGATTAACATTTCTAACATTTCTAAACATTTCCACATTAGTTTCACACTCTATATGTATGCGGTTATATAACTTCAACACTTTAGATCTCTTTAGCTGAATTTGTGCGACTAGGTTGTACATATGGTGCACTTCTACATTTTACTCAGTTTGCGCTCTCCCAGTCCCCCCCTTTGATGACCTCTAGGGGTCATCACCATAGTACACCAATTTGGATATTTCAAACAGAACTTGTTGCAAGGCTCCCTCTCTTGATCGTCTCCAGAGCCCTTAAACTCCTGTATTGATTATCCTGCATGGTAGCTAACCTCTGCTCCTGCTCTCTCATGTGTCTCTGCAACCTATATGACCTATACCATTGGTACAATCTCACTAAACCCCACAATATGATTATGCAGATCACTATTATGATGATAGGCTTCAGAATATACCAGACAAAACTCTTCCCGAGATTGGCGAACCAACCTCCAACTTTACCCATTCCATGACCTACTTTTTCCCAGGCATTTATCTTTGTTAGGTCCTCAATCTCTCGGTGTATCTCAGTTATATTCTGTATGCCTTTCTCAAGAGGTTTTGAATTGTCTGGAATGTAAGTGCAGCATTCCTGGACCTTCAAAGCCTTACAGACTCTGCCCTCTTTTGCTAACAGAACGTCTAAAGCAAGACGGTTCTGAAGAACCATAGCCCTTATCGATTGCATCTCTCCTTCCACCAGCATCAGTGACCTTGCGGTACTGGCAGACAACCTATCTACAACTGTCGCCAGTCTCCTTATTTTGACATCATTCAGTATTAACCCTAGAAGAGGGAACATGGCACCAAATACGTCACCAACTACCTCAGCATCTCCTAGATCACGTCTCTTTCTAACTGATGTTTTTCCCTCTATGATCTCTAAATCTTTAGCATGGTATATTTTGGGGAAGACAATCGCCAAATAACATGAGCCATACCAATTGTCAGGCAGCTTCACGTAGGCATTTCTTCCACATACAAAATATACATTTGGAATCACTTGCATTCCCTTTAAGAAATCTTTCGTGTAGTATTCTAATCGGAAAGCATGTTCACAATCAACTTCTCCCACGAACACATTTTCGTAGTAGGTCTGGCCTCTGTGTATACATAGTTTCCCTCTTTGTGTTCGATCTAAAGCTATTGGATGGTTGCTACCCTTCCTTTTGTGTGCCTTCTCCTCCTCGGTCCAATCTGTTTTCCATTGTCCTGACATTTTCAGAATCTTTTGTCTCCTGTAACGGTCATCCACTTGCCCTATAAACTTCTTCTCAATTTCTGATACTTTGCAAGTCAGATTATTTCTACGAGCATGTGAAGTATCTAGGGTATTCCAAGGAATGAAGAATTTCGCCAATCTATCTTCACTCTTGTAATAGTCCCATTTGTTCATCTGCTTGTAGTTCGGAACTTCTGGTAACACTGAATCGTAGTTTGAAAAATAATATTCAAAGCTATCCCGTCCATAAAATATGCTAAGTATTAAACTACATGAAATCCCATAAGTCAATGGAAGGTGATGATACCTAATACCTTCGTCCACAGAAGCTGGTAACTTCATGCAGACATAACAATCTTTGGCCTCCATGACATCTATGTACTCGTATAACAATTTGGCATATGCGTTAGTCTTAAAGTTCCCCTGTGACTCATCCATGTGTAACCTACGAGCTTCTGCTGCTAGTAAAGCATTGTCTTTCTCTGCAATGTTCCCTGCCTTACCAGCAGTAGCAGGTTTTGATGTCACTCCAACCTTTGCATCTGCTGCCTTTGTTATACTTTCATGTCCCACTATATATGATATGGTAACTACTATAACTATAAGAAGAATCACTACTGCTAAAAGTGTGCCTACTATGCATTTTGCCTTGCGGTTCGGACTACCGGTCTCCATTTTCTCAAATAGCGTAGTTTCCTTTCTGAAAAGTCTCTTTGTTTCTTCACTCTGCTTTCTCTCTGTTTTCTCAGTCTGTTAACCACACTTGGAAGCTGTTAAAGCCCTTTTAGCAAGTTCAGTCTCTTTAATTTCAACAACAGACAGCCCTAGCCCTTCTCCTTCCTCTAAATGAGATGTCCCTAATTTTCTTCTTCTTCCACTTGGCGCTAGGTTATCGTTTCACTTCGGTTTATTTTAAAAGTCTTTAGCAATCCACGATGATCCGTGTTCCAGCAGCTCTAATGGCGTATTCTAGCAATTCTAAACAAAGGATTTTGTCCTCGTGTTCTGTTACTGTTGTGCCAAAAGTTGGGAATTGCACTTCGTTCATGACCATGTCCTTTATTCGGCTAAGGTAGGGAGGATTGGGGATATTGAGTGTCAGTAACCCTTCTGCTTCGACTCCAGGCACCAACAACTGCACTTCCACTTTGATGATGGGGTCAGTGCTGATCAATATCACTGCCCTCACCCTCCCGGATCTCTGTCCCCAAGACATCTGCTGCCAGGTAGGTCCACTCAGGAGTGGCGTATCTTCTGCAGGGTACACGCACTCTCCTTGATCTTCTTGGACCCTCGGCTTCTGAGTCCGATGCACCTTCGTCCAAGTCTGTGTCTTCGGATATCGGAACAAGGGTTCTCTCTGTAGTTGACCTTAGGCCTGGCCTCCTTCTTCTTTCCGGCCAGCTAGCCTCTCCACGTCTTGTCCTCCTGCTCCTTTCCCTTGCACTTGGCTCTTGACCACTTGCGGCTTGATCAATGTCTGATTCGTACTCACAGCTACTTTCTCCTTCTGTAGCAACGTCAGTTTCGCTGGTGTACTGACCTTCTTCTGCCTGGTCAGACACGCTTCCAGTTTCCTCTGGCACCCCTACAGCTTGACTGGTCCCCTCTGTGGATTCGCTGTCCACTGCTGGATTTTCATCTGAGAGAGGAGCTGTTCCTTCCAAAGGTGCTGGAACTCTTCGAGTGTGCGAGGCGTGTATCCAATTGGGCAGGCCTCCACACTTCACTGCAGTGTTCGTCACCAGTATGATCTGGTAGGGTCCACGCCAGCGCACGTCTAAGCAATTCTTCCTCACATGCTTTTTCACCACGACCCAGTCCCCAGGGCACAGATCGTGGCAAACGTCTTGAGACGATGGAACTTCAGCAGCCTGCACCTGAAGAGACACAGAATGAATGGCGTCAGAGAGTCCCTTACAATAATCCAGGATCAAATCATCTGTGATGTTTAATAGTGCTGTAGTTGGAACTGATGGCAGTCTCATAGCCCTCCCCATTAGGACCTCGTGTGGAGAGAGACCTGTCCTCCTGTCGGGTGTGCTACGTATGCTCATTAGGACTAGTGGCAGGGCATCAGGCCAACTTAAGGATGTCGATGAACAAACTTTAGCAATTCGGGATTTTATTGTGCCGTTGATCTGCTCCACAATTCCTGACGCTTCTGGCCGATAACTACAGTGCAACTTCTGATCTATATTCAGGGCTGAGCAGAGCATCTTCACAATCTCGCTGTTGAAATGTGTTCCCCTATCTGATTCCAAAGAGGCCGGCACCCCGAAACGCGGGATCAGTTCCCTAAGCAATAACTTTGCTACTGTGAGTGTGTCACACCTGCGTGTAGGATAAGCCTCAACCCATCTGGAAAAAATGCAGACAACTACCAGAACATACCGTAAGTGATTGCATTTTGGCATTTCGATAAAGTCCAGCTGCATCCGATTGAAAGGGCCACCGGACCTTCCAATGTGACTCAGCGTAACTGGTGTCCTTTTCCCTACATTCAATTGTTGGCAGGTCACACAACGCTGACACACTGCTTCTGCGGCTACTCTAAACTTGGGATTGTACCAAGTTTGCCTGAATACTCGCAGCATAGCATCTCTGCCTAAATGCACTGGACCATGTATTCGCCTTGCCATCGGACTGATTAGTTCATTTGGTAACACTGCCCTCCCATCTGCGGAGACCCAGAAATCCATTTCACTTTTCACACAACCTGCTGTTTCCCATGTCTTTTTCTCAAAGTCGGGTGCGTTCTCTTGTACACATTTTAACTCATCCCAGGTGTCTACAGTTTCCAACATCATGGTTAATTCTGTCCTTTCCTGAATCCCACTCACTTCGACCTCTGTGAATGAATATCCTTGCTCTGCACAGTAGCGTGCAACCTCGTCGGCATATCTATTGCCTTGTGACACAAAATCAGTGTTCTTGGTATGAGCTGTGCATTTAACAACGGCAATAGCTGCCGGACCTTGTAGCGCTTCCAACAGTAGGCGTACAAATTCCCCATTTCGAATAGGTGAACCTGAAGAGGTCATGTAACCTCTTTGAGACCATAATTGCCCATAGTCATGAACTACCCCGAAACCATATTGGCTATCGGTGTAAATAGTGACTCGAATTTTGCTACCTGCTAAACAGGCACGTGTCAATGCAATAATTTCAGCTACCTGAGCGGAGTGTACTCCTTCCAGGCAAGCGGCATCCACAACTCCGGTAATGGTGCAAACAGCATAAGCTGCTCTCAACTGACCAATATCGTCTCTTACACATGAGCCATCAACAAAGAAAATTTCATCGGGGTCAGCCAATGGCTCATCTACGATATCTGGTCTTGGTTTGGTGCATAGTTCAGTCACATCAAGGCAATCATGATCTGCACATACATCATCATCAATGTCATTTGGAAGTGGCATCAAAGTGGCAGGATTCAAAACAGAGCATCTCTTGAGGGTCACGTTCTCGGCAGCAAGAATGACTTGCTCATAGCGCGTGAGCCTGCTATTTGTCAGATGCTGTGTCTTGGTCCTGGTCATTAACAGTTCCACAGAATGAGGTACATACACCACTAACTGGTGTCCCATAACAATGTTCTCGCAACGCTCAATGCTGACACCCGTTGCAGCAACAGATTTGAGACATCCGGGCAACGCTGCGGCTACTGGATCTAAGGTAGCCGAGAAGTATGCAACTGGTCTACGGGCATTTCCGTGTATCTGGGCCAAAACTGACAAAGCACAACCTTCTCTCTCACAGCAGTAAAGTAAGAATGGCTTTTCGTAATCCGGCATTCCTAGAGCAGGGGCACGACACAAGTCCTCCCTCAGCTGCAAGAACGCCATCAAACAATCCTTGTCCCATGGTACTGGATCACTCACCTCCTTGTGCGTCAGCTTTTGTAAAGGTTTTGCTTTCAGTGAAAAGTTAGCTATCCACTGTCGGCAATAACCAACCATTCCTAAAAACATCCTGACTTCTCTCTGTGTCGTGGGCGAATTCATTTTCATGATCGCCTCTATCCTGTCTGGGGACACCTTCCGTTTCCCTTTTTCAATTCTGTGACCCAAGTACTGCACTTCTGTCAGGCAGTATTGTAATTTGCTCGGAGACACCTTGTGTCCGTTCTCAGCTAAATGGTTCAACAAGGTGATGGTGTCTATCTTACAAGCTTCCTCTGTTTCTGACGCCACAAGTAGGTCGTCTATGTACTGAACCAGAACCGAGTTCTGCGGCAGTACTAGACTTTCAAGATTTTTCTTCAGTAGCTGGTTAAAAATCGATGGGCTCTCTGTATACCCCTGTGGGATACGACACCATGTTAAAACGCGATTTTCCAGCTTAAAAGCGAAAAGATATTGGCTATCCTCATCTAAGGGGATTGAAAAGAAGGCCTGGCAAAGGTCTATCACTGTGAACCACTCGGCTTGGAATGGTATCTGAAACAATATTACTGATGGATTCGGTACCACTGGACAACATGAAACAACTATGTTATTAATCTTTCGAAGGTCCTGCACTATTCTGTATTTTCCACTAGGCTTCTGCAAACCCATAATCGGGGAGTTACATGGGCTTCCCACGATTTCCTTCAGTATTCCCTGCTTAATCATGGATTCGATCACGGGTTTTATTCCTGCAATCGTCTCTGGGGTCAACTTGTATTGGGGTGTTCTTGGATACTCAATATTTGATTTTACCATGATCTTCACTGGTTCTACCCCTTTGATCAGTCCTATCTCTTCCCCAGTGAAATCCCACACTTCAGATGACACCGCATCTCTTAAGTCCCAAGGGAGATCTTCCACTGTCAAGGCAGGATACATCTCCACGCACACCTTTGTACTCGCAACTTTGAAATCAGCATCATCATCGTTAGTCAGTACCTCCACTCCCTGGGGTGTGCAGTATATTGTACAATTCAACTTACACAATAAGTCTCTACCCAACAGACACACAGGGCTAGAGTCACAGACCACAAACTGATGCTCATCGCTGTAATTCCCCATTTTCACTTGTACTGGTTCTGTCAAAGGATTAGTCATTCTCCTATTTGCGACTCCTACCACTTGAATTGTTTCCCCCGACATTTTCAGACCTGGGACTACTGCTGACCTTATAGTGGATCGAGTGGCTCCTGTGTCCACCAGAAAGGTTGTAGGACACCCTGCTATTTCAGCCTCTACATACGGACCCCTTTGATCCACCTCTAGAACTGCCCCGAGGGTACAGTCCTCCATGTTACTCACACGCTGTCCAGTTAATGGATCGACGTAATAGCATTCCTCTCCCCCTACAAAAAGTGGCATTTGTTTATAGGTCTTTCCCCCTGTCGCCATTCTGGGTGGTTGAGGGAACTGAGCTCGAGGAGCCGGAGTCCCCCCTTTGACCACCTTTCCCTTGTATGTCGTTGTTCCCTTTATCAGACTGCTCTGGACTTCTTCCTCCTCTGGTTCTATTTCTCCAGTCTCAATATTATAGGGACACTCGCGTTTCCAATGCCCCACCTCGTTACACTGGTGGCATCTGGTCGTCCTTTTCAATGTCGCAATGTCCACCCTAGGTCTCTGCCTCTCCTCATCATCTTTACCCTGGCTGTTTTGTCTCCTACCCATGGTCCCTGTACCCTGTTGTCGCTGTCCACCCTTTCCAGCCGACTGCATCTGCACCATCATCAGTTTTTCCTTAAGTTTCTTTGCTTTTGAATCTATCTCATCACTGCAGTACCTTGCATATCTCAAAATTTCGTCTAATGGTTTATTCTGCCAACAGATCAAATGTTGCTGAATCATCAAACAAATATCCGGTCTCAATCCCAAAACAAATTTTGACACAAACTGTCCTATGTCTTTAGGATCCATTATGTCTAACCCACTGTATTGCTTGAATGCCTTCAGTAATCTCTCATAATACTCATGGACAGTCTCCTTCGGTTCTTGTGTAGTCCGATCTATTTTGACCCAATCTATATCCTGCAATGGCACCTTATCCTTCAGCCATGTCATTACCCTTTCGTACTTTTCCATGACTTTTTCTGATGGTCCGTTTGTTTGAGTATCCCTCTCCGGTTCTGACGTGGGCCACTCAACACTAACTTTGCACGCCGTCCATAAATCTCCTGGGACCACAATATCAAACAGGGTATTCAGGTCAACCCACAGTACTTTGGAGATTTTTACGAACCTCTCTACTTGCTTATACCACTCCACGGGGTTCTCCCTCAGCTTAGGAAAGGAATTGGTAAATGGTGCTAAGTCCCCCCTACTCCAAGGCACGTGCACATAGCTCCCATTCGCGATTTCTCGCAACGGGTATACTTCCATCCTCTGTAGCCCTCCCTCTGGGGACATCCCAATTGCGCTCCGCCTGACGGTCCCTTTCTTGGACCACCTTTCCTCCCATTTATCCAATTCTCTCCACGTTCTTATTCCTGTGATCAGTTCTCTTATGTGTGTTTTTAGCCCAATGGTCCTTCTCTCATCTAGGTCCTGATCTGTATAATGTAACCTATGGTTACCCTGTAATGCTTTTGTTCTCGATAGATCCACCATGTACCTGTTCGCCAAATCAGATAATCTTTCATGTATTGCTCTCGCTTTCCGAGTGATATCCTTTGCTATAAACAGTACCTCATCTTGTTCATACATGTCGATCCTCTCTAATGGTAGGGTACCATCTATTATTTCATCCAGATCCGATTTTAGACTGGTTACATCGAGTCTCCTTGCCTTTATCTCAGCTCTCAATGCTTCATTCTTAGAGGGTCCACTGACATCTCTCCCGTCCCAACTCCGAGTCCTGCGCCTAGGCTCGGGTGAGTTATGGGGAGTCCTCCCCGGTTCCCATCTTTCTAAGTCCCATGCTCTTCCATCCTCTCTCGGTGTATGGTGAAACAGTGCTCTGTTTCCCACCATCTCATTCTGTCTATTCTGTTTGGCTTCTCTAGACGCATGATAGGATCCTTCACCGTTCCCCATGCTTTCACAGTTCCCTTGCTGTCTAGTGTCGCTCAGCACATGATAAGATCCCTCACAGCTCCCCATGTTCCCGCGATCACGTTCTCGTCCGTGATCACTGGACGCATGGTGCGACCTCTCGTGACTATCCATGCTCCCGCGACTACAATGTCGTCTACTGTCGCCAGGTGCATGGTGAGTGCACTTAAAGCTATCCCTGTACTCCTGCGTTCTTCGATCTCCTTCGTTATGAATGGGGCGAGGCACCCCCCACATCCTGTAGTCCTATCTTCATGCATTTCTCTATTTCCACCAGTGATATGGCGGGTGTCTCCTTTACTTTCCTGACTCTTCCCGTCCCACTCTGGGCCGCTTTCGCCAGCTCCGCAGTGAGACAAGGTCCTATTATCTTGGCTTCCCCATGCTTCCGCTTCTATCCTGTTATTCTGAGTCTCTACGGCAGCATCCCATTCTTTCAAGTACTCCCTTAACTCCTTGAAGGATTTCGGCTGTGGTCCCCTCAGATCCATCAGCCCTCTCTGACCCCCTTGATCCATTACGGGATCCACTGCTGAATTCAATGGGGTGCTCCGATCTCTTGGTCCTAGCAACTGCCTTTGAGAGTCTATCGTATTGTTCCTACTTCCCATTTCTACTCTCTCCCTGTCCACGCGTACCTGTTCTTCCTCTCGTGCTCTCTCTGGGTCGTAAATCGATACTACAGGACCTATGGTAACAGGTACTTGGAGAGCGTCCGGCAGTTGGTACGACCTGGCACGCTCTGTTTCTGGCGCTTTTTGTACCACAAACCCTCCAACCACTGTCTGTACTGGACTAGGCTGAGATATCTCCTCACCCTTGGTGTATTCTCTATCTGCTATCGGAGGTGGTCTAATTTCCCCTGTACCAAACCCGTCCCCCCTTTGGAGCTGGGGACGTTCCATTTCTCTATTTTACGGAGGTGGTCTGTCCATCAATAACCTATTTATCAGGCTGTCATCTGTCTCACTCTCATCGTCCTCCACTAGAGGTTTCTTTTCTCCTGTGACTTCTATCACTGGATACAGTTTATCTACTTCGATTCTCTGCACTCTCCAGCTTCTTCATCCCATTTGGCATCCTGTACTGCTCTTACCGATCGTTTCACTCTTTCTTGACGCCTGTTCAAGCTCCGGTCGTACGCTGCTCTAAACCACGCATTGAGGGCTTCAAACTGTGTTGGTCTGGGCAGAGGTCTTGTCGCGAGCATTACTGCTTTCAACTGGTTCAATGCTTCTAACCTAAACGTTCCGTATTTCGGGAACGTCAATTCCTCATTCCCCTCTGTCATCTTACTCCACTCAGAGATCCACAGTATAGTATGTAACCCAACATTCGTAGCCATGTAGTGAGCTGGTGTGCCCTCCGGTGGGGCCTCTTCCCCACTCACCGACTCTCTATTTTCTCTCTTAAACATTGCTCTTAAACATTTAAAACACTTCATTGTTCGAAATCTTTAGTTTTCCGTAACTCTCTTCGTTTGTTTACTTCCTGATGACAATCCACCAATCCCTGCGCGGCTCTCACCAGCCGGCCTATCCCAGCGCTGCTCTACACCAACCGGCCTATCACAGCGCGGTTCGCGTCAACCGGCCTATCCCAGCGCGGCTCGCTCTGTCGTCACTCGTCCCCTTTGCAGCAGTTCCCCTCCTTTCTCAGCTCGTCTCCCGGTCATGCATGCGTCCCATTCATACACCGAAAAATGACTACTTCCGACCAAGCGATCACTTTTCTTGACAGTACGTCCACAGTCTAACTGTAATTGTCACCTCAACTGACGAAACGTCTTCCGCAAACGTTCAGACGATCGCCCTAACTGATAGGTTACTTACACACAGTAACGTCCGACCAGCGTCCGTTACTCATACACTCACTCTTACGTCCCCCCTATCACGGTCCTGCGGGCGTTCAATGGTACCTCATGACCCCCTTCACAATGGTAGACAATTACTCTGGATGTCCGATACACCCAAACCACTTAAGCTCTATTCTGAACTTAACATTTTCACCAGGTTGCGCGCGCTCACAACCGTCTCACAATCACACTACAGGCATTCCACTCCGCTTGACATCACAATACATGTACAACACAAAACACCGCAATCTGACAACGCATGACCCTTTATAATCACTCTCGACCGTTTCTGCTGCTTTTCTCTCTCGCACCGTCAACACCTTCTTCGGCAGGTAATTCTTCTTCTGGTCATCGATTTCTAGGGGCCTTGGGGTAATCTTAACCTAATCTAGGTCGCCTTCCTCAAGAAGACAACCATCCTCTGCTACCAACTGGGAAGGTGGGATTTTTGATCGATTACCTGATCACTCTTGATCCAGTCCCACCTAAATCTTTTGGATCGATTGTTGCCTGTCATAGAGTAAAAAGCAATCCTTCATCAGGTTAAACAAGCCCCAAAGGTGACACAACTCTGAAGGACCACTTACCACTGTAAAGTTTTAAAGTTTTATTATAAAGCCAAAGTTAGTTGCAGGTACAAACATCTCAATATAAGGTTCAAAAGATATACTGGCACTAATACAAACATGAGCTGTCCAAAGGCTCTTAGACGACAGAAGAATATCACCAACACAAGTTCGAATATCATTAGGTTTGCAAGGATGGACACAAGTTGTAATCTGTGCGGCATTTACAAAAGAAAATTCAGATTAGACTATCCCTATACTGTTCTGAGTGACATCCCTACTCAACGAGATCTTAACCTGAAAAAGGTGTCAGCCGTGGTGACTTCCAAAGAAGTTCACTCACTTTCTCTTAGTCCTTTAGGTGAAAAATCTATGCATTGTAGCCGTGTCCTCTCTGCCTACCCATCTGGTCTCTAAGGGTCCTCAGGCCATCTGCTCTGACTCTTCCCCCGGGAGCTGTCCCTAATACAAAATCACAGTATCGATGGAACGCCCCTCTGAGACGCCCATCACGTATACATTTCACGTGGTTTCGGTTCTTGCTTTTTCCATGTTATCACTCCTTTGGGCCTCTTGTTAGCGTTGACCTTGCTTCCCAGGCTTCTTCTCCGTCTCACTGGTACCCCCCAGGAAATTCCTGTTGACTCCTCCAGACCCTGTGCCTGTCTCCCCGGACAGAGCTCTATTCATCATGCTCTTGATTAGAACCCCCCTCGCACCTGCAAACAGACACCCATACATAGGGCCCCAAATTCCAGGCTTCACTTATCTACTTTAGGCCATAAAATAAGAACATGGTTGGCAATTTATTCTTAACGAGGCTCGACTTTAACTAACACGTGCAGATCAAAGAAGCCACTTTATCTTTCCAGGCCTGCTGAATTACTTGCAGTAGCCTGCACTCTGTGAACCGTTATTTCTCTGTTTAAAATAATATGCTAACACACTACACTCTGATTATATAAAACACTTCTATAAAACATAACTCCTAACATATAAGCAAAATCATTGGATAGTAGTGAATCCATGTTACATGGAAGATACAATTGTACATTTCGTTCTTATACATTGCCATGAGGCCTGCACGTTTCTTCATTTTGCACATTACATCTTTCTTCATTTAGCAGCTACATAACATGGAACCTGATTAACATTTCTAACATTTCTAAACATTTCCACATTAGTTTCACACTCTATATGTATGCGGTTATATAACTTCAACACTTTAGATCTCTTTAGCTGAATTCGTGCGACTAGGTTGTACATATGGTGCACTTCTACATTTTACTCAGTTTGCGCTCTCTCACAGTTGTAAAGTAGAAAGAGGGTAGAGAAAGAATGTTAGTAGAAATGTGTTTGATGTCATTTTCATGTGTTAGTTGTTTTTGAAAGAAGTGTTGCATTGTCAGTATGTGAAGTTGACAGAACCGTAGTGTGATTTTTTGAAGTAGAAAGTAATTGTAGTGAGAGGGTCGCGATGCTTGTTCTGGGTTATTGCAAAGTACACTGTGAGTGTTTGTAAAATGTGGTGTTCGTTGCCTGTTAGTTTATATCAAGCTGCAGCAATTCAGGTTTGTGTCAGTGTAGCAAAGGTGAGGTTTTAAGAAGAATGTCACAGGTGTTTGGGAGCTGTGTTAGTTTAATATTTTCAGGACAGCCATTGCAAAAGAACATTTAAAATTGAAGAGGTATGTTTTGTTACTTCTTCTTCGATGTTGTCAAACTCATCAAAGATACCTCTGTAGTGCAGGTGTAGGTTACACACAATACAGGGGTGGAGGGAGGCTAGGTCTGGTAAATTTGGCGCACAGGCAAGTGAGGTGTAGTAGATTTGCTAGGGTCTGTTAGATATGTATGGTAAGCATGGGAGGTGTGACGGGTTAGGTTGCTAGGGTAGGTAATAGTAGGTTAGTTATGGTAGATAAGGGAGGTTAGTGTTGTGGGTTGGGTATGGTAGATATGGAAGGTTAAGTATTGTAGGTTAGTTATGGTAGATAAGGGAGGTTAGTATTGTGGGTTGGGTATGATAGATATGGAAGGTTAAGTATTGTAGGTTAGTTATGGTAGATAAGGGTGGTTAGTATTGTGGGTTGGGTATGGTATATAAGGGCGGTTAAGTATTGTAGGTTAGTTATGGTAGGTGGTAGGGTATTGTAGGTTAGTTAGTGTGGATAAGGGAGGTTAGTATTGTGGGTTGGGTATGGTAGATAAGGGAGGTTAGTATTGTGGGTTGGTTATGGTAGATAAGGGAGGTTAGTATTGTGGGTTAGTTATGGTAGGTGGCAGGGCATTGTAGGTTAGTTATGGTAGATAAGGGAGATTAGTATTGTAGGTTATTTATGGTAGATATGGAAGGTTAAGTATTGTAGGTTAGTTATGGTAGGTGGGAGGGTATTGTAGGTTTGTATCTGGAGACGGTCTGTGTGTCCGGCAAGTAGACCTGGTAAATTAGGTTTGGTATGTTAGATTATGTATAAAGTGTAGGGTAGGTGTGGTAGAGTACATATGGTAGATACAGTAGATGAGATATGCATGGTATATATTTAAGGTAAGTATTGCTGGTTAGCTATGCTACACATATTAAGTAAGTAGTTTAGATTTGGAAGTAGGTTTGGTAGATAGGAAGGTAGGTAGGTAAGGTATTGAAGTGATATTAGCTATGCAGGTCAGATGGCTATGGAAGCTGTGGTTGGTTAGGTGTGGTCGATTATGTATGGCAAAGAAGTAAATGGCTACATAGCCCCTTTCTGAGGATATGTTGTCTAGTGTGTGTTGTGCTTTTTCCATAATGTGTAGTCTGTAGTGTGTGCTTGTGACGTGAAGTTTTGTCAACCAGTTACAGCTGTGTGGAGCTAAAGTTGTATCCCCAAAGAAGAATGGTAGAAAAGGAGATGGAAGATAAAGTTGTAAGTACTGAAAAGTCATTCAAAGCAGCAGTTTTCATTGTCGAGATCTTTTACCTAGAGCGAGTTTTTACACTGAATGCTTTTCACTGGATTTGTAAGAAAGCCTCTGCGGAGACCTCATGAACAAAGGAGCCATCAATCCAACAACAGCAAGTAAAACAAATGAGCGCTCCAGGGCGATCAGTAAATAGAACAGTGTCTTAATGATAGGACAGCACATTGGAACTTCAAGCACCTAAAAAGAGATACATCCTTCCTGTCTTGTAGCCCGATGTTTTGGGAAATGAGACTTGCGCAGATAACCAACCACATCTGACACCTCCATGTGCAGCCTATCATTTCATTGTGGACTAATCCAAGCCTTGGAAGCCTGAACCTGTCCTGCCAATGATTAGGTGTTTCTCACTGCAGCCATGAGAACCCATTTATTGTCCACCATTTAGATGTTCATCAGACGTCGTCTTGCATTTAGGGCCCCATGGGCACAGTAGGTGTTTGCGCTCACATCTTGCACACGTGTGGCACTTTGGTATTACAGAAGGGTACAATGATGCTTGCCTGGCAACTTGTAGAGCACGGATCGTGCCAGTGCACATTTTGCCCCAGCAATCCAAAAGGAGCTGTCCCTCATTTGCATGTAGGCGTGTCCCAAAGCACATGAGGAAACACTTTGACCCAGAAATACTAAGATTATGCATTGGTATTTTGGCCCACATGCATCATTGTGTCATTTTGAATTTCTTAATTTGCGAAAAATAAGGAATCGCAAATTAAGAAGTGCAAAATGCTATGCATCATTTTTTTCGGTATTTCTTTGTGATTCGGTAAAAATCGCAATTTTTACCGAATCCCAAAGAAATACCGAATTCTTAAGTTAATTTTCGCAATTCCCATTGATTCCTATGGGCCAAAAGGCCCATAGGAGTCAATGCAAATTGCGAGTGGCACTTAGAAAATTTCATGGGTGCAGGGGGGGGTCCAAAGGACCCCCCCATGCACCCCTGAAATGTATTTTTCGCATCATGTTTCACACACACATGTCCTAAGGACATGTGTGTGTGAAACATGAATGTTGAAAAAAAAACATTGAAAGCATTTTAAACACTTTTTCCAAATTTACCGAGTGGTTCCACCACTTGGTAAATTTGGAACCCTAATTGCGAATTTCCACTTGTCAAAGTAATGATGCATTGCTTTTAAGAAATCGCACATCTGCGACTTCTTAAAAGCACCCGCAATTTTAGAACTCGCAACAATGTTGCGAATTCTAAAATTGCTTCATGCATCCCAAAAAGCACTTTTGCATTCGCAAACGGCCGATTTTAAGGAATCGCACCGTTTGCGAATGAAAAAGTGCTTGATGCATGTGGGCCTTTGTCATTTTTTGGGAGCAGCCCAGACGCAAAATCTATTTTGGGATTTAGAAATCCACGCAAATCCCAATGTGACTTTGTAAAAAAGAAAATAACAACATGCTGCATATAGCACTGCCTTCCTTGCATCAAGTAGACTTTACATGGGTCTTGCTGGGGCTTTCCAGTGCATCCTCACATGTATTTTGATCCCATATGTACAAAGACTTAAAAAGATGAGTTTACAGCAGAACGGTGCAGCTACCTGAGGCTGGTGTAACAATTTGCGTTATTTCAGTTGAAGAGGAGACAGCTCTCATACAGTGAGCTTTCACTGTCGAAGATAAAGGTTTGCCTGCTTGCTGATGGCAAAACTGTGTCGCTGATGATATCCAATGTGCTATTGTTTGCTTAGTAACAGGATATCCCTTTCTGATTTTACCATAAGCCACAAAAAGCTGATCAGTCTTGCGGATGCTGGTGGTCTTCTGTAAGTAGAATTTTATACACCTCTTTAGATCCAAGGAATGTAAAGATCTTTCCGCTGGTGTTTGCGGATTTGAGAAAAAAGTTTTCAATATGACTGGTTCATTTAAATGAAAATTTGATGGGACCATAGTGATGAAGGTAGGATTGGTATGAAGTATAACAGAGTCCTTTGTAAATTGAAGGACAGGATGACGAATCCTGAAAGCATGTATGTCGCTTACTCGTCTTGCTGACATAAGAGCCAGCAGAAGAGACGTCTTCCATGTAATGTATTTGAGGTCTGCTCTATGAATGGGCTCAAATGGGCTCTTCATAAGTTGTGCCAAAACAATGTTCAGATGCCAAGGCGGAGGCAGATGCCTAATTGTAGGGAACATTCTAAACAATGCTTTAAGAACTTGTTTTATAAATCTTGATGACCAAAGTGACTGTGACCTATTATGCCACCGAAGTCTGGAGAGTGCGGCTAGTGGAGAAGTGTGGCTCACTGGTTAGAGGAGGCATACCCTGAAGCAGAGGTCAGACCCGGGACCAGGGTTCAATTCCCGACGGGGCAGGGTCTGAGCCCAAGTGTCCACGGACTCGATAATTCTCACTTCCGTGCCTACTCGAATCACGGGTTCACACTCTGCAACTCTGGGCAATAGCTTGCTTAATCTCCACTATGGCCCCCCCGCGGCGGGATGCCTGGCTTTCACCTTGGGGATGCCCAGTACGGGTTATCTCACAGGGAAAAGCCAGGACGGGTTCCCAATGCAAGCGTCGAGATGCCCAAGGGTAAGTCGTGCGCTATATAAGAACACACATACATACATACATACAGGAAAACCTTAATGGACGAATGGGAGAGGCCAGATTTAGCCAGCTGCAAGGAGAAAAGTAAGGAATGAGGGGAATGCAAGAGGAAAACATCCCTAGAAGCGATTTGTACTTTCGAACTGAAGTGGACCTTTTTTACGAGGAGTAGTGCTGCCAATTTGTGAATCTTTTTTTGCGTTTTCTGCAAGGTGAAGGCCTTCGCCTGGTGAGTGTCCAAGGTTGCTCCTAAAAAAAGTTCTGACTCTTGAGGGAATTAGCTGAGACTTTGTAAGGTTGATGGAGAGACTCAAGGACTGGAAGAGAGAGAGGCATCTCTGGGTATTGATTGTTTGCCACTACCAAGGATTTCGCTTTTATGAGACAATCATCCAGATAAGGGTAGATTAGAATTCCTACCTGTCATAGGTGAGCCACCATAGATGCCAGGATCTTGGTGAGCACTTGGGGCGCTGGGCGAAGGCCAAATGGTAAAAATCGGAATTTATAATCCATGCCAGCCACTCTGAAGCGTAAGAATTTCCTGTGCCCGGGGAAAATGGACATATGAAATAAGCATCCTGAAGGTCTAAGGTAGTCATGTAATCTTCTTGATTTACTAACTGAAGGACCTCCTGAAGAGATGACATACGAAAGGTTTGCTTTTTCAGGAATTTGTTGCGGCAACAAAGGTCCGAGATGGGACGCCATTCTCCTGATTTATTTCTTATGCGGAAAACTCTTGAATAAATCCTGTTCCTCGCAGTACACCCAGTACCACTTCGATAGCTCTTTTGTGAAACATTATCTTTATCTGAGACAACAGTTCCTTTAGATGAGAGGGAGGAGGACCTTGGGGTGGGTATATCTAAAACCCATCTTTCTGTTGTTATTGTAGACCATTCGGGGAGTGGAAAAGGGAATTCTTCCACCAATTTTGCTAGGATAAGTGGGAACTGTGGCTGACACTGGGCATCTGTCACTGTTTCTTGGTATTCTCTCTGCCTCTAATGGCAGTCTTGTCTCTATAGTGCTTGTAGGTAGCGGCAGGAGGTTGCTTGTAGGACTGCTGTTGTTGTGATGATGATGAATATCGAGACTGACCTTGATATGGTTGGTACTGTTTGTATTGATTATAACCTCCCCGAAAGGAGGACGAGCCATGTCCTCTGGCTCCACGAAAAGGCTCTCTCTTGAACTGCATTGTGCTAGAGCCTTTGCAGTATCTGTATCCTTTTTCATAGTTTGTAGCGCTTTGTCAATGTGGTGACCAAATAAGAATTCAACATCCTAAGGCATATAGATGATTTTTGTCTGAACTTCTTGTCGGAAAGAAGTAGCTCTTAACCAGCCCCTGGACCTCAGGATCTCCACCCCAGCCACTTGACTGAAACATGTTGATGAAACATCCACAGCACAGTTGACGGCGGTCAGTGTACATAGTCTTCGGCTCCATTGACGAGGGTACCTTCGATGAGGCTACCGTCAACGAGTCTACCGTCGACGAGGCTATCATCGGCGAGAGTCGCCAACAGCTGCAGCGGTGCTGAGAGATCCGTCGACGATTGTTTTAATGGAAGTCCTTTTTTCCTTGTCTATGTTGAAGTCAATGCTGTTGTCAACGTAGATGGTCTCACCCTTACAGGGACTATAGTCGATGGAGAAGAGGGCGACAACGTGATGAGTTTGGACTGAGGTGAAGAGAAGGTTGACGTCGAAGGCGTAGTTGTGGCGACGGAACCTTTCGTCGATGAGGCTGTCGATGGCTTCATCGACGGAGCGTCTTTTTGAGGAGACGGAACCATCTCTGGTAGGGACCTAGACGTTGGTTTCATTTTGAAGGAGGAGAGGGCACAGTTTGACCATTGAGAGAAGCTGACTCCTTTTTAGTAGAAGAAGGCTGATCATAAGATTTTAAAGTGTGGTGATGTTTCTTCAGCATCTTAACAGCCTTAGGGGACACCAACTCTGCCTCACTTGCCCTCTTTTTAAAAGTAGTTTTGAAGGAGGAATCACTATCCTCATCAGAAAGATGATTGTCCTTAGTTTTCAACTTCTGTAGCCACACAAGATGACGTCCTTCTCTATCTCTCAGAGCCTTTGGAGAGAAAGTTCTGCAAATGTTACAGTCTCTCACCTGATGATCAGGGCAAAGACAGTAGATACACTTCTTATGGGGATCATCCTAATGAAGTCTGAGTTTCCCACAAGAGTCTTAGGGCCAGATGTAGGAGCCCTAATACCGGTCAAAAACGGCCGATTTCGGCTGTTTCCGACCGGTATTAGGGTTTTTCAGATGTAGGGGACTGAAAATTACAGAATCGGTATATTTACCGATTCGGTAAAATTACCGATTCGGTAAATATACCGATTCTGTAATTCCAAATGTAGGTGGCACAGTTTACAGTGCCACAGGCCCTTAAGAGTCAGTATTTTACCACACAATCCTATTGTGTGGTAAAATACCGAATTCAGGTGTGCATGCACATCTGTGCATGCAGACCTGTGCAATGTGACACACAGACATGCCCTTAGGGCATGTATGTGTGCCACATGTCACACAAGCCTGTACTTGGGGTGCTAGAGGGTGTCAAAGTGACACCCCCTGCACCCTTGCACGATTCGGTATTTACCGATTCGGTAAATACCGAATCGGTATTGTCCATTGATTCCTATGGGCTTCAAGGCCCATAGGAATCAATGGGCAATACCGAATCGGTATTTACCGAATCGGTAAATACCGAATCTTACAGATTCGGTATTCCTGAATTCGGAATTACCTACATCCCATTTATAGACTCTTAAATACCGAATCGGTAAAATTCGGTATTTAAGAGTCTGTAAATGGGAATTACCTACATCTAGCCCTTAATGCCTGAAAGACATCTTTTTGAAGAACACATGCTGATCTGAAGATGAGAAAAAAATTCAGTAGGCCAAAGAGAAAGTACTGAGCAGAGCTCAGGGAGACTCCCTTCACATAGGCCTGGGCGGTGAACTTCGCTCCGTTCGCGGAGTTTGCCGAGTTTTGTGCAGAAAACTCCGCTTCGCGAAGTGCGGCTGAGTTTTTTCCCCCCTCGCGATCGCGAACTGGAAATTTGCGATCACGAACAGTAAGTTCGCGAGCATGAGCTGCTGCTCAGGTAGAATTTCTACCCGAGCTGCAGGAATACCATCACAGACTGCAGTTCGCCCTGCACTCCGCCACTGGCAGAACTTTGCAGAGTTTTTTGTAACTTCACAGAGTTCTGTGCAGCAAAACTCTGCGAACTACACCCAGGGTTACCTTCACACAACGTGTGGTAGAAAATCCGAGAGACTGGAGCCTCTGTGGAGAGGGTTCTAGAGGGTGCTGTTGCCTGATTGTTTGGGGTTTGGACCATTCCTAATGACTAAGATGACCTATTAAACTGAATGTTTTTTTCTATTTAATGTTTAAGTCATTACTTATTGCTTTTTATGTACTGTGTGATTCCCACTTCGACAATGGGGAATGATTCAAGCATGTGAATCTATAAAAGATACCCCAGGACTGGAGAACTGCGCCATAGCTTTGAAGATATAGCACCATTCTGCACTGTGCCCTTCACGCAATACAGAGCAGCAAACTCACTTGGCGCGCTGCGCTGTGCTGCGCTGCGCTGCGTTGCGTGAAATATTAATAAAAATGTCCCTGTTTCTCGGAGCCTGTGCAGTATTATAAACTTGGTAGAAAGAGGCGGAGCACAGTCACTGCGCCCACAAGAGTGCCCTTGGAAGGGGGAATAGGAATCCTAGGGACCTCTAGGCACCCCCTGCACAGTGAATCCAGCGTCTTCCAGAAAGGCCCGCCCTGCGGACAGCACCTTTTAAGGGACAGGACGCACACAGGCACCGTGCGCGCTGTTTGTAATACGGATCTCGATTGTCATTGATTCTGGCTGTTTATCAGATTCTTATGATCTTCAAGAAAGAGGGTTGCACAGTGTCTCCAGCTCTACACCCTTCATTGGAGCAGATTTACACGTTTTACAAATTCTCAACACTTTCCAACAGTCCTCCTGGAAATGGTTTGTCAATTTTGAATTACGCCCACGGAAAGGGATTTCAGCATGTGTAATTGTACAGAGCATACAATTCTGGATAGAAATATCACCTGACATGGGACCAATTGGTCTCTCTTTATTTTCTTTTTCGGGTTGTGTTTCCCCTTGGAAAAGTCGCTTCACCCCAGCAGTTTTGAAGGTTTCCCTTCCCCTTAACGGTCAGGAGCAAATTATTTCTGTACCATGAGCCTATTTAAAAAAATCTTTTTAACCATGGTCTAATTTAACGTTTGAAGGACGGGATTCTGTCCAACAGAATGGCAGTGGGCAATACAGCCGCCATCCTGACAGACTCCTGTTGGGCAAATTCAGAGATGACCGCCGGCCCAGCAGTCCAGCGTCACAGCCTTTCCATTGAAGGTCACACGGTTTAGTGGATGGCTGCTGTTAGATTGAATAGCACTCGTTACAACGCATACATTTACAACGCATGCCATTACAGCGCAAGTCGTTACAACGATGCGTTGTTACTTCGCATTCCATTACGATGACTTGCTGTAGGGGGGTGCTGGAGTTTGGAATAGTATAATTTACTATTCCAACTCCAGTGTGTGCAACAGTAGGGAAGGTGTTGGATTGAAAATGCAACAAATCCAACACCTTCTGCCCCCTACAGCAAGTCGTGGTAACAACTTGCGTTGTAATGGAATGTGATGTAACAACGCGTTGTTGTAACGACTTGCGTTGTAATGGCATGCATTGTAAACAATGCGGTGTAAACGTTTGTTTACCGTTAGATTGGACTGCCATCCACCAAACTTTAACATTATTTTGTATTTCAAAAACAAACTCCAAAAGTGGGAGTTTGTTTTGAAAACCCCAAAACTAAGGACCCCCTCATCTTGGGAGATTTTCTCGCAGAGTGTGGGGGACATTATTGTTTTTTTCTGTTCCTCACTGCTAGGTTGTTCCTTCCTGGTAGTGAAGGACTGGGAAAAAAACAGGGGGCATTACTCTGCCCCCCTCGATAGTGCAGCCAGTCTAATGCCCTCCCTCTGATGCCCCATACCCAGTGGGCATCGGAGGAAAGTGTCTGTCAATGGAGGCAACAGATGCTCCGCCCACAGCAAACCTCTGGCCCGCATTTCTGTACATTAGGCGCGAGTAGGAGAGTTGGGCTATGATAGAGGCCATGTGTATATATCTGAGCAAGTGTACTGGTGCAGCTCGACTTACTTTCCTGTGATTATCACCAACAAATGTTTCACTTCTTATTTAAAAAGCAGAGAAAGGCAGCTGCATTCTGAAATACAGAATTGTGCATCTTGTGATGGATAAGAAAGACACACAGTTCCAATAGAGCATCGAAACTAAACAGCACACCCTGTACAGCTCTACTCGAGGGTGGAAAGTGCAGAAGTGCTTGGTTAGTGTCACTGGAAGAACATTAGGGCCTGCAGTTTGGGCCGGAAACGAAATTCACCCCGTCCTTCCTCGCGTGATCTCTCCTCTTTGTTTTCTCTCCCTCTCTCTGTCTTCCCCCCTCTCCCCCTCTCTCCCTCCTCTCCCCCTCCCCTCTCTCCTGCAGTGGAGAGACACATATTCTACAGCCCCAGGGCGCAGAGCTGTGCTGGTCTCCGGGAAGAGGCAGCTGATGGTCCCGGGTCTTCCCAGAATGCTCCAGTCTCTCTTCTGAAAACCTCTCTCTGCCTCCATCCAGGTAAAAGGTTTTTCATTCTGTTTCAACATGTTCTGTCACTGTGTCTCTCTCAAGGTAAACAGCTTTAACTCCCTTGTTTCAGTGTGTTGTGGTACATGACATCATGGACTGGCCTTCATGTGTGTGGGTTCAGCCTTGTCAGTGTGTCTCACTACGGGAGGGTGGATGCTGAAAGCGAGGGCGCTGGGTGAAGACGCAGGGATGATTTAGACTTCCGCAGTGGTGGTAAATGCAGGCCTCTTACTTCTACCGAGTGCAGCTCGTTGAACATATCTGCCTCATACCAGCGGTGTAGCAAGGATGTCAAGAGCTACAATTGTAGTGCAGAGGGCACCTCACAGCCCTGGGGGCCAGCGCCACTACACCTGCTGCACGCTTCGTAGGTACACCCCTGCCTCAAACCCCTTCCACCTCACACTCTGACATGTAAGCAAGTTCCAAACATGTCTGTTCCAGCTCACACCACTCACAGTCCTTCATCCCCTGGACTGTGGTACATCCAACTTTGCTGATGGTCCTGTGCTACTGTGGACAGCACTTCAATCTGCAGCTGTGCACAGACACACAAACACAGAGAGGGTTTATATCAGTGTCACTGACCAAAGCAATGTCTGACTTTAATATAGTGACTAAAATGTCATTTACAGAAAGGTCTTCTCTTTGAGTGCTGATTTTCTAGCTCTATCTCTCTGTACCTGTCTCTCCCTATCTCTCTGTACCTGTCTGTGCCTCCTCCCTTCCACTGCCTCTCTGTACCCGTCTTTCCCTCTATCTCTCCTTACTTGTCTCTCCCTCCTCCCCTCTCTATCTCTCTGTACCTGTCTCTCCCTCTATCTCTCTGTACCCGTCTCTCCCTCTATCGCTCGGTACCTCTCTCTCCCTCCCTCGCCCTCTCTCTCTCTCTCTGTACCTGTCTCTCCCTCTCGCCGCACTCTATCTCTCTGTACCTGGCTCTCCCTCTTCCCTCCTTGTATCTCCCTCCTCCCTTCCTTTATTTCTCTGAACCTCTCTCTCCCCTCCCTTCCTCTATCTCTCTGTACCTGTATCTCCCTCCCCCCTCTCTCTCTGTACCCATCTCTCTTCTCCCTCTATCTCTATATACCTGTCTCTCCCTCCCCATCCCTCTATCGCTCTGTACCTGTCTCTCCCTCTCGCCGCCCTCTATCTCTCTGTACCTGTCTCTCCCTCTCCCACTTCCCTCGCTCTACCTCTCTGTACCTGTCACTCCCTCTATCTCTCTGTACTTGTCTATCCCTCCCCCTACCTCTACATCTCTGTACCTGTCTCTCCCTCCCCCTCCCTCTACATCTCTGTACCTGTCTCTCCCCCCCCCTCCCTCTATCGCTCTGTACCTGTCTCTCCCTCTCGCCTCCCTCTATCTCTCTATGCCTGTCTCTCCGTCTCCCTCTTCCCTCGCTCTACCTCTCTGTACCTGTCACTCCCTCTATCTCTCTGTACTTGTCTATCCCTCCCCCTACCTCTACATCTCTGTACCTGTCTCTCCCTCCTCCTCCCTCTACATCTCTGTACCTGTCTCTCCCTCCCCCTCCCTCTATCGCTCTGTACCTGTCTCTCCCTCTTGCCACCCTCTATCTCTCTGTACCTGTCTCTCCCTCTCCCTCTTCCCTCCCTCTACCTCTCTGTACCTGTCACTCCCTCTATCTCTCTGTACTTGTCTATCCCTCCCCCTACCTCTATTTCTCTGTACCGGTCTCTCTCTCCCTCCTCCCTCCCTCTATCTCTCTGTACCTGTCTCGCCCTCCTCCCCCTCTATCTCTCTGTACCTGTCTCTCCCACCCCCTTCCTCTATCTCTCTGTACCTGTCTCTCCCTCTTCCCTCCTCGTATCTCCCTCCTCCCTTCCTTTATTTCTCTGAACCTCTTTCTCCCCTCCCTTCCTCTATCTCTCTGTACCTGTATCTCCCTCCCCCCCTTTCTCTCTGTACCCATCTCTCTTCTCCCTCTATCTCTATATACCTGTCTCTCCCTCCCCTTCCCTCTATCGCTCTGTACCTGTCTCTCCCTCTCGCCGCCTTCTCTCTGTACCTGTCTCTCCCTCTCCCTCTTCCCTCGCTCTACCTCTCTGTACCTATCACTCCCTCTATCTCTCTGTACTTGTCTATCCCTCCCCCTACCTCTACATCTCTGTACCTGTCTCTCCCTCGCCCTCCCTCTACATCTCTGTACCTGTCTCTCCCTCCCCCTCCCCCTCCCTCTATCGCTCTGTACCTGTCTCTCCCTCTCGCCTCCCTCTATCTCTCTGTGCCTGTCTCTCCCTCTCCCTCTTCCCTCGCTCTTCCTCTCTGTACCTGTCACTCCCTCTATCTCTCTGTACTTGTCTATCCCTCCCCCTACCTCTACATCGCTGTACCTGTCTCTCCCTCCTCCTCCCTCTACATCTCTGTACCTGTCTCTCCCTCCCCCTCCCTCTATCGCTCTGTACCTGTCTCTCCCTCTTGCCGCCCTCTATCTCTCTGTACCTGTCTCTCCCTCTCCCTCTTCCTCTCTGTACCTGTCCCTCCCTCTATCTCTCTGTACTTGTCTATCCCTCCCCCTACCTCTATTTCTCTGTACCGGTCTCTCTCTCCCTCCTCCCTCCCTCTATCTCTCTGTACCTGTCTCGCCCTCCTCCCCCTCTATCTCTCTGTACCTGTCTCTCCCACCCCCTTCCCCTATCTCTCTGTACCCGTCTCTCCCTCCCCCTCCCTCTACATCTCTGTACCTGTCTCTCCCTCCCCCTCCCTCTATCGCTCTGTACCTGTCTCTCCCTCTCGCCGCCCTCTATCTCTCTGTACCTGTCTCTCCCTCTCCCTCTTCCCTCCCTCTACCTCTCTGTACCTGTCACTCCCTCTATCTCTCTGTACTTGTCTATCCCTCCCCCTACCTCTATTTCTCTGTACCGGTCTCTCTCTCCCTCCTCCCTCCCTCTATCTCTCTGTACCTGTCTCGCCCTCCTCCCCCTCTATCTCTCTGTACCTGTCTCTCCCTCCCCCTTCCTCTATCTCTCTGTACCTGTCTCTCCCTCCCCCCTCTCTCTCCCTGTACCTGTCTCTCGTCTCCCTCCATCTCTCTGTACCTGTCTCTCCCTCCTCCCTTCCTTTATCTCTCTATACCTGTCTTTCCCTCCCCACTCTCTCTATCTCTCTGTACCTGTCTTCTCCCTCAATCTGTCTGTGCCCATCTCTCCTTCCATCCCTCTGTTCCTGTACCTCACTCCTCCCTTTTCGTGTAGTTCCTATTTACCCTATACAGGATCTGCACGTTTGGATAACATAAACTGTGGGAATGATGGCAGATTGGTTCCGTGCACCCCCACTGGATATGTTAGCCTATTTGTATCAGCTAGCTCACAGTGCCACCAGAGTCTCCTCTTATTGGGGAGAGAATAGTTTCTGCAACCTCGGAACATGACAACCCTGATCCCCCAGGACCGTGGAAACAATATACTACCTTTCGCTCAGTCACTTGTGCTCACTTGGTTTGGCTCAGAGATACACAGAATAAACAGTCTGGGCGTTTCAATGAGGGTTTATTGAACAGTTGTTATATTAGTGTAGAATAGATTTGCTGTAACAACCATTAGACAGTAGCAGAGATATACGATTAGCAGTACTACGAAAGTAAAGGGATGGTAAAGTTTTACCATTTTGCAGTAAACATGAATATATACAAGTACATAAAACACGTGATAAAAAGTACGTACTCCTACGATGCCTCCCTAGCTAGATGTACCTAAATGTACCTAGCATCTTTGTAGGTGTTATGCCAAGAATACCTCTAGGATCTAGTCAACCCCATTACCTGAGAAAGGAGAGAATATGGGACCCTGTCCTGGTCTCGAGTTAGACACCCTGTGAGGGATGTTAGACCACTGCGAGCTGTGATGTATATATAACCATAGGTCTCAGCAGGGGTCCTACCTTGCTGTGTTACTGTGTCGGCCTAAAGGATGACGTCGGGCTTGAACTTTATACAGAGATATTATACAGGAGATGTTCGTCCAGCTGTCAGTCCTGCTGTGCTTTTAAGAAGCCTCATGCATAATGTATGAGTTTCGAACTAGGCTGAATGCAGTGTTGTTTCTATGTAAAAGGTCAGTCCCTATGAACCGTAATGTAGGGAAGGATATAGATGAAAGGTTGTAGTGTTACCTGCACCTATATAGGGTACCTATATGGAATATAACACCCTTACTCTACCTCTCTGTACCTGTCTCTCCCTCCCCGCTCTCTCTAGCTCTCTGTACCTGTGTTATGTTAAAATCTCTGGTAAAGCGCATGTACACCAACTAGTTTCTTTGCGCTAGGTCTAGGATGTGCTGGAGCCCTGTTGATCTGTCATACACTTAGGTTCAATCATAGGCTTGGGTGAATAACCAGGTCTTGAGGAGTCCTCTGAATTTCATAAGGTCTGTGCATGCTCTGAGGTCTGGTGGAAGAGAATTCCAGAATCCAGGTGCCAATACTGCAAATCTGCAGCCACCTTGTCACTTAAGTTTGTAAGAGGGTCATATATGATGAACGCAGGTTGAAAGTAGGTGTATGCCTTTCAATAAGGCTGGATATTAATTTTGGGCTTGGACCATGCAGCGGTTTAAAAATCAGGCAGCACACTTTGAAAGCAGATCGTTTTGGGATGGGGAGCCAATGTAACTTCTTCATGAGGGGGGAAACGTGTTGCCTTCTGGGTTGCCGGAATATCAGTCTAGCTGCCTGGCTCCTCACTAGTTGCAGTCTCCTGGTAAGATACGATGGAATGCCAAAATATAGAGAATTGGCATAGTCTAAATTTGAGATCACCATGGCTAGAACAGCCTGAGTCAGTCCTTCCCTAGTAAGGAGTCTGCTGATCTTCTTTATCTTTCTTAGCTGATGAAAGCAGGTCGATGTAACCAATGCAATTTGGGTTTTCATGTGAGGTCACTGTTTATTATCACCCCAAGGCTTTTAGCTGAGGAGGATGGAGTGGGGGAGGCACCCAACTCGGTTGGCCAAAACTGAGGGCTCCAAGGTTTCTGAGTACCTCCTATCAGGATAAATTCAGTCTTATCCGGATTGTGTTTCAACTGGTTGCTGTTCAACGGATGTGCAGCATGGTGGTTTGGAAAACCAGCACAGATTCAAGAGTGTTTTTAATGGTGAACATTAGCTGAAAATCGTACGCATTGTTGAACGTACACACCTTCCTTCCTTTTAAAGACTGGATCAGTGGCAGGAGATATAGGTCGAACAGATGAGGAGATAACGAGGAGCCCTGGGGTACTCCGCAAGTTATACTCCTTTTAGATGATGTGAACTGGGATAGGCGGACTGACTGGGAACAGTCTTCCAAGAATGACCCTATCCAGCTAGGAGCTGATCCCTGAAGACCAGTGTCTCAGACATGATCGATCAAAATACCATGATCAACCGCGTCAAATGCCGCAGACAGGACCAACAGTACCAAGCCCTGGGGGATCCTTTATCTGTTTTATACAGAAGTGTGTCCAGCACGGTCAGTATAACTGCCTCTGTTGAATGAGCTGGACGAAATCCTGCTTAGTGGGGGTCGAGAAATCCAGAGTGTTCGATAAAGGCACATAGGCATTTTGCCACATAGGATTCTAGTACCTTGGCCAGGTAGGGGAACAGCGAGATTGGGCAATAGTTAGTCAGCGTCTGAGGGTCAGCCCCTGGTTTCTTTAAAAGGGGAACAATAACTGCTTCTTTCAAGGCTCTTGGGACGATGCCCTGAGCCAATGATTCATCTAGGAGGGAAAGGGTAGGCCTGGGGAGTAAAGAAAAAACCTCTTTTAAGAAGTGAGGTGGACAGCTATCAGTCGGGGACCCCAATTTTACTTTGGACAATAGGTCCGGAAATCCCTGGCTGTCAATCGCCAGAAACTGCTCAAGAGAATGGAAGTTTTTCGGCATATATGGGGGTGCCTTGAGGGTATTGCAATTTGGAATACTGTCTTTGATCAAGGTAATTTTATCTATAAAAAAGATGTTAAGAGAGTTACACAGTTCTTGGGATGGTTTTGGTTTTACTGTGACTCTATCGGGATTTGATAATTCATTGATTCATTGTCTATCTCTCTGTACCTGTCTCTCGCCCCTCCCTTCCTCTATCTCTCTGCTCCTGTCTCTCCCTCCCTCCTCCCTTCCTCAATCTCTCTGCTCCTGTCTCTCCCTCCTCCTCCCTCTATCTCTCTGCTCCTGTCTCTCCCTCTCCCTCCCTCTATCTCTCTGTACCTGTCTCTCTCCCTCTATCTCTCTGCTCCTGTCTCTCCCTGTCTCTCCCTCTCCCTCCCTCTATCTCTCTGCTCCTGTCTCTCCCTCCTCCCTCCCTCTATCTCTCTGCTCCTGTCTCTCCCTCCTCCCTCCCTCTATCTCTCTGTACCTGTCTCTCTCCCTCCCTCTATCTCTCTTCTCCTGTCTCTCCCTCCTCTGTACCAGTTTCTCAATACAACCTCCATGACAGACAAGGACGTCTCCCTGGACAGAGTTGCCCCTGGGTGAGGAATGAGCCTGGAACAGAAGACTCCTCTTCCTGGAGAGATTTACAGCCTCATCTGAGAGAGACTTTGTGTCTCCACAGAGGTGGGAACATTTTACTTTGCAACTTTCTACAAGCACATTTGATTTTTGAATAAAAATACATATTGTACCTTGACATTTACAATTTAATTACAATACTTGCACAGAGCACTGATTTTGTTTTGAATGTGTGTTTTGCAAGTCTTTGCCTTGAATACGTTGTAAAACACCCGTGCTCTCGGACAGACCAAAATGAAAACTCTGAAAACAATTAACGTTTATTTGTCCCTACACCATTTGTGAAAATGCACACCTATGTTTCCAAGGAGACAATGAAAGATGGAGGCGGAGCACGGGGAGGGATTGTGAGGTGTGGTGGAGAGAGTGGATGGGGTTACCTGGTGCTTTGACTCCTGCTGGTCAGTTGCTTTCAGCACATGGTACATGTTTGGTTTCTGTGTTGGGAGAAGAAGAAAGGAATAGTAAGAAAGGCGGGAAGACAAAAAGAGAAACACTCTGCCATCAACGCTGTCACAGGCAGGCACACACACAACCACACACACACACACACACACACACACACAGACACACAGAGACACAGATCCACATGTGCGCAGACACATATGCAGACACCCAGAACCACATACATACTTACATACTCATACAGAGACATGAGGACTTACGTACACAGAAACATGCATGTATATATTTATATATCCATATATTCACTGAAAAAGCAAAGGTTAACGTAATGTAATAGTTAGGTGAATATGTCAGTGACAACATTAACGTTTTGAACAAAAAAAACACAGACATTCACCAGTTATAGTAAGCAGACCTATGTATACCTTGCGCCCCCTCCATGCACTGCTTATGACCTCACATATGACATCACTTGTGACAGGTTCTATATCATTATTTATGGCATCACTGATGACATATCAAATTACATCATTGATGACATCACAATGGCATTATCAAATGGATGTGTTAGTATGTTTTATAGTTTACATAGTGGCGAGTAATTACCATATTTTCATTTCATTTTTTCAATCTTTATTTCGATCAATTTTAGATCATAAAAGATATACAAATACATATTCGATTTAAAATACAGATGATATCCAGCCAACATCATTAAAAAAACATTTACATATAGTATTAAAAACATTTGCTATGTATTACAGTTAGATATCATCTAAACACTTCCTTTATGCCAAATCTTACTCAAATTTTTAAAAAATGGTTACGGGTGTACCACATTGCAGTTAGAAATTTTGCTACCCCAAACACAATAAGTGGTGAAAGATCCGTTTTTAAAACCCTGTAAGCTGGGAGATATCGAGTGAAGCCCAGTTTTTTAAGAAGGAGGACAAGCCAGTATCTCCTAGGTCTTCGATAAGCCTTGCAGAAAAATATAATATGCAAATCATCTTCCAGATGTTATGAGCATGAAGGGCAATGCTCTCTTGATGAAGGCTGGGCCCAGTGTTTGGTAAAAGCCCTTGTGGGAAGTGTGCCATATCGCCATTGCAAGAACATTTTTCTAGTGAGGACGGGAGAGATGCCATCTAACACACATTCGAGTATGTGTGAATCTTTAGACTTAATAAACAATTCTGTAAGGGACCCCTCCCGTGTGCTCCCCATTGTATCTGTAAGCTTCATCTCATGAAAATCTCTTACTAGGAGTTTACGTGGGATCCTGGGACATGTATTAGCTGGGTCTAGCCATAATTCTGGTCTTCCCAATTTCTCACATGTTTATTTGATGTAACTTAACCATGGGATTTGTCTTGACTTGGGTAGACTGAGAATCTCTTGTAGCTCACTCCTATAGCTCATAAGTTTGGGCGTACTCCAGATACGACGCCAGAAGGTGATTGGTCTTAATCCCAGTTCCTCCACAATAGGTCTCAGACCAAGGTCGAGTCTCAGCGGGAGAAGCTGGGTGCTTGCGGGTAGTTCCGCTAACTGCCTAATGAAGTTATTTTCAATTATCTGGAGTTTTTGAGCGGGACAATGACCCCACAGTTCCCCTCCATATAAGACTGCCCCTCTAGCCTGCATTTTATAAATTTCGAGGGCAGCACTAAAAGGTTTATAAGTCGACCTGCTTGTCATCCTAGAAATACCACCCGTTAATTGGACCAATTTCATAAGGGCCTTAGCCCGGTGCGTGTCCCACGTCAAATCCTGGTTAATGGTTACACCCAGGTATTCAAAGGTAAAAACCCTCTCTAATCTTGATGAACCTATAGTGGGATGTGGGGCGTGTTGAGGGGGGGGGGGGTTGAGAATCATGAATTTGGTTTTAGACGCATTGATCTCAAGCCCCCGCTCCACGCAGAACGCTGAAAACCCGTCCAGGACTCTTTGTATTCCCATTGGAGATTTGGACAGCAACAGGGTGTCGTACGCAAACATGATAGCGGGCACCCTGCTGCCGTTCAATTTGGGAGCATCGATGTCATCAATCCTGGTCAGGTGGGCAATTACCCGGTTGACAAAGAGGCAGAATAGGGTCGGTGCGAGCACACAACCCTGTCTCACCCCCCTATCAACGGAGAACCTGTCGGAAAGTGCCCCATTTCTACCGCACCTCACCCGTGCAAAATTTCCCTGGTGCAGCCTCATCAGGATAGTCAGGATATCAACCGGGATACCCAGTTCCATCAGTACAGTCCAGAGTCTATCTCTGGGTACTAAATCGAAGGCGGCTCGCAAGTCCACGAATACCGTGTACAGGGTGCCGCCCTCGAGTACCGCAGTCTTCCAATACAGGAGATTCAGGCGGAATATCTGGTCGGTAGTAGAGACCCCCCTTCTAAATCCCGCCTGGTAGGGACTAAGGATAGAGAATTCCTCTATCCAGTTTTGGAGGCGATCTAATATCAGCCTTCCAAATAGCTTCTGGGATACATCTATGAGGCTAATAGGCCTGTAGTTGGCTGGGAGCAGAGGTGATCCCTTCTTAAATATGGGAACAATCTCTGCGCCCAGCCAAGTACAGGGAACCTCCATGCCCCTAAGAATGGCATTAAATATCAAGACCAAATAGGGAGCCCATACGTCAGGCTCTTGCTTGAATAGGTCGCCCGGCAGGCCATCGAGTCCGGGCGCTTTGTCTGTTGCCAGCCTGGCGATGGCTGCACGGACTTCCGTCTCCGTGAAAGGATCCCCCTCCATTGTTATACCTACGTTCAGAGGAGTGCCATTAATAACATAGTCGGGGAGCTTGTAAAGAGAGTGGAAATGGTCTTGCCAGGTCTTAGCTGAAATGTTGGGTTCGATTGCCGAGGCCAACTCATCGGACCCCGTGTTAACAATACGCCAGAATTTGCGGGAGTCCCTAGTGGCTAATGTTGTAGCAAGATTTTCCCATTTTTCATGCTCCCATTCACTTTTGGCATTGGTGATCAGGCGCTTATAATCCCTTCTTCTTGCCTGGATAACAGGCCTGCCTGCACCGTCCTTGATGGATGTCAGGAGATCCAATTTGGCCTTCCGGCAAACCTGATTATACCAGTTGGGGCGGTCGTGATGCCGCCTCTTTGCTGTGGTGAAAAGGACCTCAGCCACGGACTCAATAAGATTCTCATGTGCCATCCCTAATTCCTTGTATATGTCCTGGGGGATGGGGAGCTCCATTATCATGCACACCTTTTCAAGGATCGGTATGAGTCGGGAGTAAAGTTCACAAACTTTCTCCGAATTGGAGGCTATCTTCTCCCACCTCACTCGCCGTCTGTTATTTGTCAATACCAGCCCTGGGGCAACATCCTCTATTGCGGCCCCTCTGTCCTCTAAGTCAGAAATCGCATATACCAGTTCTAGTGCATTGTGGTCGCTGTCTTCCCTCGATATTACATGGAAGTCAATAATGTGCGGCCACATGGAGAGTTGAACCAAGATGTAATCCAGTCTAGACTCCCTGCCCTCCCTGTGGTAAGTACATTTTGATGGAATATCTGAGGCTATTCGTCCGTTGCAAGCCCACATGCCCCACTTCAGAGTTAGGGCCATGATTTGGAGGGCTAGAGGTGTCCATGCTCTGGGTGGGGGGGATTCCGAAGGGGGTACCAGCCAGACCGCATCCTCCTCCTGTGATAGTCCGTCCAATAAACCTGGGAGGGGCTCAAAGTGGCAGTTGAAATCGCCACCCACCAAGAATGGTGTGCTCTGGGGAATGTCACTGAGGAAAGCCGAGAGTTGGTCAATGGTGTCTGACTCTTTTGTGGTGTTTACTGGTCTAGAATAGACATTTACCACAATCAGCCTACTTGAGTTTGGCCACTCCAGCAGGACCCCAAGGATGTCATTAGAAACTGAGGGGATGGTTGAAGCTTTGCATCCCAGGTCCGTGGCCACCCAGGTTGCAAGGCCCTCCGAGGGGCGGCCCTTCCCTCCCCATTTCGCCGGGATCGAAAAAGCTGCGAAGCCTGTTCGAAGGACAACTTCTCTGGCCCAGGTTTCCTGAAATAGGCATATGTCCTTACCCTCAATAAATGAACTCCAGTCAGGGCAGTTCAATTTATTCCCCAAACCAGCCACGTTCCAGGACAGTATATTAAGTGAGGATGATCTGGGATTTGGGACAGGAGTTGTATGTGTCGCTGTGTCCCTTCTGCTAACCTGTGGTAAAACACTAAAAGATTGATCCCTCGCCTCTATACTAGGATCCTCAGTGTTGGGCTCTTATTAATTGAAGGTATTCTTATAGTGTTTTTATAGGCCTCATCACAGTCATTGTTGATCGAAAGGCTAGCAGAGCTTGTGATGGGGGGGCTGATGTTTCCTTTATTGTGTGTTCCCTGTAAGTCACCCGTGTCCCACCACCTACCCTGATTAAGTCAGTCCACCATGTCCAGACAACTATATCTATTGAATATCGGAAAGAAGTCTGCTGGTGTGGCTGATATGTTCTCGGGTAATGAAAGTCACCCCTAGCTCTATCGACCCAACCTCTCCCCCTCCTGGGAATGGTGTGCCAGCCCTCTTCCTCATAGGGATTGTACACAGGTGGGTAGAAAAAGGATAGGGGTAGTGACTGGATGGATGTCCCCTGCTCGAAGTGTGGCCAACTACAGATGTGGGAGACTGTCCTGGGATCTCTAAAATTAATTATAACACAATCTCCTTTAACTGTTTTCTCTGTGTGGCCCAACCAAGGGACTCTCCTAACCGTAAGGACCCCGCTAGTAATTCCTTGAGGTAAGGGTCTATTCATGGAAAGCCAGTTGGTGACCTTGTTCTTAAGAGCGAGTACAGATTCTTTAGAATCGGGCTTCAACTCTGGTACACCAGCCAGAATAACTGTGTAAAGGCTTGCCTCCGGCGGCAAATTCACAGTTCTGTATTTTATTGTGGTGGCATGTGCATCCTGTTTGGCGGCAACTTCTTTTTGTGGGCGGTAAGATCTTGAATTACCATCAGTCACCTGGGAAGTAACAGTAGGTGCTGGCAAAGGTAGTGTATGTGGAGTAGGATCGATCGCTGGAGTAATAGCAATATGTGCTAAGGGAGTTTGTGTTTGTGATGTTTTTGGAGCTAGCCCAGCATCCTTGAGAGGGAACTTGGGTGCAACCTTCCTGCTCCCGAGCTCAATTCCACCTTTCGCTTTTGTATTATTTATCTTGTAAGTGTCAGCAAGCTGTACCGTTGTTTGCTCTATAGTCACAAGCCTGGCTTCAATCTTTGATAGACGAGTAGCTAAGGGGCTTAAAAGTGACTTAAAGAGTGCTTCGATCCTAGGTAAAGTCAGATCAAGAGCATCTATAGTTATAGGCGGGGGTAGGATTGCCACACTAGATGTCTGCGGTGGCGATGAGGTAACAGTTGGAGGTATGGTTTTATCTGCTGAGGGGGGTCCCTTTTTGCTTAATCCTGGTCTATTACCCTCTACTACTTCGTTGTGATTTGGGATTTTCGCTTTGCGCCCTCGGTTATTTTGCACCCCTCTTTTCCTTTTTGGTATAGCACCTTCCCTTTCCCCCTGCGTGAGGCAATCTGTGCTATCAATGATCACGTCAGTATTAGCCATAGTGTCAATGGGAGAAGGGAAGGTCTGTTGTGCTTGAGTGTGGGGTGGGGGTAGGGGTAAGAGGCTAAGCTCATCCGGAGCACTCATATCATTATCAATGTTGTACAGGGTAGAATTAGTTAAGTCAGATAGAACTAGCATCCCGCCAGTCGCATTTTCCCCGTTCTCTGCGACAGTACTATCCAGTCTATTCTCCGGAGTCTTTGCGTGCGCTATGGGCCCTATGGAAGATCTCCGAACCCATTCTATTTCTTGTGATATGCGCCTTTCTAGTATCGTTATCTCATCAATCAAAAGAGACCCTGCTTTGGCAAAATAGTTGTCCAAAGTACCTTTTGCTGTTCCAGCAGCCAGCGTACTCTTGCTCATGGTTTCTCTAGTCGCCATAGTTCGTTATCAAAGCGGGATGGTAAAACTCAAGGTTGATGGCAGAAACAAGGGGCAGAAACAAGGGGGGTGGCCCGGTCCCGGTCTCAACCGTTCTCGACCAGCCTCAAACGGCCCGCCCTCTGCCCGGGCTTAGCCCCGGGCTGAGTCCCGCGCGCGTCCCGCGATGCGCGATGGGAATTCATTTAAATACGAGAAAGAAGGCGGGGCACGCCCGGGAAGAGGCACCAGCTGTGGGTGGTAGGTGGAATGCTGGTCCTCGCAGTCCCGGGCTCCCGCTCTGGCTCCTCGTGATCAGGCAACTCCGGGGAACTCACAGCCTCCCAATGTCCACGGAAATCCAAACAGCAAGGGATTTAATTCAGCACCAGGCAGGGAAGAAAAACGCCAATGTCCAGTGTCCTGCTGCGAGCGGCTCCCGCGAAGCGGGGGCCACGAGCAGTGATAAGGCGGTGAGAGGAGGCGGGGCACGCCCGGGAAGAGGCACCAGCTGTGGGTGGTAGGTGGAATGCTGATCCTCGCAGTCTCGGGCTCCCGCTCTGGCTCCTCGTGATCAGGCAACTCCGGGGAACTCACAGCCTCCCAATGTCCAGGGAAATCCAAACAGCAAGGGATTTAATTCAGCACAAGGCAGGGAAGAAAAACGCCAATGTCCAGTGTCCTGCTGCGAGCGGCACCCCAATTATTAATTACCATATTACTTTTCTACCCTATTTTGTACAGCCTGTGTTCAGCTAGTGGGTAAGAAAGTAACCACTTTCACCCAACAATGGATCCACTTCTGTGAAAGTTATTGTATGTGGCACGTTCACTTACTCCTGTATTGGAACTTTCCTAGATTCCCATAGCTTGTATCATTCCCCATCGTCGAAATGGGAGTTTTGGTAAACAAAAAAATACTCTAGCAGTAGGTACAAAAGAGAAAGAAAGGCCTAGGCCTCATCTCATTTTGTAGCATATCCACCTCTTTTTGTAAAAGAGACCAAAATAAAGCAACAACCAATCAGATTAGCCTCACCCCATAGAACCTTCCTGAGAGAGCCTCAGAGCCTCTGATTTTCTTCCACACGTTGTGCAAGGGAGTTTCCACTGAGCTCTGCTCAGATTTCTCTTGAACTTTCATTTTTCAGGATGTCTGACAAGGAGAAGAAGGCTTTATTCAAAACCTGTGCCACCTGTTCAAAAAAGAGGCTTCATGTGGAGGACAAACAAAGACTGTATTTATTCAAAGCCCTTGAGAGACCGTGAGGGATATCTGCTCACCTGGCTGCAAAAGTTAAAGTCACAGAAAGACCCTGTTTCGAGTGACAGTGATGATGCCTCCTCTGCGACATCTTCGAGGAGGTCTCAAAAACGGGGTAGGTCTTCACCTTCAACTTCTTCTGACCCCCCTGCCATGGCCTTACAAAAGACCTCTGATTTGTCTGACAGGCATAGTCCCATCAAAAATCCTCACTGAGGTGTAAAGAGAGAGAAGGACTAGTTTCTGAGGTACAATCGGTTAAGAAGGTGAGCCACGGGCCTTCGTTTTCACCTCCACCCTCTGAGAAACTAAAACTGTTTAAAAAAGCCAGCTTCTATCCCACCTGAGGAGAAAGCTGAGAAGAAAATCCATCCGTCGACGACAACAACATCAGGTGCGTCAACGACAGCACCAAAAATTCAACCGGCATCGACTTCGGCACCGTCGATGGGCTGGTCGACGAGAACTTCATCGTCTCCATTACCTTCGTCGACGCTGTAACCTGATGTACCTGTTACTATGTCGACGATGATGAATTCTACAGCTTCTAACGTGGTACTGACGACGGCCTTGACAACGGTCCCGTCGACGATCGCCCTTTCGTCGTCGACGGCCCAATCTACGTCGACGGTGACTCCGTCGACGACCTCGTCCACCATTCAAAAAGTGGCAATTTCAATAAGAAGACGCCAAATTACCCCGGGAATGACATCTCCTCGGAGAGTGACACCACTGCCTCCGGCACTCCTTTTGGAGGAGGAGTTTTCAGAAGATGATGACGGTCCTTACGGGGATGCATATACCCCATCCCAGTTACGTGTAAAATATCAGGACTCAGACTCTGAGGACTAATATATGGAGCAACAGCAATATCTAGGTCTCAGGAACAGTCGCAACAGGGCATGGTTGCCATGCCATCTTCGCTCATTGCTGATCTCCAATTCATGCTGTTGGATTACAGGAAGAGATTTCCAACTCAGTCTTCCAGCCAACAGCCAGAGCAAGTGTCTCCACCTCCACCTCTTGCTCAATCTTCTGGTCCAGTTGCTCCTCCTCTTCCCCAAGCTCCGGTTCTGGAGCTAATGGAATCTCAACAAAATGTGGTCACAGTTCAAGATGACTCATTGGTTGATGACTAGGACACAGTCTCAGTCCCAGATCCAGATAGGGAATGGGATGATTAAATTATTCCGGATTCCGCTTCTCCCTCTCCGGATCTGGCGGATTCTCCTCCAGGAGATATTGGAGGTTTTCCCAACTTAATGGAAAGAGCTTCCAAACGTTTTGATCTTCCCATTCCATCAGTAAAATCAGAATGTTTTCTTTATGATTTCAAAGAACCTTATAAAAAGTCTGTCCGTTCTATCCCAATTGTAGGCCATGTCTGGGATGAGGGGATAAAAGTGATAAAATCTCCAGCAACTGTCATGCCCGTTCTTCCTCGACTGGAGAAGAAGTACAAGGCTCCAGAGGATAGCCCCGCTTGTCTGGTTAGCCAGCCGAAACCGGACTCTGTCATTTCTCAAGCGGCCCAAAGGAAGTCAAAGAATCCGTCGCCCCCCCCTCACCACACCACCGGATAAAGAGGGTAGACGACTAGATAATGTGGGGAAGAGGTTCTCTTCTATGTCCAGACTCCTGGTCAGGGCGGCTAATGCCTTGGCGATTCTTGGTCGATATGATCGCCAGATGTGGTGCGACCTATCCCCGTATTTGGACCAGCTACCCGAAGACTAGAAGGCTGACTGCAAGAAAATCCTAGAGGAGGGAGAACGTTCCTCTTTGGAAGTTATTGATTGCGCAATGGACATTGCTACTACAGCTTTCCGCTCTCTGGCAAGAGCGGCAGTCCTCAGAAGGCAAGGCTGGCTTCGGGCCACCTGGGTTCGGCCGGAAGTCCAGAATAAAATCCTGGATCTGCCGTTCGATGGGGAGATGCTTTTTGGAAGCATGTGGACGATGCGCTGCAGGATATAAAACAGGACACGGAGACTGCGCAGTCCCTTGGGACTTTGCAATAACGCAAAGTGCCTTTCCGTGGAGCGAGAGGAAGAGGTTTTTCTTCATACAGGGGTGGATACCAGCAGCAGTGCTATTCCTCCTTTTCACAGCCATCTCAGTCTTCCAGGCCCTAGTATTCTCAACGTCAGGGCCAGTCGTCGTCTTTCTCTCGCCAATCTTCTAGAGGATGACAAGGGCACCAGGGGGGAGATTCCTCTAAGCGCCAATAGTGGCTTCTAGGCTCTATCTACTGTTCCTTCGCCCCCTGTAACACCAGTGAGGGGCAGGATATCACAATGCTTCCACAACTGGCAACTCATAACATCAGACCGGTGGGTCCTCAATATCATCCGGTTTGGCCATACACTGGAGTTTCAACACCATCCACCCTCCAGAGCCCCTCGCGCCACCGAATCCAAACATCTGCACCTTCTATGTCTAGAAGCTCACCAACTACTTCTCAAAGGAGCGATAGAGCCAGTACCTCTGTCTCAACGAGGCAAAGGATTCTATTCCCGGTTCTTCCTCGTTCGCAAGACCGTAGAAAAGTGGCGCCCAATTTTAGATCTGAGGGAGCTAAACACCTATCTCATAAAACTCTCGTTGCGGATGGTATCCCTACAGGACATTTTGCGGCTCCTCAATCCAGGGGATTACATGGCCACCCTGGACCTCGAGGACACATACTTTCATGTTCCCATCCACCCTGCCCACAGGAAGTTTTTACGCTTTACTGTAGCCAAGAGCCACTTCCAATTCAAAGTCTTGCCTTTCGGACTCAGATCCATGCCGCAGACATTCACAAAGGTCTTAGCCCCAGTCGCAGCATTTCTCAGAAAAAAAATGCTAGAGGTTTTTCCTTATCTAGACGACTGGTTGGTGAAAGCACCGTCTTCTCAGGAAGCACCAGAAGCAGTCGAAAGTTACATTTAACTCTTCAGTCATCTGCGACTTCAAATCAACAAGGAAAAGTCAGTCCTCTGTCCTTCCAGGTCGGCCGAGTTTCTGGGGGTTATTCTGAACACAACTTGTTGCAAAGCTTTCCCATCAGAGGAAAGACAGCAAAAACTGATCACCTCCGCCTGTCGATTAGAAAAAAGACTATCTCTGTTCGCCTTTACAAATCTCTTCTAGGATCAATCTCATCTTGCATTCCCTTAATTCCGCATTTCAGGCTACTAATGCACCCGCTCCAAGAGCAATTGGAATTGCAGTAGCTCCAAATAGAAGGCTCGTTCGACGACAAAGTAGTCATCACTCCTCTTATGAAAGAGGCGGCCAGCTGGTGGAAGATCAGAGACAATATCTCTCAGGGTCTCACCTTCACAGTCACTCCAGCTCCTCTGATACTTACCCCAGACGCCTCTCTAGAAGGCTGGGGAGCGTTCTTGCAAGACCTTCAAGTGAGTGGCCACTGGCGGCCCGAGCAACGCCTTCTCCACATCAACCTACTGGAGCTCAAGGCGCTTCAACTAGCTCTACAGGCTTTCCTACTGAGAATCCGGAAATCCACTGTCCTGGTCCGTATGGACAACACGACGGCCATGCATTATGTGAACAAGCAGGATGGAGCAAAGTCTTGTCTGCTGTCCAAGGAAACCCAGGAGATTTGGGAGTGGCTTATCCATCACCAAATCTCGCTTTTGGCGGAACATCTTCCGGGTGTCCTCAACTCGACAGCAGATACGCTGAGTCGTCTCAAATCTGTGAGTCACGAGGGGGAATTAGACCAGCGCACTCAAGAGAGAGTTTTCAATCTTTGGGGCACTCTGTCCATAGACCTTTTTGACACTCCAGAGAACAGGGCATACCGATTCTACGCAAGCAGGAAACACCATCAGGAATCATTGGGGAATGCGCTTTCGATGGCCTGGTCAGGCGCCTTTGTTTACGCCTTTCCTCCAATTCCGCTAATCCCAAGACTGCTCAGGAAGCTCAAAGCAGAACCCTGCAGAATGATTCTGGTGGCACCGGCGTGGCCCCGCCAGTTTTGGTTTACGGAGCTTCTCCTACTCTCTCAGGATCATCTACTTCCCCTGCATCCAATTCCCTCTCTATTGACGATGTCTCAGGGCCAAGTGGTACATTCGGACCCGAGCTCGCTTCAGTTGACAGTGTGGCTCCTGAGCCCAGAGAATTTCAGAGCTTGAATATCCCCCAAGAATGTAGAGAAATGCTAGCTCAGGCTCGTGCACAAAGTACGAATAAGACCTATCGTTTCGAAATGGAAACGTTTCTGCCTGTGGTGCCGCCAAGAGAACATTCATCCTTTCTCTTCTGCTCCTCATCAGATCTTGCCATACATTTTGACTCTGGCCAAATCAGGGCTCGCCCATTCTTCTATCAAGGTGCACCTGGCAGCTATCTCTAGATTCAGACAAACATCTTCTGGCCCTTTCCTCTGGTCTGCAAGAATCGTGAAACAGTTTTTAAAAGGACTTTTTAGGGTTTTCCCTCCAGTTAGACACCCGCCACCCATGTGGCAGCTCAACGTGGTGCTTGCTCAACTTATGAAACCTCCTTTTGAGCCAATTCATAGGGCAGACCTTAAGTTTCTCTCATGGAAGGTGGCCCTCCTTCTCGCTTTAACATCAGCCAGGAGGGTCGGTGAACTTCAGGCTCTCACTATTAAGGATCTGTTCTTACAGTTTGAAAAAGACACTCTCATCCTGAGGACAAATCCGAAATTCATCCCAAAGTGTGTAGGAGAGTAGGGTCTGCTTCCTATGGTCACCCCCCCTTTTTGCTGTGATTCTCTGGTTTTTCGACTTTAGTCTGGCTGTGGCCCTGCTAATCAGGACCACAGCCTAGCTGTTCTCTCTCTAAATTGATACCATGTACTTTAGGTGCATACAAGATTGGGTATTGGGTCACCTTTGTGAACCCCTGTATAGTGTACCCTAGGTACCCAGGGCATAGGTGCATCCAAGGCCTACCAGGGGCTGCAGCATGTATTATGCCACCCCTGGCTGGCTCTCCAAACTGACACCACAGGTCTGTTCACACAGCCTGAGTAAGGTGGTGTAATCACCCCTTACTTAGATATAGTATATCTATATCTGCCTTATATATAGACACATAGGGCCCGATGTAGGTGGCAAATACCGGTCGGAAACGGCCGAATTCGGCCGTTTCCGACCGGTATTTGGCATCTTGAGATGTAGGGGGCAAGATTTTACAGATTCTGTAAATTTACCGAATCGGTAAATTTACAGAATCTGTAAAATACCGAATCGGTATTTTTACCGATTCGGTAATTCCCAGATGTAGGTGGGACTCTTCTGAGTCCCAAAGGCCCTACAAATTCAGTATTTTACCACCCAATCCAATTGGGCGTTAAAATACCGAATTCAGGTGTGCATGCACATGTGCGCATGCACACCTAGCCATGTGACAGACAGACATGCCCTTAGGGCATGTCTGTGTGCCACATGGTGCACATGCCTATTTTTGGGGTGCCAGAGGGTGTCAAAGTGACACCCCTGCACCCTTGTGAAATTCGGTATTTACCGATTCGGTAAATACCGAATCGGTAATGCCCATTCATTCCTATGGGTATTTACCGAATCGGTAAATACCGAATTCTTCCGAATCGGTATTCCAGCACATCTGGAATACCTACATACCCACCCCTTAGATTTACCGATTTTTAATTACCGAATCGGTAAAATTCGGTAATTAAAAATCGGTAAATCTATTCTACCTACATCTAGCCCATAGTAACCTATAAGCCACTCCTATGGCAGGCATTATCAATCCTGGAGGCAGAGTGTTAGATTTGGGGGTCTCTGGTTGGCACAGGTAGGCACTTGTGACAAGCAGGGACCCTCTCCTCTAGTCAGGGCGAGGGACTTACTCCTTAGAATAACCCCTGCTCACCCTCTAGGTTGCGTGGCGCGAGCAGACAAGGCTAAACTTCAGGGTGTTAGTAGTTAAGCATTTATGACCACATACAGTAACCCAAGAATACACCACAAATGGTCACCAGGCGTTTTTATATATAAAAAAATAGATATTTTATATGATTATTTTAAGCAGACTTTTGACAAGACCAAATAACGTTTTACATCAGGCCACAGTACTTCTTCAGCAATTAAATAAGCTCTTTTGTTGCAGAAATGCGAAGTTCTTAACGTTTGTACGCTGTGCGCTCCTGGCCCGGGTGTACGCACCGTAGTGCGCGTCGGACGACAGTACCTTTTCGAGGATGTAGAGTCCGGCTTGTAGGCGGCGTCCGCGACGTAGGCGCACTGATGCGGTGCGGACGGCTCCTCTCCGAGGCGGGCCCCGGCTCTGGAAGGTCTCCGTGCAAGACGTAGAGCGGGGGGCCTCGAGGAGCGGGGCAGGTAATCTGGTGAGCTGGAGCGTTCACAGCGTACGAGCCGTACCTTCGGTGCGGGGGGAGCTGCGGTCAAATGCGGGCAGGCGCGGCATGAGGCCACCAGTACGGGACGTACGGGAGGCCTCAGCATGCGGTGCGGCCCTCAGGACTCAGGAGTGCGGAGCGGGGCGGCTTGGTACGTCTCGTACATACGGGCCGTCCGGGGCTTTAGGCAGCACTCTGGTCCACTTCCAGCGGGAGGGGAGAGATGCGCACAGTGCGGTTCGAAGGGGGCGAAGTGTCAAAGTGCGGGCGGACCAGCGGGACGTACGGCGAGCGGCTCGAAGTCGAGCGGGCTCACACGACGCAGGGGCGGCCAGGCACAAGCGTCACGGCCCAAGGAGGGGGCGAGGCGCACTGAGGATCACGGCTCCAGTGAGGGGGGAAGGCAAACAATCAGCAGCAGGCAGTGAAGACTGGATGAGAGCCCAATGGTCCTGGGGCTCAGTTCAGGGGGCAAGCTCGCTTCCAAGCCCTTGAAGATCGTTTCTTTTAGAAGATGCACAAGTTGAATAGAAAGTCTTTCTTAGTCTTTTCCTCTCCTTCTTGCAGCAAGGCACCCACCACAGGCCAGTCTCCCAGGTCAGAGACAGTAGTCCTCCATGCAGCTTTTCCAGGTCCTTCTCTTCGGGCAGAGTTTCTTCTTGGCGCAAACAGGATCTGATTTCTTAGGAGAAGGGCTCCTACTTTTATACACAAAATCATTTGTTCTTGCATGCCAGGGGGGCCTTTGCCTAATTCAGTCCAGTCCCTGAGCACTTTGTTTTACAGACTCTGGCTTCTCCTTTCAGTGAGCAGGGCAGGGACATCAGACGCTCCGCAGGAGGTGGAGCCAGCATTGTGGTGACAAGTACAGCCCAGGAGTACTCTGTTGACAGTCTTCCCTTCTCTCTTTACAAGGTGCAGGGCAGAGACCTCAGACACTCCACAGGGGGTAGAGCCAGCATTGTGGTGGCAGAGCACAGCCCTATTCAGAATCAAGGGGCACTCCCCCCACCCATCCTGGTGTAATCTCTCTATTCACCACCTGTCAGCCCCAGCCTGTCCCCTGGAATTCCCCAGCCCTGTCACACACAGAAACCAGACAGCAGATACACATCAGAGCAGAGGCGGGCTGAAATGGTTAGGCAAGCAAATACTAACTTTCTGAAAGTAGTATTTACAAACCCGAGGATATTGAAATAAAAGATTTACTAAAAGATGTATTTTATTATTCTGAGTTCAGGCATTATAGAGTGTAATAATTCCAGCATTATAGAGTGTAATAATTCTGGCCTATGGAGAACAGGTAGCCTTACAATAGTGAAAAACGAAAATGGCTGTAATTCACTATTAGGACATGCCACACACATCAGGGCTTGTCCTACCTTATGCTTACAATGCACTCTGCCCTGGGGCCTACCATAGGGGTGACTAATATGAAGTTAAGGGAAGGTTTAGGGACTGGCAAGTGGGTGCACTTGCCCAGTCAGCATGACAGTACCAGACTGCACGCAGGTTCTGCAATGGCAGACCTTGGACACATTTGACTAGGCCGCTTCTGTGGGTGGCACAACCAGTGCTGCAAGCCCACCAGCAGCATTTGTATTTACAAGCCCTGGCACTCCTGGTGCACTTTACTGGGGTCTGACAGTAAACCAAATAAGCCAAACATGGAGTCCAATCACATATAACAATTTACACATAGGGAGCACTTGCACTGTGGCACTGGTTGGCAGTGGCACTGTGCTCTGAGCAGCTAACACCAGCAAAAACACATGAGGCACATCTGCAAAAAGTGGAAGGGAGACTCACGCCAAGGTGCCTGGTCTAACACAGAGTGCTTGGTTTTATGGGAGAGGGTGCACTAGCATGAGCTGAGCCCCTCTGCAGCTTTCGGAACCATCTCCTTATAGCTGTTCTATGATATAGCCATACCATATACACTTAAGTGCATTATAATCCTCGCGGTTAATGCTAACTTTGGTTTGGCTTTATCGAAACATGTTGTGTAAGGTGTCAAACACTTTGGAATACTACCCCCCCCCACCAGTTCTGGTGGCGGAGGTAGCATTCCACCCTTCTAAAGGGAGAAGACATGTAGTTACTGGTAAACCCGGTTAAAGTTAAACAGAGCCTCAGCATCACAAAATGGATGCTGCTGCCACAGACACGAGTCTGACCTCCTACTGCTGGACGAAACTCTGGCAGGGGAGGCCTGGACAATAGGTTTCCTGTCCAAGGAGGTGCTGGCACCTCCCCAGACAGGCTTACGTGTGTTGGGGCAGGGAGGGCTGCATTCAGTGAATGCTTTTCAGACACTGCCTGGGGCACACAAGGTGCTCCATGCATAGCCCGGTTCAAACCAGTTGCTGGGGCACTCTGCCCCAACTCTGGCACAAAACTGGACATAGGGAAAGGGGTATAACCACCCCCTTCTCAGGTCCACCCATAGGAGGGACCTTCCAGGTAGTCCAACCCCTAAACTTGATATAAGTATAGGAGCTGTGTCCCTAGGACTCTAGATTATCCTGGATGAATCTTTGAAAGACATATCCTGGACCTTCGACGTTCCATTTCGACTGGAAGACGGAAGACATCTCCCTTGTGGTCAAGGAGTGACCACCCTGTGCAAACAGGCACCACCAGTAACTTGCCGATCTGCATTGTCGAGGCTCCCACCGAAACTCGAAGACTCTGCGACACAGGACATGGACTTCCAGACATCTCTGATGCTGCTCGAAGATCCCAGCAAAGCTGAGACCCGTGGCGGACACGAGAGACGTGGGGCCGGAACTCCTGTACATCCTACATTTTGCTAACTGCATCGACTTCCGAGGTATCTCGCAGTTGTGCATTGCGGTATGAGAAGCTCCAGTCCCGAGCACCATTTGTACTGAAGCTCAGGCCTCCACACTCCACGAGTGTCCCGTGGATCCCGCTCTTGCATTTCAGCTTCACGCATCTTCCTGGTTCCTAGTCCGTTGGCTAGTGAGCCCCCTGAAGACTTCCTTTTAAATCTAACTTGCTTTCCTGGTTGCTCCAGGCTTGCTCCAGCTTCCCTGCAAAGGAGAAGTGCCACAGACCTTGCTGGTCTGCACCGAAGCCAATCTTCATCTCCTGCGTGGATTGCGTTTGCCAAGGCTTGTTGGGTCCAATCCGGATACCGACACTGCAGTCAACTAGATCCTTTGTGGGACAGCTCGAATCCAGCTCCTGGTTGTCCTAGACACCTCCTGGGCCTCATGGCTGCAGAGAAAAGCTTCACCCCTTCACCTGAGATCACGCAACAACGCCTGGTTCCTTCCTGATCACTGGCTAGTGACCCAGACTCTGTCCCTTCTGCTTTCAGGTTCTACAGATCTTTGATCCACCCTTGGATCCACCCGAACACTTTTCCTCTGGTCGCCTGCAGCACTTCTTTGCAGATCTCCATTGAAAACGACGACGAAACCCGACACCAAAAGGCACCTATGCACCAGGCTTCCCTGGGTGAGGTAACACGAGTACTCCTGTGCTCCCGTGGGTCTTGACTCTCGAAGTGTCCTAGTCTAAAGGGGTTTTGTCGTAGTCCATCTGGAAGTGCCCTTAAACAGTAACTTTGTAACTTCTTCATTTCCCATAGAAAGTCAATGGTAACTCGTGGCTTTGTCTAGACACTGCACGTGTCTCCCGTGGGCCTCCTACTTCCTAACCTTTGGTTGTTTAGAGTAGCCCCAGCGATTCCCTAGGCCTACTTTCTATTCCAGACGTGGTTCTTATACCACTATTTTAGTTTATGGTTTGTGAGGCCCCTGGGGCAAAACGTATACTGTGCAACTTATCGTATGCTAATTGAGTAACTTGTATTGTGCTTTTACCTCTGACCTCATAAAGAGTGCAGAGGGGTTGTGTTGAGAATAAATACATATATATTTGATTTATACCTTGTGTGGTGTCCTTTCATTTGGTACTCAAGGGATTATAATTGGTAAAACAACTTGCCTAATGTGCTCTCTGAAGTCTTAGCCTGATGACTGCTGGTCCATGCTACCCCTATGATAGCTTTCTATAAGGTTGACTTTACAGCCACCATCAATAAGGGTCGATTAGACTGGTGCAAGGTGCCCACTAGAACTAGTGGACATAATATGCCAGGCTAACTTCTCACAAAGGTCCCTTCGGATTTTCATTTGAATGAACAGGTCATTCTGAAATCTTTTTTCCCTAGACCGGCAACTCCAGTGGAGAGGTCTCTTAATTCTTTGGATGTTCAAAGATGTTTGAAATGTTATCTCCAACGCACAAAGGACTTCAGGAGATCCACTCAGCTCTTTGTCGCTTTCAGTGCACCTCGCAAAGGTTTCCTCCTTTTGAAGCAAGGGGTTGCACGATGGATTGCCAGTGCGATCCACTACTGTCACCAAGCGGCTGGTAAGCCCCTACAAGGGCGGGTCTGGGCGCACTCGACAAGATCAGTTTCATCTTCTGCTGCTCTTTTCGCTGGAGTACCGATCAAAGACATTTGCAGGGCAGCTACATGGAGCAGTGCCCATACTTTCACGAGACGTTACTGCTTTGACTCTTCCACGTGAAGTGATGCTGCAGTGGGACAGGCAGTTCTGAGGAATCTCTTCCAGTGAGCGGTGACCTTTCCCTTCTAGCCCCCCTTCCTGTTACGCACATTTTGTATCTGATGATGTTTAACTGACTGCTGTTTGGTAACTGGTATCTCTTATGATGATATACACATAATGTTATTCTTTGGTTTATTACACAAAATGTGCGTTTTTCTTACTGATAGCTATTCTGATACAAGCTATGGGAATCTATGAAAGTTCCAATACTGGGGCAAGAAAACAAGTTACTTACCTGTAACTTTGGTTCTCCAGTATTGGTAACTTTCATAGATTCCCCTGCGCCCACCCTCCTCCCCTGAGAAAGCTCAGCCTTCAGCATATTCTGTTATACTGTTACACACCGGCTACGAAAATCAGAGGCTCTGAGGCTCTCTCAGGAAGGTTTAATGGGGTGAGGCTAATCTGATTGGTTGTTGCTTTATTTTTGGTCTCTTTTACAAAAAGAGGTGGATATGCTACAAAATGAGATGAGGCCTAGGCCTTTCTTTCTCTTTTGTACCTACTGCTATGGTATTTTTTTTTATTTACTGAGACTCCCATTCCGACAACGGGGAATGATACAAGCTATGGGAATCTATGAAAGTTACCAATACTGGAAAACCAAAGTTACAGGTAAGTAACTTGTTTTCTTCCGTGGACTAATGTTAAACCGCCACTGAGTTCACTTAGAACAACTGTGTGAGAAAAGTTTACGTCCCTATTTTGGTTTAAGTGATAGAGCCTCACAGTACACCTCACCTGAGCAGGCAAGTTCAACAGTTTAATACTTTATCTTGAGAGACCACTCTTTAGCTCTTGACCGTACACAGATCGACTCATACATTTGCCAATTTGAAAACATCAAAGAATATCATCAAGAATGTAATGTCTATCATTCCTGCAAATCCAAAGATTAAGGCCACTTAATAATTGCTCTCAAAATCTGTCCATTGCATTCTACCACAACCCGCCTATTTCAACATGCACTGCTCCAAAACTTTATTTTTTTGCATGCGTACAAATCCCTATTGATACTCACTTCATCCTTCTTCAGCCACCTCATCTCCCAGAACGAGAATCGGGTTGGGACTTGGTCAATTTAAATCTCTGTGACAACTGTCTCAACCATGATGGCACAGTAGTCTGTTCTATAGCCAATTAGTTTATAAATTACTTGCCAATCCAATCAAAACCATCTTCTGCAACCAGATCTGTTAATGTGCAACCCTATGTTAAATGATCATGCCAAGAGCACACCACTGGCTAGGACTGGGAGTGGTGCAGTCCTGATGTGGACTTTGGTGCTCCCCGATTTGACTGGTCAATAGTATAATTGAGATCAAGTTCAATAATCTGTACTGAAGCATTCTAAGGAGAATGGCAGACAAGTTCAATAATCAGTACTGAGGCATTCTAAGGAGATGACAGACCAGGGTAACTGTTTGAAGTTTTTTATAAGGAGATTATAGGCACAAAACAAAGACAACAAGTTAGCAGCTAAAGCGCATAATTCATAAGTATAAGGAAGTCAGTAAAGTTCTATATAAAATCCGACATAGATCTGCCTCCTAGAGGTGGGAATTAGTGGTTTCCAGGGTAAAGAGAATTGCACGTCCTTTTATGGCAATTTAGATAAAAGACTTTCACATATTTCTACACAAGTACATGGTTCTCAGGGTATGCACCAATGAGGACATGCTAGAAGAAACATTATATATTAAAATACATTTGATTGTTCTCCCATAGTAGTATCACATTGGATTTCAACATTATCACAGTTTGTTCAAGCATACTAGTTGATACATTCAAAACAGATAGCCTAGGACTGTTGGTGCATCCTTGGTTAAACACAGAGCGGGGAAAAGTCTCAGGAACATTCTTTATTCATTAGAGTAAACTTGCGCCCCTTTTTTAGAACAAGACACAGTAGCACTAGACATTACATGGTATACTAGGACAGTGATTCAAGATGGAGGACAGTGTAAACACAGGTTATGTTAGTGTAAGCCCAGTTTCTAATGCATTTAAAAGGAGGAGAAGAAGAACACAGTGCTCTCACACACAGTGTTGCACATGGGAAAGTTGGTGACAGAGATTCTTCTAAGGTAGATATGGTTTCACTTGTTAGGCTTTGCCACCTCCAGCTAGGTTCCTCTTCGATGTGCTGTGTGCTGGCTCTTGGGACTCCAGATATTTAGGAAGGTTTCTGATTCTTGCTGAAAGTTAGTTCCAGAGCATGATTTTCTGCACCACAAAGGAGGTGGAGTTCTCTGAACCTGGGAAGGGTCAGCAGAAGGACCAGACGTGATCGGACAGCTCTGATTGGTTAGTTTGGATATGTACACGAGGATGGTCCTCCCGGCTCCATGAAAGGTTTGAAGAGAGATACAGAGAGGATGTCGTTAGCGATATGTCTTGCCACTGGGAGCTGGTCAAGAGCTGGAGGAGCAGGTCTAATGTATCACGGCTGCCATGTCCTGAGATCCCCCAGGTTTTGGGGTTCACACCCAGATAGATTTCCCAAGACTCCGACATCAGTACTTGCCTTTTAAGAGAAGGGGAATACAGACAGACATTGTTCACCGACTCCCCACTTTATGATTACAGGAGTGTGCAGTGTTTGAATGCAACAGATGTCCCCCAGAGTCTCTTATTCCACCAGAGAATTGGTCAGGAACCCCATCCTCAACTGCCAGAATCAAAAACAAAAGCAAACTTCAGTATCTCATAGTAATCAGTGTTTTTATGTGCTAATTTAATGTAAATCATATGGATTTGGATTATGATCCTAATAGATAACCCGACAATCATAAAAGTTATCATATCAAAGAAATTATACCTCAAACATTATTCACCACACAACCCTAATCGACAATGTCAAACTGTTTGCGTTATGCATCATACTATCATGATGTTTGTTGCTGAGTCATATAGTACCCCCACATACCTACTGTAAACATGAACATTCTTATTATTCACCCCATCTGTAAAAAAATAAAACCTAAAGCAAACCTTAATGATCGCTTGAACTACAGACTTTGGGCTTGGTAATGTGTTAAATAAATACGTAGCAGAACTTAGACCATCACATGCAGCCAAGCAGATCACTCAGCTCCTTATCAATCCCCCAAGGATCAGGCAAAGAAACTGCTATAATAAATTCCTCATCAACATATCTTTCATATTGGGCAAGGGCACCTGTGTCCTCACCCTTCTCGATCTGCCGGACACTTTTGATACATTCGACCCGCATAGAATGCGCCAAATCATTGAGACCTCACATGAGCTTCGGTGGAGAAGTCCTGGGCTGGGTCTTAGTCTCTACGAACCACAAGCAGAAGGTGAGAGGAGGAACAGCCTCCTCCAAACCTTCATCTATGACCTCTTGGGTCCTCCAGGGTTTGGTTCTTGATGATAATGACACATACATTTACCTGGAAGCAGGAAACAAACTCTCTCCAGAATATTATCCCCTGGAGATCTGTCGGTATAAACTACAAGACTGGATGGTATCGAATGTCCTCAGGCATGACCATGAGAAAA